>NW_026020401.1:167500-644718 GCF_900185275.1 Solanum verrucosum
TCAAGAAATAAAGTTTTTTGTTTTAACTTATGATCTAATATAAATGGTAGTTGTTTATGTGGCTATAAATCATTTCGGGTAATAACTACTATCAGAATAAGTTATCCCTCACCTTGGGTGGTATAGTAATCCTGAAATAACTTATCTTGAGATTTTTACACATCAATTTTTTCACATTCTTGAAGGGAATTTTTGTAAATAAATAACTTGTTCTTAAAATTTATGCAATGCATTTTATTTAAATACAACAAATCAAACACTTAATAAGAAACAATCTCAACATAATTTATCACACCATAACTAATCTTATCCTAACTTGTATTAAAATCAAAGGACTCCAAACATAAAATTATATCATTATAGGTGTTGGAGTATATAGATTTTTCCATGATAATATATATGACTCTAGGGTTTAAAGCACAAAGTACACTATGCATCTTCTAGAGGATATCTTCATCCGTTTTGTGAGGATTCCCGAAAATTGGTGATTTGCAAGTTGTGGTTGAGTTAAATTAGGTCTTAGGCTAACTCATATCCCAAAAGCTAGTGTAAAGGAAAGATGATTGCCCCAAGTCTTATAAGGAGTCCACTCATTTCATTAACTATCAATGTGAGACTTTTATCATTCTTTAACACCTCACCTCATGCTTAGTGTGTGCAATTTTTGATTTTTGGGGGCTCCAACTTTGGGTGAGATGGACCTTGTCTGATATCATGTGAAATTAGGTCTTGGGCCTAACTCACACCCCAAAAGTTAACTCAAAGGAAAAAGGATTGTCCAAGCCTTATAAAGAGGTCACTCATCTCATTAATTATCAATGTGAGACTTTTGTCATTAACATGTTGCTACAAATCCGCCTCTACTCGAGAGAAACTCGTAAGCTAATATTATTACACCCCTTACTTGATATGATATTTAGTACGTGTAAATGACTATTCGAAGTACACAACTCACAAGTCAGTCCTCTTTGAAGTAGTCAACCAGGGAATAGTTACTACTTACTAGCTAGTCTTTTTTCTAAAATTTTATGTCCAATATATGTGGAGATGATGATTTCGTTTTTTTTTTCATGCAAAACTTATTACTCCTATTGTCTCAATTCATGTGGTATTTTTCATTTTTTGACTGTTTGATTGGAAATTTACGCATGAAATCTTTCTCTGTGCAATGTGACAGATTTGTAAGACTTGTGTTTAATTTAGTCAACGTCATCCCTCTTGAGTCTTCTGAACCCAGTGGTGAACCTGGTCCCTTAGGCATGGTTGACCCCAAGTCTTCGCATTTTTTTTATTAATATGAGAGTAAGAGAATCATAGTACTATGTCTATATATTAATTATAGTAAGTTGTTGGTTGAATTACTAGTTTGCATCATTTTGGAAATTGTCAAAAACGATGGAACTAAAACAAATGATTTTGCTTTCTTACCAAATTGCTTGTTTCTACGTTTGTGTGCTAATACTAACATTAGCCACAGCCCAAAACACAACTAAAGGTGCCAATGTCACAAAACCAGGATGCACTAACCAGTGTGGAAACGTTACGGTTCCATACCCATTCGGTATTGGCTCAGGCTGTGCTTTTGATTCGGGGTTTGAGATCCAGTGCAACAATTCTGATAAACCCCTTATAGGAAACCATCTGACGGTGTATGACATCTCGGATGCTGAATTGCGTATCTCCAATGTCTTCGGTTGGAGATGTTACAACTCCACTGGAGCTATGAACGGTCAGAGAATGGTATCCAGAATATTTTTGGAATCAAGTCCGTATAGTTTCTCTGCGCTGAACAGGATTATTGTAGTTGGTTGCGATGACTACGGTGCAATCTCGGGGCCTAACAACTTTGAGTATGGCTGCAGTGTCAGCTGTACAAGCAGAGAGGATGTGATGAAAGGAGGAGAGTGTATGGGAAAAGGCTGCTGCCAGAAACAGATACCCAAGGGCTTGAAATACTATAGCACAACCATGTCTAGCACTGGAAACCATACCGACGTTTGGTCCTTTAATTCATGTGGCTATGCATTTCTGGGCGAGGCAGATCGCTTTCATTTCCGGGGCTTGCCAGATCTAGGTGATGATCTAACTGTTGATTATTTTTATGAGAGGTTAAAGGCCACTGTTCCCATTGTCCTGGAATGGGCCATCGGGAATCTTACTTGCACGCAAGCTCGGAAAACAGAGGATTATGCTTGCACTGAAAATAGCTACTGCATTGATTCCGATACTGGTCTTGGTGGCTATCGCTGCAGCTGTAATCCAGGTTATCATGGCAATCCTTATCTCAATCAAGGCTGTCAAGGTATAAGTAATGTTTCAATTTTTCACTAAGTTAAAAGGTGACACATGTTTTTCTTGGATTAGATAAATGTCTATATTGCTTTATAACATTATTGTTATGTTGATGTTATACTAAAAATGAAATCAATAAAAGTTGTTTAGTTCTTTAGAATTATTTCTCATACTGTGTAAACCTAACTTTAAGTCTGAACTATGAAGTGTATTCAACAGAAAGCGTCACAAAATATTCAAGAATGTAACTTTCATGCATTAATTTGACAGTATTATATTGATTTGATCTTTATCAGATATTGATGAATGTGCTGATCATCCAAAAAACAGTTTGTGTGAAAAGATGTGCATAAATACTCCAGGAAGTTACAATTGTTCTTGTCCCCATGGATATACTGGTGACGGCAAGAAGGATGGTCGTGGTTGTATTGCTCCCTACCCTAATCAGTTTCCATGGATCAAGTTCTCCGCAGGTAAATATCTTGGTATACTTTCAGGATTCCGGACAATTTTTGAATAATAAAGAATTTCTTTATATGTGGTTTGAAACACCAACTTGATACACAGGTATAGGAGCTGTTGGCTTTATATCCCTAGTGGTTGGAACAATTTGGCTCTGTTTCAGAATAAGGAAAAGGAAATTGATTGAAGTCAGGGAGAAATTCTTCCAACAAAATGGTGGTTTATTATTGAAACACAGAATCTCCACTAATGACGGTGGTATGAAAGCAACAAAAATTTTCACAGCTGAGGAGCTCAAGAAAGCTACAGACAATTATGCCCATTACAAAATTCTTGGTCGTGGTGGCAATGCAATTGTATATAGAGGTGTGCTAAGTGATAATCGCATAGTTGCAATTAAAAAATCTAGAATTGTGGATGAGAGCCAAATTGAGCAGTTTATCAATGAGGTGCTTATTCTCACTCAAATCAACCATCGAAACGTGGTGAAGCTCTTCGGGTGTTGTTTGGAAGATGAAGTTCCTTTATTGGTTTATGAGTATGTATCTGAAGGAACTCTTTACGAGCACATTCACAATCAACGTGGAGGGGGTTGGTTAAATTGGCAAAATCGGTTGAGAATTGCCATAGAGACAGCCACTGCACTTGCTTACCTTCATTCATTTGCCTCGATGCCTATAATTCATCGCGATGTCAAGTCTTCCAACATATTGTTAGATGAATTTTCCACAGCTAAAGTGGCTGATTTTGGAGCTTCAAGGCTCATCCCTTTGGATCAAACACGTGTGGCTACATTAGTTCAAGGTACATTTGGGTACTTGGATCCTGAATATTTTTTCAAAAGTCAATTGACGGATAGAAGTGATGTTTACAGCTTTGGAGTAGTTCTGGCAGAACTTCTAACAGGGTTAAAGCCAGTTTCTGGAGATAGAAACGATGATCAAAAGAATTTGGCTGATTATTTTGTTTCATCCATAGATAATAATCGCTTATTTCAAATTCTTGATCGTCGTATTTTGCGAGAAGGGAATCTTGAGCAACTTCAACAGATGGCTGAGCTGGTGAAGAATTGTCTTCAATTGCAGGGAGAAGATAGGCCTACAATGAAGGAAGTGGCTATTCAACTTGAAGGTTTGAGGAAGGTAACTGGAGTTTCTTGGTCTAATCAACATGTACACGAAGATAATGATTTATCAGATCTTTACACAGTTCCAATGGACGCCTATGGAAAAAAACCCCAATTCAGATAGTTATCAATCATGCATCCTACTTACAATCTAAGTTGATCCAAAATCCAGGCTACTAATAATGGTATTAGATTTCTCTTACTGTACTATCCCTGTTTCGAGAAGTTGGTATCTTGTAGCCCTGTTTCGAGAAGTTGCCACAATGACAATTTTAAACTTTTTTGGCCAGTATTTGTAGCCCATAAACTTTTGAAGTAAATTATTTTGGATCTTCCTAAAATATTTCAATTTCTCCATCTCTCCTCTTAAAATCCATGTTCATTCATTTTAACTTACGTAAATTCCACTAGTTTAGGAGTTAATTAATCAGATACACTCTAGTTTACAATATTATGTATTTTATCAGATTTTGGTGTCTCCAAATACGTCTAGATACATGTATCACAGATACATGAAGTCAAATTTAAGTACAATTTGTTATAGATACATTGTATCCAAGTGGATCAACATGTATCTGAAATACATAGTAAATCTCGCTCACTTCCCTCGCCTCTCTTCCATCTCGCTCGCCACTCTCTCATGTATCTGGGATCCCAGATACATGTGAATCACTCTAGATACATATAGATTCATGTATCTAGTATGATTTGTATGTATCTAGGATACCTATGAATCTCATTCGCCTCTCTTTCTACTTTTGTATATCTGATAGCAAAAATACATGTATCTAAGTATAAAATATACAAAAAACTTTTCATTTATTAAATTTTGAGAAAATACATATATACCCCCTTAACATCTTTCAAGTGATTTTTTAAGCATCATGCAAAGTAAAAATAATCAACTAATATGAAATGAAGAGAGTATTAAAAATTGCATCCGTCAAAATATAATAGTCAGTAAAGATTATTTAAGGTGATTAATAATTAATTTCAATTAAAGAAAATATTATACTTGTTTTTGAGCTATTAAAATCATTTTTCCTAACACTTTTTTAACTAGTCAACCAAGGAATGTTTACTAGCTAGTCTTTTTTCCTAAAATTTCATGTCCAATAGTTTTGATGTGAGGTAGGATAGGTAAAGATTAAAATAATGGATTTTGATGGACTTGGACTTAAAGTTTTATTAGTTAGACTAAAATTTAAGTATTGAGCTTGAGAAAATGGTAAAGTTAAAGACTTAATTAAAGTTTAACAAAATATTTATATTTTATTTATAAATAGTATATAAATAATTGTAACATTTATATAAATATAATTTCTCTGTTCGGTTTGATTATTTTTGCGATTAATTTTAGTTAAATCAAAATAGAACCAAATAGTATTGGTTTTCAAAATGTCACGCCCCGAGCCTACACCCTGGGCGGGACCGGCACCTGGAGACCGTTGCTGGCCCCAGGCGAACCCTTGGCCTGGCTTTCTTAACTCAGCGGAAACTTAACTCAACCGAATAACTCAATGTCATGCAAAGACATAAACAACTTAACTAATAAAAATATGGCCCAAAGGGCAACTCGAGTCTCAAAATAGAATATTTACACATATATACATGTACATGGATGAGAGACTCAAAACTAACTGACTGTCTATTGAAGCCTCTAATATACTGAGATGGATGTGGGGACAGACCCCGCAACATCCTAATAGAACAAAACTAAGTACACAAAATAATTGAGTCCTCCGGAATGCAAGGAGGCTCACCACAGACTCTGGAGTGCTCAGCTGGATCAACGACGCGCAGGATGCTGATCCGGGGTACCTGTATCTGCATCATAAGACGATGCAGGCCAACTGGCATCAGTACATGAAATGTACGAATATGTGAGCTGGAAAAGCTGAACCACAACTTAAACTTGAAAGGAGAACAAGAGATCACTTACCTTGACTCTGAACGACTCATATAAATAACTGGACTCAAAGTAAAGCAGTAAGACACGAGCCATACATATAAAGCTTGTAAAGGAATGTAAACAACTTAGATCGTTAGGGATAAAATGATAACAAACTCAACTTTTCTTTTATAAACATAATACAGCTTTGTGGGAGGTTCTTTAACCGACAACCACCACTACGAGCCTTAGTGATGATACAACGTTTTACCTCACGTTGCCAAAGGACCATCCTATACCTTGCCATCGATATAGGACCTTACTTTTGCTTAGTGGATCCACTAGCCTAATCTTACGTGATCATCTAAAAAGAATGATACGTCAAGTCCCATGTTGGCGCATGGTTCTTATGGAGAGTCGAGTTAATATGAACTCGTGTCCCCAATTCGGTGCTCAATACTACTCCCAAAAATACTTTGGCTCAAGCTTTTAAAATAACTTCTTTCTTTGATTGAGACGATTTCTCAAAACTTAGCCCAAAGGCTCTTTTGGAAAACATGGCTCCTTTCTTACTTAAATGTAAAAACATTTAGAACTTCTTTGGGAAGTACATAGTTCCCTACTAACTTTGGAGAAATGGACTCGACTCTTTACCCCTTACTTTACTTAAACTCTTTACTTTTGACTTGACTTGAAACTCTTAGCTCAACTTGAGACTTGAAACGACGTTAAGACGTTCAATAACGACTCTTGAAAAGCTTTAAAGACTTGCTTTGGCTTGCTTAACTTCTAAGCTTGGCTCTAACTCCACTTGACTTCTAACTTCACTTGACTTGATCCTAACTTTCTTGAATTTAATTATGGATTCAAGGACTTGATTGATATTTGGAAGGACCTCAGGATGTTTAGGAATGATTTGGGACAGCCAAACTAAAGAAAATCTTCGAACATAAATTCTGAAAACAGTGGAGTCCGCGTCCTGTCCGCGACGTGGAGCAGATTTTTGTTCGCAGAGGGAACAAGTCCGCGACGCGGACGTGCTCCTCACAAGCTGCCCGACTTTCTCCTTCACGTCTCCAACTCTAAATCGTCTAACCTCAAAGGTTCCAGCCCCAATCACTTGGAAACATAAAAATCCCTCAACATTCAATAGAATACCACTCAAAAACACAATCCAATCATGTCCCACCACCAACAATAATTCCAACAACAACAACTAACAACTTTAACAACATAACCAAACCTTTCTTAATGAATAAAAGGGGCTAGGTGTGTGGGGGAAAGGATCACCCACCACTAAAAGCTCACATACCTTGATAGGGATCACCCCCGACGAAAATCCACGATGATCTTGACGGAACTTGCTTGATCTTCCTCTTTCTTCCCTTCTTCTTCTCCTTCTTCTCTTCTTCCTCTCTTCTTCACTCTCAAGCCCTAGCCTTCCCTCTCTTAAAAATGGAGAAAAAATGACCCAAATATCAGCCTAACACAACAATATATCTTCAAAAGAAATGGCTAGGGAAAAGACCAAAATACCCTTAAAAATTCTCGGACGGAATTCCTTGTCAACTGCCCAACTTTCAGAGGGCATATCTCACTCATACGAACTGGGAATCGAGCAAACTTGGCGGCGTTGGAAAGATCGTTCCTAGGGCTATGCAACCATAGCTGGAAATACTTCTAACTCATCATGAGCTAGAAGTTACGACTGATCAAAGTTGGCCAAAAACTCACCTTTTCCATACTTAGCCAAAATTTTCCAGATTTTTCAAATCCTTTCCAAAAATGAAAATTTCCAATTCTAAGCCTCTTCAATTATTTTCACATTGCCGGACGTTACAATATCTCCCCCTTGGGAACATTCGTCCTCGAATGAGGTTACTTTTACAATACTAAGGGTGTAACATCAAACTCAAACACCCAACAAGCAATCATGCAAACAACATCAACAACAACAACAACGACAACATGCCCATTATATATTAAAGAGCACTAAGAAGGAAATTAATACCTTAATCCGCATTCCCTCCGGATTCAAAAAGATGAGGATATCTCTTCTTCATGTCCTCTTCGGCTTCCCAAGTGGCTTCCTCAACAAATTGGTTCCTCCAAAGGACCTTGACTGATGCCACATCTTTCGTTCTCAACCTACGAACTTGGCGATCTAAAATCTGAACCGGCACCTCCTCATAAGATAAGTTATCCTTGATCTTAACACTTTTAGTCGGTAGGATCAATGAAGGATCACCTATGCACTTTTTCAACATAGAGATGTGAAATACCGGATGGACCGCTACTAGCTCTTGTGGTAGCTCTACTCGTAAGCCACACTGCCGACCCTCTGGACTATGCGATAAGGTCCGATATACCGGGGACTAAGTTTCCCCTTCTTACCAAACCTCATAACCCCCTTCATGGGTGAAACCTTCAAATATACCCAATCATCAACTTCAAACTCTAACACCCTTCTCCTAACATCAGTGTAGGATTTCTGGCGACTCTGTGCCGTTTTCAACCTCTCTTGAATCACTTTCACCTTCTCCATAGCTTGGTGAACTAAATCTGGTCCTATCAACCGTGCTTCACCAACTTCGAACCATCTAATAGGAGATCTACATCTTCTCCCATATAGAGCTTCGTATGGAGCCATCTGGATGCTAGAATGATAACTGTTGTTGTAGGCAAACTCAATGAGAGGTAGGTGATCATCCCAGTTGCCTTTGAAATCGATCACACAAGCTCTCAACATATCTTCTAAGGTCTGAATAGTGCGCTCTGCTTGCCCATCAGTCTGAGGATGAAATGCAGTACTTAAGCTCACCTTTGAACCCAAACCCTTCTGAAAAGATTTCCAGAACTGTGCAGTAAACTGTGCACCTCTATCTGAAATAATGGAGATTGGCACTCCATGAAGTCTCACTATCTCTTGAATATACAACTTGGCATAATCTTCTGCCGAAAGGGTAGTCTTTACCGGTAGAAAATGGGCTAACTTTGTCATTCTGTCGACAATCACCCAAATAGAATCATGCTGTCTGCGAGACCTTGGCAACCCTGTGATGAAATCCATATTGATCATCTCCCACTTCCATTCCGGAACCTCTATATTCTGAGCCAAACCACCGGGCCTTTGGTGTTCAACTTTCACTTGTTGGCAATTTGGACACTTAGCAACGAACTCTGCAATGCCCTTCTTCATGCCATTCCACCAATAAACTTCTCTCAAGTCACGGTACATCTTCGTGGAACCCGGATGAACGGAATATCTGGAGCTATGAGCTTCCTCCATAACCCTTTCTTGGAGTCCATCTACCGTAGGTACACACAATCTACCTTGATATCTCAAAACGCCATCTCCCCCTTGTTCAAATGCTAATACTCTTTGTTTTGAACATTTGCCTTCAACTCAAGCAAAATGGGATCTTGATCTTGCTTCTCTTTCACTTCTGACATCAATGATGACTCGGCCTTGCTCATCACCGCAATTCCTCCTTCTGCGGAATCTGTAATTCTGACTCCCAGACATGCCAGTCTGTGTACATCTTTTGCCAACTCTCTCCTTCCTTCTTCAATATGGGCGGTGCTACCCATAGACAACCTGCTCAAAGAATCAGCAACAACATTAGCCTTACCTGGGTGGTAAAGAATACTCAGGTCATAATCCTTGAGTAACTCTAACCACCTCCTCTGTCTGAGATTAAGCTCTTTCTGAGTAAGCACATATTGAAGGCTCTTGTGATCAGTGAATATGTCGACATGCACACCATACAAGTAGTGACGCCATAACTTCAAAGCAAATACTACAGCAGCTAGCTCTAAGTCATGGGTTGGGTAGTTCTTCTCATGAACCTTCAACTGTCTGGAGGCATAAGCGATAACTTTGCCATTCTGCATTAAGACACAACCCAAACCAACTCTAGATGCATCACAATACACCACAAAACCTTGAGTACCTTCTGGTAGCGTCAAAACTGGAGCTGTAATCAATCTCTTCTTCAATTTCTGAAAGCTTTTCTCACAAGCTTCAGACCATAGAAATTTCACGGCCTTCTGAGTCAACTTTGTCAAAGGAGATGCAATAACGAGAACCCCTCAACAAACCTTCTATAATAACCAGCTAAACCCAAGAAACTCATAATTTCAATTGGAGATGTGGGTCTAGGCCAATTCTGCACTGCCTCAATTTTCCGAGTATCAACTTTAATTCCATCACCGGACACAATATGACCTAGGAATGCCACAGACTTAAGCCAAAACTCACACTTAGAGAATTGGCATACAACTCCTTGTCTTTCAAAGTCTGAAGAACTATTCTGAGATGGTTAGCATGATCTTCTTCATTCCTTGAATAGATTAGTATGTCATCAATAAAGATAATAACAAACATATCTAAATAAGGTTTGAAGACTCTATTCATCAGGTCCATGAAAGCTGCCGGCGCATTGGTCAAACCAAAAGACATGACTAAAAACTCATAATGACCGTATCTGGTTCTGAAAGCTGTCTTTGGAATATCACGTTCCCTTACTCTTAACTGGTGATAACCTGATCTGAGGTCAATCTTCGAAAAACAAGTGGCACCCTGAAGCTGATCGAAAAGATCATCAATCCTCGGAAGAGGGTACTTATTCTTGATGGTAACCTTATTCAACTGGCGGTAATCTATACACATCCTAAGGGAACCATCTTTCTTTCTCACAAACAAAACCGGAGCACCCCAAGGTGAGACACTCGGTCGAATGAAACCCTTCTCTAGAAGATCTTTCAACTGCTCTTTCAACTCTTTCAACTCTGCTGGTGCCATTCTATAAGGCGGAATAGAGATAGGACGAGTATCTGGAATGAGATCTATGCCGAAATCTATTTCTCTCTCGGGAGGAATTCCGGGTAGATCATCAGGAAAAACTTCTGGAAATCTCTTACTATAGGAACTGACTGAAAATAAGGTATCTCAACACTAGAGTCATGAACTCGGACTAAGTGATAGATACAACCCTTTGAAACTAACTTTCTTGCCTTAAGGTACGAAATAAAACGACCCTTGGGCACTGCTGAACTACTACTCCACTCTAAGATTGGCTCACTCGGAAACTGAAACTTGACCACTCGAGTTCTACAATCTATCGATGCATAACAAGCATGAAGCCAATCCATACCTAAAATGACATCGAAATCTACCATGTCTAACTCAATCAAATCAACCATGGTGCTCTTGTGATTGATAGAAACAGGACAATCACGATAAACTCTTTCAGCTAGAATAGATTCCCCAACAGGTGTAGAGACACAAAAGGGTTCACAAAGTCTTTCAGGAAGAACATCAAACTTATTCGCAACATAAGGAGTTACAAAAGATAAACTTGCTCCTGGATCTAACAAAGCATATACATCAAAAGCAAAGACTTTGATCATACCAGTGACAACATTCGGAGAGTTCTCTTGCTCATGGCGACTGGTGATAGCATAAAGGCGATTTGCTCCTCCACCGGTACTAGAAGTAGCTCCTCTAGGTGCCATCCTGTCTGGGGGAGCAACTGATGAAGATTGGGTCCTACTACCCAAACTTCCACTACCTTGATTATTCTTAGGGCACTCCTTCACGAAGTGACCCTCTTGCCCACACTTAAAACATCCTGTCTGGCCATCACGACATTTGCCGGGTGGGTTCTACCACACCTAGCACATGCAGGAAACAAACTGCTTCTTTGTGCCACACTACCTGAGGACTGTACTGGTCTAGCCTTGAAGTCCTTCGAATTCTGGCCATTATGACCACCTCTGTACCTTGGTGCGGGTGCGCTAACAGATGATGGAGCAGGTCCCTTTTGCCTTTCTTGGAAGGACGGACGATTCACATTACCTTTCTGCTGCCCAGGCTCATTACCGGTCTTGGCTCTCTTACTCCTGAACTCTTCCCTATCCCTCAGCTTCTCTTCCTCAACCTGCTGTACATAGACCATTAATCTGGATATGTCCATGTCCCCGATAAGCATTGCAGCCCTACCTTCCTTACTCGACAACCGAGACAGCCCAGCAACAAACAAGCTCATTCTATTCCTCATGTCCGCAACCATCTCCGGAGCATAGCGGGAAAGTTGGGTGAACTTCAGACTGTATTCGCGAACACTCAAGGACTCCTGCTTAAGGGTAAGGAACTCACGTACCTTGGCCTCTCTCAATTCTCGAGGAAAGAAATGCCCCAAGAAAGCTTCCTCAAAATCGGCCCAACTCGCCGATGGTGCATTCTCAACTCTACCCCCTTTCCACTGGTCAAACCATGTTCTAGCAACATCCTTCAGCTGATACGCAGCTAGTTCAACCCGCTCAGTGTCTGCTACATGCATTACATCAAAAATCCTCTTCAACTCCTCAATGAAGTTCTCTGGGTCCTCAGTAGTGCTTGATCCCATGAAACTCGGAGGATTCATCCCCAAGAACTCACGGATCCTTGAAGTGTCAGCTCCTTCATGTCGAACTCCCCTTTGCTGACCCACCTGATTGGCTACAGCTTGACTCAACATCCTAATTGCCTCTCTGAACTCGGCATTAGAAACTTCCCCTTGATCTTGCACTCCCGGTGCATAGGGTAACTCTTGCTCATCAACATAGCGTCTAGGAAGACGCCCTCTACCAACTCTTCGTGGAGGCATGACTATCTGAAAACACGCGCAAGCACGAATTAAAAGGAAACTCTTTAGAGATCAACTCTAGCGCACGAGATGAGTATGAAAAAAAATGGGAAACCTTCCTAAATGTTGTAGCCTCCCAATTATAGATGTGGCGCGCTTCACACCGATAACTAGGACTCTACAGACACGGCTTCATAGACACCCTAGGACTCTTGAACTCTGTGCTCTGATACCAAGTTTGTCACGCCCCGAGCCTACACCCTGGCGGGACCGGCACCTGGAGACCATTGCTGGCCCCAGGCGAACCCTTGGCCTGGCTTTCTTAACTCAGCGGAAACCTAACTCAACAGAATAACTCAATGTCATGCAAAGACATAAACAACTTAACTAATAAAAATATGGCCCAAAGGGCAACTCGAGTCTCAAAATAGAATATTTACACATATATACATTACATGGATGAGAGACTCAAAACTAACTGACTGACTGTCTATTGAAGCCTCTAATATACTGAGATGGATGTGGGGACAGACCCCGCAACATCCTAATAGAACAAAACTAAGTACACAAAATAATTGAGTCCTCCGGAATGCAAGGAGGCTCACCACAGACTCTGGAGTGCTCAGCTGGATCAACGACGTGCAGGATGCTGATCCGGGGTACCTGTATCTGCATCATAAGACGATGCAGGCCAACTGGCATCAGTACATGGAATGTACGAATATGTGAGCTGGAAAAGCTGAACCACAACTTAAGCTTGAAAGGAGAACAAGAGATCACTTACCTTGACTCTGAACGACTCATATAAATAACTGGACTCAAAGTAAAGCAATAAGACACGAGCCATACATATAAAGCTTGTAAAAGAATGTAAACAACTTAGATCGTTAAGGATAAAATGATAACAAACTCAACTTTTCTTTTATAAACATAATACAGCTTTGTGGGAGGTTCTTTAACCGACAACCACCACTACGAGCCTTAGTGATGATACAACGTTTTACCTCACGTTGCCAAAGGACCATCCTATACCTTGCCATCGATATAGGACCTTACTTTTGCTTAGTGGATCCACTAGCCTAATCTTACGTGATCATCTAAAAAGAATGATACGTCAAGTCCCATGTTGGCGCATGGTTCTTATGGAGAGTCGAGTTAATATGAACTCGTGTCCCCAATTCGGTGCTCAATACTACTCCCAAAAATACTTTGGCTCATGCTTTTAAAATAACTTCTTTCTTTGATTGAGACGATTACTCAAAACTTAGCCCAAAGGCTCTTTTGGAAAACATGGCTCCTTTCTTACTTAAATGTAAAAACATTTAGAACTTCTTTGGGAAGTACATAGTTCCCTAATAACTTTGGAGAAATGGACTCGACTCTTTACTCCTTACTTTACTTAAACTCTTTACTTTTGACTTGACTTGAAACTCTTAACTCAACTTGAACTTGAAACGACGTTAAGACGTTCAATAACGACTCTTGAAAAGCTTTAAAGACTTGCTTTGGCTTGCTTAACTTCTAAGCTTGGCTCTAACTCCACTTGACTTCTAACTTCACTTGACTTGATCCTAACTTTCTTGAATTTAATTATGGATTCAAGGACTTGATTGATATTTGGAAGGACCTCAGGATGTTTAGGAATGATTTGGGACAGCCAAACTAAAGAAAATCTTCGAACATAAATTCTGAAAACAGTGGAGTCCGCGTCCTGTCCGCGACGTGGAGCAGATTTTTGTTCGCAGAGGGAACAAGTCCGCGACGCGGACGTGCTCCTCACAAGCTGCCCGACTTTCTCCTTCACGTCTCCAACTCTAAATCGTCTAACCTCAAAGGTTCCAGCCCCAATCACTTGGAAACATAAAATCCCTCAACATTCAATAGAATACCACTCAAAAACACAATCCAATCATGTCCCACCACCAACAATAATTCCAACAACAACAACTAACAACTTTAACAACATAACCAAACCTTTCTTAATGAATAAAAGGGGCTAGGTGTGTGGGGGAAAGGATCACCCACCACTAAAAGCTCACATACCTTGATAGGGATCACCCCCGACGAAAATCCACGATGATCTTGACGGAACTTGCTTGATCTTCCTCTTTCTTCCCTTCTTCTTCTCCTTCTTCTCTTCTTCCTCTCTTCTTCACTCTCAAGCCCTAGCCTTCCCTCTCTTAAAAATGGAGAAAAAATGACCCAAATATCAGCCTAACACAACAATATATCTTCAAAAGAAATGGCTAGGGAAAAGACCAAAATACCCTTAAAAATTCTCGGACGGAATTCCTTGTCAACTGCCCAACTTTCAGAGGGCATATCTCACTCATACGAACTGGGAATCGAGCAAACTTGGCGGCGTTGGAAAGATCGTTCCTAGGGCTATGCAACCATAGCTGGAAATACTTCTAACTCATCATGAGCTAGAAGTTACGACTGATCAAAGTTGGCCAAAAACTCACCTTTTCCATACTTAGCCAAAATTTTCCAGATTTTTCAAATCCTTTCCAAAAATGAAAATTTCCAATTCTAAGCCTCTTCAATTATTTTCACATTGCCGGACGTTACACAAAATTTAAAACCAAATCTAATCAAACCACACCAAATATCAAAATTTTTAATCAATTTGGTTCGGATTGCTGTTAGATTTGGTTATTTAACCATAACCATAAATAACCCTATACGTAGAGGTGTTCGTGGTTCGGTGTGGATCGGTTATTGATTAAAACCAAAACCAAACCAATCTAGTCGGGTTTTTTTTATTTCTAAACCCAAACCAAACAACGAAAAAAATAACCGTCGGTTTGGTTATTGTCGGTTTGGTTCGATTTGGTTCAGTTTTTCTGGTTTATTTGCTTTGAAAGTAATAGTATTTTTTTGAGGACTTACGACGATAGACACAAACACCTAGCACATAAACAATCCACGGAAAAGATATTGTCGGTTCAATTAGGCAATACTAGAGTTATCATTATACGAACAAAGTGTTTCAATTAAGAGAAAGTGTGACTATTTTATGTGAAGTAGGGTAGGTAAAGACTAAAATGAATTTTGATGGACTTGGACTTAGGATTGTTATAGTTGGGGTAAAGTGTTGAGCTTGAGGAAATTGTAAAGTTAAAGACAAGAGTTAATTAAAATTTAACAAAATATTTATAATTTATTTATGAATAATATATAAATAATTAAAAAATTTATATATCTAATTTATCGGTTCGGTTTGGTTATTTTGCAGTTTTTTTTAGTAAAATCAAAACCAAACCAAATAATGTCGATTTTCAAAATTTAAAACTAAACCTAACCAAACCCAACCAAATATCGGTTTTTTTCATCCGTTTGGTCAGATTGCGATTTGGTTTGATTTTTTAACCATAACCATGAATAGCCCTACCTATACGTGGTCAATTAAGATTCCCTCAAGTCATTAATTAAATCTTTTTTTTAAAGGAAAAGGTTCATTTATGCTATTTCGATCAACAATTAATTATATGAATGAGTCTTTTTTCAAACGTCATAATGGTAAAAAAAGGAAAAACATATATTTCCTCTCCTAAAAAAAAACATTGAAATATATGCGTTTTTGTATGAAAGTTTTATCGAAAAAAATTAAGGTTGAAAATCCCAACTTTAGGGATTTGATTTAATTTATAGAATAAAAAACACGACACAATTAATTTTGTATGGTAGTTGAAATTTTTGAATCCAACTCTGTACACCTCTGCTTGTGACCCACCATGGTCTTAAATTTGTTGACTGGGTTGTATGTTAGTTTTAATTGCTCTGTTGAATGTTGTGGCTCTACAAAATTTCTAACTAACTTTAATACTTTGCCCCAGTCTCGTATTATATTTGTCCTATTTTACTTGATTATTTACTAAATTAGAATAAAATTAATTAATTTTTTTCCATTTTGTTACAATTAATATGACTTTTGAAAGTTTAAACAAATTTTGAAGATTTAATTTTTTTCAAGAGGTTAATTAATATAAACAAAGGACAGAATTGTAAAATTAATCAATCTATTAATGATTTCTTAGTCATCGTGTAAAATAGTAAGTGTCCATGGACAGAGGGAGTACTTTGATAACGCTTGACTCACTCAACTCTACGCTCTGTGCATAATAAAAGCACTAGTCTTGCCTTCAATGCATTGGGTCGTCACCCTAAAGACTCTTTCGAGCTAGTCGTGAGCATTAATTTGAACCGTGCACCTTTAACAAGAGTGGTACAATGAGTAATTTATATGGATACCTATTCAAATTTTTCCATTTTAAATGGGCTAAATATTTAACTCATTAAAAATCGATAAAAACTGAATAAAACTCATATTAATTATTTAGAAGCCAAAGTTTGAATAGTACACTCGATTTATCAAATCGATTTAAGGATGAAAAATCGTGTTAAGCTTCACTAGAGTACCAAGACATTAGTTAAATGGATAAAGATATCATTCATATAAGAAAGAAAAATGGCATTACCATTTTTTTGGAGTGTATTGGTCGGAATAAAGGGTGAGGGGTGGATGGTTAAGGAAAAAATTTAAATTTTTCTAAAAAATCTTTTATTTTTTGGAATGGATTAGAAAGAGGGGGCCGGAAGAGGGGGCGGGGGGAGTAGGGGGGGTGATAAAAAAAATTATTTTTTTGGGGTAGTACTGGAGCCTGGGGGGGGGGGGAGGGTTGTAGTAAAAAAATAAATTTATTTTTTAAAACAAAACACATGAAAAAAAATTGGGGTGGGTGGTGGGCAGGAGATTGTGGTGTGTGTGGCGGGTGGGTGGGGAGTGGGGCAAAATATTTTGTTTTTGAAGATTTTAATATAATCCCTACTATAATATGAATATCCATATTTACTCATATTATCCATTAAATAACTCATTGTTACCCATTTAAAATATAAGTCTGTTGACCCCAATTTTGGCCTAACATTTTCAAAATTAGTAACTTTTAAGTTTTATTTATTTAATAGTTCAAAATAATTTTTTAAATAATTTTAAATAAGTTTATCAATAACTATCCCCATTTATCAAATTTAGGATTTTTTATCGTTTAATTTTAAAATTACATTTTTACATGTCATTAGTTACGTTCATTATATTTTATTTTTTTATATATATTCATTTTATATGTTACATTCATTAATATTCATATCGATATTTTGCACAGCCTAAAAATTCATTCAAATACAGATAATATTTAAAATACAGATATTTTATTAATCGGTTATTTTGATTCACGATTTTAAAATAATGATATTGTAGTTTTCAACTCCCTATATAAAGAATAGTTTGTCTATTAGGTAAAAGGTGGGGGTAAAATTTTTTTTAGGGGGAAAGAATTTTCAAAATAGCAGAAACCCTAATATTTCCTTCTAAAAAGGCTTTCCAGCCGCCACAACCCAAAAAACCAATTCACTCTTCTTCTCCGGCAAAACACAACCGGAGAGCCAACATCATTGCTCCACCACCCACACCACCACTACACCAAAATACAAGCTCCAATCACCATTCTTCTACTTTCCATTGCATCGTCACAGTAATGGCGACAAAAATAACCAAACCAGCGAGCTTGTGAATCTAACAACAGCTCCAAACCACCGGAAACTCACCACAAAACCACCGAAAATACCTCCAATAGCACCTCCAAATCCACCTGAACTAGACCCAGCGAGCCAGACTCGCAATGATATTCAAGTTCTATTTTCGGCGAGCTCACAGTGAGCTAGACCCGAGCTCCGACAATAAACCAAGCGCAGCCACACAGACTTTAGCGGAAATGGAACCCCAATCAGAACATATCACTGTTACAACTCAAAGTTGGAACCCAGTCACTATGTGCAACCAGATATGGCCAGAAATCAACCTCCGGTACCCGAATGTGCTTCCATTGAAGTTATTCGAATTAGGTTCGAATTATACTCCTATTTATATTGTATATTCTTGACGATAGGCAAATTTAGGCCGATTTCTATATTATTGTTTTATCATGTTACTTGTGTATATTGCATGTTTATTATATTTGTACATTATTTTATTCTCATTCTCAATTTGAAAAAAATGAATTCAGTCGGGATCCACATTTGTGGATTTCGAAGAATGCCTAACCCCTTCCCTTCGAAATAACTTGAACCCCTTACCTAGAATATCTTGGTTTCGTAGATTAATTAATTGGTTTCCTAGTTTTCCTAAAATTAGGTGGCGATTGCTTTAAAATTCTTATTTTCTTAAAATTCTTTTAAAACTGAATCAATTGATTATTTTTTGAGTCACCGCGACATTTCACCCTATTTGAATAGAGTAGGGATGTAAACAGAATGGCGACTCCATTGGGGATATGGAGGTTCTAACCATTATAAGTTCATTTTTCCAAATTGAGGAGATTTTTCTTTTATTGTATTATATCTTGTATCTTTTATATTTTGTTGATTATTTGTATATTGTACTTATTGTTTATTTATTATTTATTTAACTGTATGTATATTGTCATTGCATTTCATGGCATAATTTCCGCCAAATGGCAAGTAGAATGCATTAGGACAAAGGCGATTACGTGGCTTTCCACGGTTGTTCTTCAGAAAAGCACTTTCGAATTCTTTTGAAGTGATAAACGAATAGTTGGCTTGTGGTCATCCAACGTCGTTTATTATACTTCACCCCGTAGTTTGTCCGACTCGGGTAACTAGGTCTTGTCGAAACCACTCTTAGTTAGCTAGTGTAGAGCGAAGCCAAAACCTCGTATTTAACGCATTTGCTTGAGATGAAACAACGCTCAAGGAACATTTGTATAAGACATGCATTCATAGTTTGTATGTTATGTGATATACCTGTTTTACGTGAATATGTTGTATGATAGTCCATTATTTCAAAGTTTTCTTAAGAGATTCATAGACATAAATATCTAGTCACTGTCAAGTCACTTTTACCTTTCGAGTTGTTTTTGAAAGTTTGAAGGTTATTGCTCGTTCAGAGCGACAAGGGATAAGAGAACTCGCGAAAAATGAGTCTTTGGATTTCAAAAGATAATAATAACACGTTGAAAAGACAAATCAGGGGAGTCTTTGACTATAAGGTCGCACTCATCTATTTTTTGTTATGTATTTTGCATGTTGGTCCTAATTTCACACATTTTAAATATTTTTGCAGGGAAATCGTCCCCGACAACAGTCGGGGATAGTGATAATAATGTATAGTTCTTGTGAATAATTGGGAGAACACACAGTTCAAAGAGGCATACAAAAAAGAGTACAACAACTAATTGTTACTGGGAGGCCACATTCTACAGATGGTACAAAGATCGACAGTTAAGAGAATACAAAATATATTGGCGCAAACAAACAAAATAGACTCTCTAACTAAATATGTCAGCGGCACTATACTTACGAGTCATCACTCTAAGTTTGTCTAAGTTTTTGAATACTTTTATACCCTATTTGAACGAACTACGCGAACCTAATTCTCATTTTGGTGAGATACGTAGGCAACCCTTCTTGGGTTCGGTATCCTTTTTTCAAATTTCAAAAATAAAAAGTAAAATAGTTGTGCATATTTTCAAAGGCATATCTGAACGAACTACGCGAACCTGATTCTCATTGTTGACACCCAATTTTGGCCTAACATTTTCAAAATTCGTAACTTTTAAGTTTTATTTATTTAATAGTTCAAATATAATATTTTTATATAATTTTAAATAAGTTTATCGATTACTATCATTATTTATCAAAATTTAGGATTTTTTATCAGTTAATTTTAAAATTGCATTTTTACATGTCATTAGTTACGTTCATTTATATATATATATATATATATATATATATATTCATTTTATTTGTTACGTTCATTAATAATCATTTTGATATTTTGCACAACCTAGAAATTCATTCAAATACAGATAATATTTCATACACATATATTTTATTGACCGATGATTTTGGCCTACGATTTTAAAATAGTGATATTGTAGTTTTCAACTCCCTATATAAATAATAGTTTGTCTATTAGGTTAAAGGGGGTGAATATATTTTTTAGAGTAGGGTTGTAAATTTTTAGATAGATTTCACTATTCATTCTCCGGCTGCCACCCCGGATTTCGGCCAAGCTCCGGCAACCCAAAACACCATTTATTTTCTCTTTTTTCCGGCGAGACACCACTGAAACAACCTCCAAATGACCACCTGAGTCCACCACCAAAACCCTTCGGTTTCTTCTTCTTTTTCCAGTGACATAGTCACCATAAGCAGCTCCAAACAACCCCACTGTACAGTATCTCTCTTCACTCTCATCATCATTTCCGGCGAAATACCCAACCCCAAACAGCAACTCCAACGAGCTCACAGGCATCCCTTTCTCTTCTCCACGCCGGAGATCTGGCCGGCAAACAACTAGCTTTCAACCCTCAAAGAAGCAAACAACACACCTGAAGCCACCTACTCGAAAACCCCAGCTCCATCACAAACCACCCCCCTCACCCATTTCCTCGCCTGAAACCACTAGCTCTAACCAGAAAAATCAAGCAAAATCCGACCAGCGGCAAACTCAGGCCAAACCACTAGATCTCGAGCCGCCTAAAATAAAACCCACCACCACAAGAGCAGCTGCGAACACCGAAGCAAAATGAAATCGATGACTAGTCCTCTTCCCCTTTTCCCTTTACATTTTTATTCACTTTTACAGGTGCCCAACCAATCAGCATGCTCTAGCTCCGATAAAACTTGAAGCTCTAAAGCTCCTATATCAGCGAACAAAACTGGAGAATACACCGTCTCCGACAAGCTCTAAGCTACTACACTCTCGAGAGACCTCAACGGTAATTCAGATCTGTTTTTCCTTTTTACTTTCTTTTTGAATCACTATTTCATGTTGATTTTTTGAAGATGAAGTTTGCTTTGCCATGATTACAATTAATGTGGTTTGTTTTAATTTAAGTAATATTTTTATGGTACTGTTTTTGCATTCTTGGTTTATTTTTGTGTTAAATTGAGTGACTCATATTATGTTCTTAGTTTAATTTAGGCGAAATGGTCTGGTGGACCCTTATACTTGTATCAGTTTGTATTATGAACTTTTCTACTTACCCCTTTGTCGTATGGACCCTAAAACTCAATTAAAATGAGACTTTTAAGCCCCTCCAACCATGTGTGTAACTCACTTTCCTTTATATAATTGACATGTCATATCCACGTCAGATATATTAATGCCACATCATAATTATTTCATAACTATTTTTAAAAATTATTAACCAAAATTATTTAATAAAATGTAAAATAATAACATTTTAATTTATTATTGGCATTTCTAATTCTCCCTATTTTCACTATTTTACGACCAAAAGAAAGTCATCGCCGGCGTCGTCACCATTTTTGCCGGCGAAATCACATATACTTTCTCCCTCACCCGTCTTCATCTCCACCACACACCATCACTATTTTTCTTTCCTCCTCCAACCTCCACAGTAACAACAACCTAAGCCACCCCACAACCAAATCTAGCCACCGCACAACCAGATCTGGCCAAACTTTTCGTAATCCAACATCGACTACTATTTTCACACCCCAAATTGCTTACAAATACATTTTCACACCAACCTCTGCCGTGAAACACGTCGAAATCCACCCAAAATTCGCTTGAGATTTTCTTGGGTTATCGAAACCAGTTGAAAAAGACAAGTTTAAGGGATTAGAAGGAGACGATTGCTGTGAAATATTGAAGATGGGGAAGAATAGGAAGTCTTCATCTAATTTCATAAAAATCAACAATTACTTTTCACCATTCAAAACTACCAGATCTTGACACTTTACCCTAGAAAAATGAAAAAAACGACAAATCAAGAACAATGTTGACAGCAAAGAGGTCAAGATTCTCATTAGACATATTTCTTCCGACAACTATGTTTATCCCATCAATTTTCTGAATTTTCCTTTGCTGATTATGTTCAATTTTTTTGCACAATTTCATTTTTGATTTGGGGGAAGAGAAAACGAAAAAGAAAAAAGAGAAAAAGAAATTGTAAAGGAGCGAGGAAAGGGAGAAAGAGGAAAATGGAGGTCTAGGTGGGGAAGAACAAAGTGATGGTTGAAGAGGAAAAAAGAAACGTGGATGGGTGGGGGAACAAGAAAGAAGTGAAACATTTATTTTTAATTTTGTTTTCTCTTTTTATTCTAATTTTCTTTTTCTTTTAATTATTTTTACTTTAAATTTTTATGTCTCTACGCTCCTTTTGCGCGTGGAATCACATATTTATTCCAGCTCATTAATCAAGTTGCCACATAAGCCTGATCAACAGTCAGAGGGGCTTAAAAGTCTCATTTTAATTGAGTTTAAGGGTCCAGATGACAAAGGGGTAAGTAGAAGAGTTCAGAATACAAACTGATACAAGTATAAGGGTCCACCAGACTATTTCGCTTTTAATTTACTTGCTTTTATCTGTTGAATACTGATTATTTGATTATTATTTATTGTGCATTACTTTAGATAATTTAGCATTATTTGTTTGTTATTTGAGGTACCGTTGAGATTTATTTTTTTAAATTATAATTTATCATGTGTTTACTTTAAGTTATCTAGTGTTATCTGTGTTTACTCTCATTTCTGTTATTATTCTATTTTCCTTAATGGTTGGCTACCTTTTATTTTATTTTATTTTATTTATTTTGGAATTAATTATAGATAGTTTGATAAGAATTTTCAACAGTCATTCGTTATCAATTGTTATTATTATTACTTGGGAAAATGCATAAGTACTCCCCCAGTCTATACCCGAAATCCCAAAGACACACCTAACCTTTACTAAGGTCATATTACCCCCTCCCCCCCCCCCCGAACTTATTTTATATGTAATATTCTACCCCTTTTTGGCCTATGTGGCACTATCTTGTGGGCCCAACGCATGTTGACATTTTTTTCAAGGATAGTGCCACGTAGGCCCAAAAGGGGTAGAATATTATAGATAAATTAAGTTCGGGGGGGGGGGGGGTAATAGGACCTTAGTAAAGATTAGGTGTGTCTCTGGGATTTCGGGCATAGGCTAGGGGGTACTTATGCATTTTCCCTTATTACTTTGTTACGTTATTATAATTTAAGGTTGTAGTTTACATTATATTATCTTTATATAAGTTTCACGCGATTTTATATTTGAAGAATGTTAAAATGGCCAATGAAAACATTTCTCCGTCGGTTTTAGAGGCCTTCCCATTTTAAAAGACGGAATTTTAGTTTAAGTTTATATATTTTATTTGTTAAAAATGGCCAATGAAAAAATCTCTCCGTCAGTTTTAGAGGCCTTCCCATTTTAAAAGACGGAATTTTAGTTTAAGTTTATATATTTTATTTGTTAAAAATGGCCAATGAAAAAATCTCTCCGTCGATATTAGAGGCCTTCCCATTTTAAAAGACGGAATTTTAGTTTAAGTTTATATATTTTATTTGTTAAAAATGGCCAATGAAAAAAATCTCTCCGTCGATTTTAGAGACCTTCCCATTTTAAAAGAAAGAATTTTAGTTTAAGTTTATATATTTTATTTGTTAAAAATGGTCAATGAAAAAAATCTCTCCGTCGATTTTAGAGGCCTTCCCATTTTAAAAGACGGAATTTTAGTTTAAGTTTATATATTTTATTTGTTAAAAATGACCAATGAGAAAATCTCTCCGTCGGTTTTGGAGGCCTCCACATTGTAAAAGACGAAAATTTAGTTTAAGTTTATATGTATTGTTTGTTAAAATTGGCCGATGAAGAAATTACCGTCGATTTTCAAGGCCTCCCATGCTAATAAGACGGGCTTTTATCTTTAAGTTATTATTTGAGTTATTCATTTTTATTCATACTTATTTAGTACTAACACTTTTACTAAGTGTCTTCATACTTATTTAGTACTAACACTTTTACTAAGAGTCTTCACAGGTACACAGAGTTGTTTCCCATTGAAGCTATTCGAACCGAGTTCGAATTATAATTTTTATTTATTATTGTACATATTATTGACGTTAACCAGACTTATACCTTATCTTATTATTATTTTATTTCTTTATTATAATTTTATATTTGTTTTTCCTCCTCCTCAATCTGAAAAAATGAATTCAGTCAGGACTCACATTTGTGGATTTCGAAGGATGCCTAACACCTTTCCTTCAGAATAACTTGAACCCCTTACCTAAAATCTCTTGGTTTCGTAGATCATTTAATTGGTTTCCTGGTTTTTTCCTAAAATTAGGTGGCGACTCATTTTAAAATTCGTTTATTCTTTAAATTCTTTCAAAATTGATTCAATTGTTTATTTTTTGAGTCACCGTGATGTTTCACCCTATTTGAGTAAAGTAGGGATGTAAACACTCATCTTGGTGAGATACGTAGGCATCCCTTCTTGGGTTTGGTATCCTTTTTTCAAATTTCAAAAATAAAAAGTAAAATAGTTGTGTATATTTTAAAAGGCATATCTGCATGAATTAAGCACACCTGATTCTCATTTTGGTGAGATACGTAGGCAGCCCTTCTTGGGTTAGGTATTCATTCGTTTTAAATTCAAAAATAAAAATAAAAATTGTGTGCATATTTTCAAAGCCATATCTGCATGAACTACGCACACCTGATTCTCATCTTACTGATGTTTTACTTAAAAATATATGTAAAAGGAAAAATGACTGAGTTTTCAAAAAATCGATTAAACTTATGATTTAAGAGAAATCGAATTTCCAAAAGAACAGAGTCGCCACTTAATTTTTAGTAAAAAAAATCAAGAAAAATATAAGGTTTTTCAAAAGATTCAAACAGATAAAATCGATTGAAAACAAGGGTTCGAGTTCAATATACATTCCGAGAAGGTGTTAGGCCCTCGGAATGCCCGCTAACTCGTGGTTGACCGGCGATTTGACCAAAATGATTTTTGACTAATTTTGAAATTTTAACGAAGTAAAAGGACTCATTTATTTTAACTAAATATTTTTAAAATTTAACTAAGTAAAGAACACACAACTTTGACTTACTTTTTAAAAAAAAAAAAAATTAACTAAGTAAATGAACTTATTTATTTACTACTATTATTATTATTATCGTCATTTTAATTATCTTAAGGGAAATGTGACTAAAAGGGGGTTTTTCTAAGCACAGTATAAAAATATAACTATTTGAATCTAGGTATGTAAAAATAATGAGAAATGACCATCTTTGGGAATTTAATTAAATTAAACCAAATCAAATAAAAGGTTAGAGGTAAAGTAAACAAAAGTAAATACAATCAAAATAATTGAGAGAAAGAGAATAATTTGGGCCTTTTGGGCCTATTGCTGATTTTTAGGACTTTTGACCCATTCACGTTTTTGTATACGAAAGCCGTATATAAGTGCATACAACTCGTATATCAACCCCGTTTCCTATATCTTGAACCATATACCAAATGTATACAATCTATTTTGACCCCCGCAACCTGTATTTCTTTTTTTATAACCGTATTTGTTGAACTGGACCCGTATATCAGTGTATAAAGGCTGTATTTTAGCCTTTTTCCAACTTTTCGGGAACTGAAAGTTTGATTTCCAGCCTATATTTAACGTTTTCCAGCCCTGTTGACTCGATAGAAAGAACTATTGGGCCTATTATGCCCAATCCATGAAATGCACGTATAGAGAGTACAGTTCAAATGGACTCGGATGAAGTTTCACATGCGCAAAAAAATAAAGACGAAGGATTAGTTTATTCACAACAAAAGGATGAGCCTTTATCTATACTACTAAGCAAACCAATTATCCAAAATATTGATCATGTCTATTGTTAACTCAAACCCGCCAAATTTAAACAAAATGGGGATTCAAACAAAATGTTAGGAAATAAACTCATGCGGAGAAGGAAATATGACGGCTTAAGCTAAGGACCAGCATAATCACGCTCTTGCACATTTAGAGTTAAGAGAGAACAGGAAACAATCAAAGAAAATAAAAAAAATAAAAATTAAACAATATTTGCAATAAAATGAGTTGACATGAGCATCACGTTTCAAGTAAAAATATTGCATGCTTATTTTTCTAATAATGAACAGACACATGACTAGTGTAGATTAAAAGAAATGCTAAAATTCTCAACAATATTTAATAAATCAAAATTAAATCATAAAGATTTGTATCCACGTATAATCACTCTTTATGTATACCCAATGACTAAATTAACACCATTATTATATCTAAAATCTAAATAGCATCATGAATCTATTAATAATAAGCCAACATGTTCCATCCAAGAACTAAGCATTTCAACTTGGTAAAATAGATAAGTGATCATAGATTTGCAAGGATTGAAAGAACTATAATAAATGGATCACAATTTATATATATATATATATATATATATATATATATATATATATATATATTTTAAACTGGCCAAACACATGAATACAAACACTTAGAAAATATTAACATCCTCGCCCACAAAAGGACCAGTGTATTTCCAACATGCTTCATACCATAAAACATTCAGTGAGGCCACAAGCTAGCTGTATAAGATTCATACTTCTTGATACATAAATAAAAGAACCAACCGGGAGATGAAGTTAATATTTATTCACCTTTTTTTAAAAAATAAAATAAAATAATAATAATAGTAGTAAAAACACTATGATGAACAATCAGAGACCATTTCAAAGTCAAGAACATAAGAAATTAATCAGGCCTATATTTACACATACTAAAATCCCAACAACGAAGAAATTAAAAACTAGATAAGGATCGCAAAACAGAACCAAATATAGAATGTGGATTCTGGAACGGAATAAGAAGGAATGGGGAATTTTACCTTTCTCCGGGCACCGAACCGAGACAGAACGAGCAGAAAATGAGCAACTTCTCCACCAACAACTTAGAAAATTCCAACGAGCAGCGGTAGGGTTGTGTTCAGAATAAGAGGCTGGCAATGAGGTGCTCCTTGAAATACTTGTTGATTTTAATGTCTATTCTAGACTCAAAAAAACTTATCTATTTCACTTATCTTATCCCTTTTTCTTGACTCAATTTTTTTTTACCCTTTTTCCAATTTTTCTCGAAAATCCTCCGCCCTTCAGTGAATGGAGAAAGGGCTACTTATGGACAAGGATTAGGGTTCAGAATGGGAAAAAAAAAGGTGAAAATTTGGATTCAAAAGCCTATTTCAAAAATTCGAATTCAAAATTCTTTCACCATTCCGGCTAAACACTTTTTCCTACAAAAATTGCCCCATTCCAGAAGAGTAAAGGGGTAGGACGTGTGTTCTGTCCCGTTGTCGCGTGTGTTGACGCGTCTGGGCTGCTGTTGTACGTTTCTGGTCGTTTTGCACGCGCTTGCTGGAGAAGAAGAATAGTGTAGGGGTTGGTTTTGGTATTGTGTTGTTGTTGTTTGTTGAATGTGTTGGGCTGAGTTTTTTTTTTTAGAATTGAATTTGGGCTGGGAATTGGAATGGGAATGTGGGTTGTTACTAAGGTAAAAAAAAATAAAAAATGATGGGCTGCTGATATTGGAGGTAAGGCCCTAGTTTGGTCTCAAGTGGGTTTAAGGTGAGGTAAGAAAAGATGTTAGATTGGAATTGCAAATTTGGCCCAGAGTTAAATAAGACGAATAATATTGATTAATTATTGAGTTTCTTAATCTTAACGAAATAAAATAATCTATTTAATTATAAACTAAATAATTTAAATATAAACTATTATATAACTAAAATAATTAACTAAAATGTTTAATTAAAAAAAAAAAATTTTGAGACGATTTTCGAATATTCATAAAATATACTAATTACATATGTTATTATGTAAAACATATATATTATCTAAAAATTATAAGAAAGTGAGAAAACTATTTAAAGTAACTTGCAAACTATTTTTTTGATTTTTTTTTAATTATAAAACTAATTATTTTAAAATGTTTAAAATTGAAGAAGCTCAATGATTAATCTATATTGTGGATGTCCAAAATTGGGTGTCAACAACTGTCCCTCGTTTCACTTGGATTGATGAAAGAAATCCGAGGCAAATGAAATTGACAAATCCAATTTTGACTGACCACATCTTCATCTTTTGGAAAAGGGATATGGTATAGACTTTAGGAATTATAGCCGAACCCCGGAAATGGATTTCCTACATATCTCAGGCTATATGAGAATTCAGGTCATTTGTAGTTCGATACGCTTAATTTGACGCATGATTCTTAAAGAATTTAGAAGCCATCCTGATACTGAATTGTAGAGGGACCGAAATGCTCGGGAATAAGATTTGAGAGTGAATGTTGGAATACAACCGAGTTTTCATCACCGATTCCACCTACATATCCCTCAACCTAGGGAATCAGGCTGCTTGTAGTTCGACTCAATCGGTTGAAAAAGAAATCTATTATGTAAGATAACTTTTGGTTCAGGGAGAGTGACAAAATAAATCGAGTATGAAAAGGAGGCTTGCAACCTCTTAGCCATGAATACGGAGCTCTTCACATCCATAAGTAAGAACTTACACAGACATAATTTCCAAAGCTCTTGGAGTGTTGTCACTTTGATTGGAAAGCTACTTCCGGTAGAGACAAAAAAAAATTCGAATGCGAAAATGAAACTGACAAACCCAAAGAAAAACCCACATGCCTTCTGATAGGGGTGTGGTTTGATTGTGGTGGAAGTCGCTCCTCTGCTCGCGTCCTAAGAGTTTGACACTCCTCTTTGGACTATGTCACAGTTCGCTGCTAAGAAAAAGTTTCACGTTGTGCTGCATCATTTTTTATGTCGTCCGCACCTGTGGTTTGTTTTGGAGATTCATCCTTTCGGATGCTCTCGACAAAGATTGAGGTAAAACTCATTAACATAAAAATGCAATTCAAATGTGAGACAATGTCTTTTACCGCGTTGACACTTAATTATTCTCCTTGAACATTTGACGTCAACTCTATCGGGTTTGACATGAAGCAAATAAAGCTTGTGTCTCATATTTGCAATATAGTCTTCAATGTACTCTACAATAAAATAGGTTGATGTAATATGTTGATAATTCTTTTGATGTCGTTGTTGCAAGGAAAATAATGATGATGATTCTTCATTGGTAAGATGACGATAATCCATTGGTATGATAATGCTGCTACATGATAGGATGATGATGATGATGATGTTCCATCGATAGGATGATGATATTGATAGGATAATGATTCTTCATTGATAGAATGATAATGATGCTCCATCGATAGGATAATGATGATGTTCCATCGATAGGATGATAATATTGATGCTAAATATCCTTCGGTAGGATAATATTGATTCATTGGTATGATAATGTTTATGATCCATTGATAAGAAAATGATGATCCATTGGTAGGATAACGTTTATGATCCATTGATAGGATAATGATGATCCATTGGTAGGATAACATTTATGATCCATTGATATGATAAAGATGATCCATTGGTAGGATAATGTTGATGATCCATTGGTAAGATAATGATAATGAAAAAGATCTGTCAGTAGGATAATGTTGATCCATTGGTAGGATAATGTTGATGATCCATTGGTAGGATAATATTTATGATCTATTGATAGGAAAATAATGATCCATTGGTAGGATAACATTTATGATTCATTAATAGGATAATGATGATGATAGAATGATGCTGCCCCATCGATAGGATGATGATGTTGATGCTACTCCATCGATAGGATGAATAACAATGATCCACTGATAGGATAATATTGATGAAGATCCATTAGTAAGATGATGATAATAAAGATCCGTCGGTAGGATAATGATGATGATCCATTGGTAGGATAATATCGATCCATTGGTAGGATAATAATAATGAAGATCTGTTGATAAAATGATGTTAATCCATTGATAGGACAATGTTGATGAGGATGAAGATTTGTAGGTAGGATAATGTCGATCCACTGATAGGATAATGTTGACGATAATGAAGATCTGTTGGTAGGATGAGGATATTTTATTGATAAAATGATGATGATGTCCCTCTAAGTGGTGGTATTATCTCATTTGATAATACTCTAGGAATGTCCATCCAGGTGGTAAAGACGGTGTCCCTCATGGTAGTTCACATTACTGCGTCTGATATCAACGAGATTCGTGAATAGTCTTCAAACGCTCTTGATGCTAAAAAGTGTAAATGCTTGTATATGTTGAGAGTGATGTTTTCACTTGTTCCCATTTTGAACACTTTATTTTCGTTGTGACTTACGCTTTGCTGGGAATTTAAACGAGGGGTCGTTGCTCGTATTCAAAGCTCTTTCTCTTTCTTCTGAAAAACATTCATGACTTTCGGCAATCTTATAGACCTGCATCCACAGAAAAATTGTTAGTTCTTAAAACAAATTGATCTGTGTTGACTTCTTCAATCGTTTGTTGCTTGTCATGTTATCTTCAATTGATCGCTTTGATCTCTTGCTTCTCGATAGACAAGACAAAACTTTTTATGCAAAAATATTTGAAACATATAGATAAAATCTTTAAGAAAAGTTTTTCAAAAAACTGTAATTGAAAAAGGTCATTGCCAAGTGTCATGTCACGTCAAGCTTAAATGAACGTCATTGGTTCGAAATTTTGGTGTGTCCGATAGCTTGTTCTGGAGAATCCAAAATATTTAAAGCTTGGGAAATTTCTGACATGGTTCTCTCGAAATCTACTATAATCGAGAAGTTTTGTAGTTGACTCTGAAATCCAACGATTCGGGAGATTGTTGGAGTTAACTATGAACTTTAACGATGTCATAGATCATTTGAAGCTAGTTTTAAACTTCTAATCATGCTCCAAATATTCAAAATTTACTACAAATTTCTAGTGATGCTTGAAGAAATTTTTTAGGCCATCCTAAAAATTTCTATCCAATTAGATGTCTTGGAGTATCTCCAACTGTCGATATATAACTCGTACAATTTTTGAGATCCTCTCAAAAATTCTGTCCCAGTTGCAACTCTCAATGTATAGAGATCTTCTTCTTGAGAATTTTTGAGTCCTTCTCAAAAATTCTGTCCCAGTTTATATTGTAAAAGAAAATAGAAATCTTATGGGAGATAAGACCGAACCGTTGTGGTGCCTACGTATCCCGTTGAAGCAGGAATCAGGTCAAACGTAGTTCCCATCACAGATTAACAGAAATAGGAAATTGAACGAGGAAATGACCGAGGCCGACATAGGCCGCCTACGTATCTCATTCTTGAGAATTTAGGTCGAACGTAGTTCAAGTACAAAATGAAGCATTAAAAAGGGATAAAGGGGTGACCGAGGCCGACATAGGCCGCCTACGTATCTCATTCTTGAGAATTCAGGTCAGACGTAGTTCATTACAAAGGGATGAATTCTAAACATAAACGATTACAAGCGAATAAAAGCGATTGCAAGGAAAAGATAGAAATCGAGTCTTCAAACATTCTATCTTTTTACAGCATTTAAGTAGATTGGTGACTTGTGAGATCCAATGTTCATGCTCAACCAGGTAACATCATCAAACAAATGTATCGATGTGTTCTCTAAGCAAACTGATGAGTTCACTTTCTTGTGCTTTTGTCATATAGGCACCAATTTTGATTTCTTTGATGCATACATCATTTTCTTGATTCACTATTCCGATCTCTTCTAAATTTGGCTTTTCGTGAATTCCAAACTATCTGAACTCCTCAACCAGGTGTTTGAGTACCGTGATCTTCTCATTGTAGTCCTCAAATTCCTCTGCATTTACCTCATTTTGTTCATTCAGCTTGTGACATGACATGATATTGACAGGTTTGACAATATTTTCACTGAAATCATAGATAGATATTGTTAGGTAGTAAATATAAAACAAGAAAAGCAAAATTTTCGTAATAAAGAAGTTTTTTCATTTGAAATAAGAAAATAAGAATTTTGGCCATGACGATAAGTCATTTTGCTTTTTTTTTCTTTTTCAAAATATAAGGAGGGAGATTAAAACATAGTGAGACAAAAATAGAGTAAATAATGGGTCTCGAGTCTCATTCGGAACACCACCAATTTTAGAAATAACATGAAAAATGTCTATGTCTACCAAGATGAGCTAGGAGTCAAAAGCGAAGGGGACGTCCAATTAGGCATTTGCTCCTTTGACTCGCTGTCTAGTATGACTGGTGTCTCGATCATCTCTTTAAGCACAATATCACCTTCTTTGAACCATTTTTTTATGCCTTCCCCTAGACCATTTTGCATTGGAAAAGACTGATATAAGTGAGACAATGATTTTGAAAAAGCTTGATCGAACTTCTGCTTGTTCTGACCCTCCTTCGGCACTAAAGCAAAAGCTTAATGAGGTGTCATGATCACACATTTGGATTTCTCTCTTTTGGTTGGAGATGCTACAATTTTCTCAAGATTTTCAAGGTTGGCTGAGATTATAACTTTCTTCACATTCAAATCTCCTTCGACATCAACCATATTAATAGTTACCCCTCCATGATTCGGCATTGGGTTACTATTGACATTAGGAGTGACAGTCTGAAGAGTGATGACCTTTTGATCTATCAAGTCTTGAATTTTATGCTTCAAGTTGATACAATCCTCAGTAATATGCCCAGCACCTCCTGAATGGTAAGCACAATGAAGATCATTTCTATAAAGCTTGGAGTTGACATTGATATTTTTTGGATAAATTGTCTGTATCAGGCCAGCCGATTTCAATCTCCCAAAAAGTTGTGTTCGACTGTCAACCAAAGGAGTAAAGACTCTAGAAGGTCTCTTCTCACGAGAAGGATTGTAATTATTTCTTGGATGTGAAGGTACTTGACGGTAGTTTGGAGGATTTTGGTGAGTTGGTACTTGCGTTTGAAAATTTGGGTATTGTGGAGCTCGGTAGCTAGGAGGGGTATTTTGGTAGTACGGGGGTGGAATTTGATAACTTGATTGGATATTTGAACAATTAACTGATGGGGCTTGGTAATATGGATGGGTATTTTGGTTATGTGGAGATGGAGTTTCGTAAACAAGAGATGGAATTTGGTAACTCATTGGTGGAGTTTGGTAATTATGAGATAAAATTTGGTAACTCGGTGGTGGAGTTTGATAACCTGATTGGGTATAACAAGCTGGATATGAATTTTGTGGAGCTTGAGGATGACCTTTGTAAGGTGAGAATTTTCTGAAGTGTCTTTTTTTATCAGATGCGTAAGAAATAGAAGACACATCCTCTCTCTTCTTTTTCAGCAGTCCTGGAGATTCAGTTGGGGCGGCAACGCGAGAAATCTTTCCAGTTTTAATCCCATCTTCGATAGCCTCACCTACTTTGACTATCTCCGCAAATTTTGCTCCAATAAGCAATATTATCCTGTCATAATACTCTGGCTCTTGAATGCGTATGAACACTTCAACGATCTCCTTCTCAGACATGGGAGGTCGAACTCGAGCGGCCTCTTTCCTCCATCTATACGCATATTCACGATAGCTTTAAGTGGATTTCTTCTTAATTCTCTCCAAAGAATAGCGATCAGGAACGATCTCCACATTGTAGTCAAACTGTTCGACGAAATCTTTAGCTAGTGCATTCCAGCTAGACCACTGTTTTGTCTCATGGGAGGTAAACCATTTTAATGCTTCTCCGTTCAAACTTCGGCTAAAAAGCCGCATTAATAACGCTTCATTCCTTCCAACTCCCACGAGCTGGTCACAGTAGGCCCTCAGGTGTCCCAAGGGATTCCCTGTTCCTCCGAACATGTCAAATTTTGGCACTTTAAACCCTTTTGGGAGGTCCAAATTCGGATGGATGCATAGATCCTCATAACTCAACCCATCGACTTCAGGAATATATTGCAGCTCCTTCATGGCTTTCCTGATCTCTTCTTTCATATTCAACTTGACTGCCTCTTCCTTTGACCTCCACTCTCTCTCTTGTTCCTCATAGTGATCAAGCTCGGAACAGTTGGCATAGGGTTCATTTGGAATTGGAATTTGAAAAGTAGTCTTTTGAGGCAATGGCGGAGCAATGAAGGGACTCTGGGTATTTTGAGTGACTTGGTAATTTTGGGGGAAAGTCTGGGGGTTGGTATGTTGATTATGTTGATGGGGGAATACTTGTGGATTGTTGACATTTTGATTTTGAAGGGGAGGGCAAGCTTGCGGGTTGGTATTTTGATGAGAAGGGAAGGTTTGGGGGTCGGTACCTTGAGGAGGAGGTGGTGCTTGGTAAGAAACGAAGGCCTGGTGGGGATTTAGGGCGATTGGGTCGATGGTTGAGGGATTTTGAGTGGGATTGGAGGGAGGGTTCTGAGCCTGCTCCGCGTTCGAAGGAAGAAAGTAGAATGGAGGTCTCCCATCTCCTGGAATATTAAAAGCAAAAATCGGATTAGGAAGATCTTGCATTCTTTGCATTCCGACCCTCATCTCAGTGATCTATTGCATCAACTGCATAATTAATTCATTTTGATCAGTGGCGGCGGGCTGAGCCACGACAACATTAGTCAAGCTAATCTCGTCATTGTTATCACCCATTATTGTCTTTCCTTTTTGCAAACTTTGATCGGGGAAGAAATCTTTGGGAGCCTTAGATCTTGTAAAATAAGGGTGTTCAGTTAGCTTATCAACACAGACCAGTTCTAAATACCTGACAAAAGAAAAATTACTCAAAAGGTAAACGTGTTAGTGTCTGAAGGTAATAAATAGTGCAAGATATCACACATTGATGTAAACAGACAAGAGTTGCTTCATTCGAAGATAGACTTGCCTACAAATATAGAAAAAATGGCTAATAGACAGAAATTTGTCTATTTAACTTTGGGATTAGTGACAGAAAGATTGACTTCAATCGAGCCAAGATTTTGCATCTTTCATTGACATAGTTTTGATTTTCGATTGAGATGAAATTCGAATCTCATCGCAAGAGTTAAGAGAGATATAATTTCTCAAAATGGGGACCGAACCTTGAATGACTGTTTATGTATCTCGCGGAGGAGAATTCAGGTCCTACGTAGTTCGACCCTTGAATCTCTTTTCGATTTGAGACGGTGAATCTTTTCTGATATGAGAGAGTAACATTTGAAAAGTGAAGTTCAAATTTTGTTGGGAAACTACAGACTCGAAGAGTATTTGGACACATTTTTTATAGTGACTTGATATTTGTGCTTAGGGATTTCTAGAAAATTTCCAAAAAAGTAGGCTAGAACATCTCCAAATAAAGCAACATAATCACACAAACAGTTATAACACATAAACAATTATTGCATATTTTAAACAGATATGTGACCCTTTTGTACCAAGGGTAGGCCTAACGATTTGAGGGATGTATACGTCATTTGAAATATTTCATTGCCCCCAAAACTTAAATTTATATATTCTTTGTAAATAAACTGAATGGGGATACATAGTAGGGAAAATGGGATACAAAATAACCAGTCCCGCGAAGGGATGCAATCTTAAACTATGCTTCAATGGAAGGACCTTCGTTCTTGAACTTTTTGTCATCTTCGAGTGTCGACTCCTTTAGATGGACTAGTAGCTTGTGAAGCTATTCCTTCGGCTAGAATAAGCTATAATCCACCTCTTATCCTAGAGGACAATGATTTTTCAAATAACGTATATATCCTTCAAATTTAAACAAATAAGCATGATTGTCTTTTATTGACCAAAATGGGTCAAATAGACACAAAGTGGGCATCTAATGGGCCCAACATGCCTTGGGTGTTGGGTTGACTTAGTTCAAAATGCGCTAAATTTGGGATTTGGTTTCGCTCTACGCTAGTTGACTAAGAGTGGTTTTGAAAGACCGGGAACCTAAGTGGACAACTTAGGCTGGAATTCACAACAACCATTGGATGCATGACGTACTTATAAATCGACGATCCTTCCGAAAAAGGGTTGAGTGAAAAAAGTCCGGCTGCGATTATGCAGAAACCGTCCTTAATATACAATATATACAAGAGAATATGCTATGAAATGCAATGACAGTTATAAAAAATTTAAACACGTTTAGCATAAATAAACAATTCAACAGTTAATAACAATCAATCAAATAAGTCAAATCTTATGGTTAGAACTTAATTAAGTCCCCAGCAGAGTCGTCATTTCTGTTTTACTTAAAAATATATGTAAAAGGAAAAATGACTGAGTTTTCAAAAAATCGATTAACTTATGGTTTAAGAGAAATCGAATTTCCAAAAGAACAGAGTCGCCACTTAATTTTTAGTAAAAAAAAATCAAGAAAAATATAAGGTTTTTCAAAAGATTCAAACAGATAAAATCGATTGAAAACAAGGGTTCGAGTTCAATATACATTCCGAAAAAGTGTTAGGCCCTCGGAATGCCCGCTAACTCGCGGTTGCCCGGCGATTTGACCAAAATGATTTTTGACTAATTTTGAAATTTTAACGAAGTAAAAGGACTCATTTATTTTAACTAAATATTTTTAAAATTTAACTAAGTAAAGAACACACAACTTTGACTTACTTTTTTAAAAAAATTTTTTAACTAAGTAAATGAACTTATTTATTTACTATTATTATTATTATTATCGTCATTTTAATTATCTTAAGGGAAATGAGACTAAAAGGGGGTTTTTCTAAGTACAGTATAAAAATATAACTATTTGAATCTAGGTATGTAAAAATAATGAGAAATGACCATATTTGGGAATTTAATTAAATTAAACCAAATCAAATAAAATGTTAGAGGTAAAGTAAACAAAAGTAAATACAATCAAAATAATAGAGAGAAAGAGAATAATTTGGGCCTTTTGGGCCTATTGCTGATTTTTAGGACTTTTGACCCATTCACGTTTTTGTATACGAAAGTCGTATATAAGTGCATACGACTCGTATATCAACCCCGTTTCCTGTATCTTGAACCGTACACCAAATGTATACAATCTATTTTGACCCCCGCAACCTGTATTTCTTTTTTTATAACCGTATTTGTTGAACTGGACCCGTATATCAGTGTATAAAGGCTGTATTTTAGCCTTTTTCCAACTTTTCGGGAACTGAAAGTTTGATTTCTAGCCTATATTTAATGTTCTCTAGCCCTGCTGACTCGATAGAAAGAAGTATTGGGCCTATTATGCCCAATCCATGAAATACATGTATAGAGAGTAGAGTTCAAATGGACACGGATGAAGTTTCACATGCGCAAAAAAATAAAGACGAAGGATTAGTTTATTCACAACAAAAGGATGAGCCTTTATCTATACCACTAAGCAAACCAATTATCCAAAATATTGATTATGTCTATTGTTAACTCAAACCCGCCAAATTTAAATAAAATGGGGATTCAAACAAAATGTTAGGAAATAAACTCATGCGGAGAGGGAAATATGACGGCTTAAGCTAAGGACAAGCATAATCACGCTCTTGCACATTTAGAGTTAAGAGAGAACAGGAAACAATCAAAGAAAATAAAAAAAATAAAAATAAAACAATATTTGCAATAAAATGAGTTGACATGAGCATCACGTTTCAAGTAAAAATATTGCATGCTTATTTTTCTAATAATGAACAGACACATGACTAGTGTAGATTAAAAGAAATGCTAAAATTCTCAACAATATTTAATAAATCAAAATTAAATCATAAAGATTTGTATCCACGTATAATCGCTCTTAATGTATACCCAATGACTAAATTAACACCATTATTATATCTAAAATCTAAATAGCATCATGAATCTATTAATAATAAGCCAACACGTTCCATCCAAGAACTAAGCATTTCAACTTGGTAAAATAGATAAGTGATCATAGATTTGCAAGGATTGAAAGAACTATAATAAATGGATCACAATTTATTATATATATATATATATATATATTTTAAACTGGCCAAACACATGAATACAAACACTTAGAAAATATTAACATCCTCGCCCACAAAAGGACCAGTGTATTTCCAACATGCTTCATACCATAAAACATTCAGTGAGGCCACAAGCTAGCTGTATAAGATTCATACTTCTTGATACATAAATAAAAGAACCAACCGGGAGATGAAGTTAATATTTATTCACCTTTTTTTAAAAAATAAAATAAAATAATAATAATAGTAGTAAAAACACTATGATGAACAATCAGAGACCATTTCAAAGTCAAGAACATAAGAAATTAATCAGGCCTATATTTACACATACTAAAATCCCAACAACGAAGAAATTAAAAACTAGATAAGGATCGCAAAACAAAACCAAATATAGAATGTGGATTCTGGAACGGAATAAGAAGGAATGGGGAATTTTACCTTTCTCCGGGCACCGAACCGAGACAGAACGAGCAGAAAATGAGCAACTTCTCCACCAACAACTTAGAAAATTCCAACGAGCAGCGGTAGGGTTTGTTTCGGAATAAGAGGCTGGCAATGAGGTGCTCCTTGAAATACTTTTTGATTTTAGTGTCTATTCTAGACTCAAAGAAACTTATCTATTTCACTTATCTTATCCCTTTTTCTTGACTCAAAAATTTTCGACCCTTTTTCCAGGTCTCAAGTGGGTTTAAGGTGAGGTAAGAAAAGATGTTAGATTGGAATTGCAAATTTGGCCCAGAGTTAAATAAGACGAATAATATTGATTAATTATTGAGTTTCTTAATCTTAACGAAATAAAATAATCAATTTAATTATAAACTAAATAATTTAAATATAAACTATTATATAACTAAAATAATTAACTAAAATGTTTAATTAAAAAAAATATTTTTTGAGACGATTTTCGAATATTCATAAAATATACTAATTACATATGTAATTATGTAAATCATATATATTATCTAAAAATTATAAAAAAAAAGTGAGAAAACTATTTAAAGTAACTTGCAAACTATTTTTTTTATTTTTATTTTTAATTATAAAACTAATTATTTTAAAATGTTTAAAATTGAAGAAGCTCAATGATTAATCTATATTGTGGATGTCCAAAATTGGGTGTCAACAACTGAGATACGTAGGCAACCCTTCTTGGGTTCGGTATATATTCATCCTTTCAAAAAAAATATTTTGTACATAGTAAAAGAGTCATGTCTTCAGCTCAATTGAGACCAATGCAATTAGGAGCATGTAAAAATATTCGATATGATGAAGAGGACTAACTTTGTGGTAAACCATAGATTCGTTTGGTACCTCTCATTATACTTTTGTGATGCTTGAAAATTCTTTTGCATGCATTCTAGATAAGAATAAAATCAACCTCATGGTTATGTGCATTATGTGGTGAGCTTTAAGATCAAAATTCAATTGCATCGCACTGTTGATCTAGAACTTGGGTTAAATGTTTATCGAGGCGAAATCTTGAGTTATGTTTGGTTTGGGATAGGATTGTAGGCCCTCTTTGACCCGATTGTGCCTTTCAAAACATACCAAATGACATTGATCCTTAGTTTTCCCCACTTTGAGTCTGAGACATTTTGTTTGGACAACCACATCTTAGCCATTACCCTTTGAGTGCTTACATGCACTATCTCTCTTTTGGCCCAACGTTCTTGAGTGCACCAAGAGTGTGCAAATTATAAGAGAAGATCCATGTTTAAAGTTGCCAAAGGCAAAAGATACAAAATCTCCCAAAGTCGAGGAAGCAAAAAACGACTTATAGAAAAAGAAAAAGAGAAAAAAAAGGGGAAAGGCGAAAAGAAATAAAGAAAAACAAAAACACACCTACAAGGTCAATGAAAGACAAGAAGAGAAAGAAAAAAAAATTCAACAAAAAAGGATAAAACTTCAAAACAAAGGGGTGAAAAAAGAAAATCTCCAACAAAGAAGAATTCAAAAGAAGTCGAAAAAAGAAAAAAAGAAAAAAAGAAAAAAAGGGGGACAATAAAGAGGATCAAACGCCAAAGGTATATCAATCATCAAAAACACAAATTCACTGTGACGCTCAAGAAGAAATTAAGTTACTCTTATCCAAATATATATCCTACCCATCCCTAAGCCTACATTACAAGCAAATGACAAGCCCTACATGATCTCATTCCAAATGTTCTCACATTAGTGGAGATTTACATAAGGGCCAAGCATATGGTATCACAATTACATGCATTGAACATTCTTGTGAGTGTGAGTGCACTTTAAAAAAAATGTCCTCAAATAATATGTTTCAAATATGTGTGAAATATGATTTTTCTTGTTGTGAGGGCAATTGAGTCATGAGGATGGTACAATTCAAACATTTGATTGAAGCAAGATGAATAAAATTTGTTGATATTTAAGTATGTTTGAGGTACCACTTGAAACTGTAGGAATTACTTTGAATTCAATCTTAGTTAGAAAATTGAAAAAAAAAAGATTTAAAAGCGATCCTAACTCCTGGTACCAATTGTAGTCAAGACTCGACTCTCTTTTCACATTCTTTATCCTTCAAAAAAAAAAAGGTGAGCAAGCACCCATTCTTTAATATTTTCCAAAGTATTTTTTTAGATTCTTTCCATTATATATATATATATATATATATATATATATATAAAGTACTTGCTTTTTCTTTTAGGTTATCCGTTGTAAAACGTGACATCAGGTTAACCCCTTAAGTGTGAGATGCCTATTTTACTTAATTGGGTTGTCCGTCCCAAAATGTAACATGTCTTTTGTCTCTAGGCTTTAAATATCACAAGGAATATCATTTTCCTATTTTATCATGTTCATATTGTACATTTTCTACTGATGATCTTGTCTTAGATTCTTTGCAGAATTTACCATCCACAGGATTGGAACTACATTTGACCTGATTCCTGGCTCAACATGATATATAGGTGCCACGACAGCTCGGTCATATACCCAATGTGATTTTCTTTTCTCCTTATATTAAAAACTGGGACAACATTTTTGAGAATATCTCAAAAATTCACAATAAAGGTGCTATCTCCAGTAGGTCAGGATTGGAGATCATTTTGAGATTTGCCAAAAGTTCTAACTGGGACAGAATTTTTGAGAAAAACCTCAAAAATTCCAACAAGTACTGTCAAAAGCTTGAGAGTCAACTTCAAATGATCCATCACTGCTTGAAGTTCAACGTCAACTTGCAAATCTCCAGCATTGTCATGGCGAACCAGCAACTCCTCGTACAAATCCCCAATAAGACATGAGCCACAAAAAAAAAAACACACATGGTCAAGAGTAAAATGTTGGTTGCTCACATGTGTCAAAATGATCAAGCATTTTATACGCATTCTCTTTTAAAGAATCTTTTCTCAAGGTTTTTTGACTAAGTCACTTGCTAAGGCGACATTGTGTCTACTAATTGTTCCTTTTCAAGTACAGGAACAGGTGAAAACATTGGACCGATGACACTTTCAAGACAAATCATCGAGTCATCCACCTCGTTACAGTTGGACAATCATCGAGTCATCCACCTCGTTACAGTGGACAATCATCGAGTCATCCATCTCATTACAGTTGGACAATTATCGAGTCGTCCACCTCATTACAGTTGGACAATCATCGAACCGCCTGCCTCGTTACAGTTGGACAATCATCGAGCAATCCACCTCGTTATAGTGGACAATCATCGAGTCATCCACCTCGTTACAGTGAAAAATCATTGGGTCATCCATCATTTGCATTTTTTATAGTATTTTTAGTTGCCGAGAGGGCCATTGGATTTTTCATTTGCCGAGAAGGCCATTGCATTTTTCATTTTTGCCGAGAGGGCCATTGCATTTTTCATTTGCCAAGAGGGCCATTGCATTTTTTATTTGCCGAGAGGGCCATTACATTTTTCATTTTTGCCGAGAGGGCCATTGCATTTTTCATTTGCCAAGAGGGCCATTGCATTTTTCATTTGCCGAGAAGGTCATTGCATTTTCATTCGCCGAGAGGGCCATTGCATTTTTCATTTGCCGAGAAAGCCATTGCATTTTTCATTTGCCAAGAGGGACATTGCATTTTTCATTTGTCGAGAGGGTCATTGCATTTTTCATTTGCCGAGAGGGCCATTGCATTTTTCATTTGCCAAGAGGGCCATTGCATTTTTCATTTGCCGAGAGGGCCATTGCATTTTCATTTTGCCAAGAGGGCCATTGCATTTTCATTTTGCCAAGAGGGCCATTGCATTTTCATTCGCCGAGAAGGTCATTGCATTTAAGTCGCATCTATTCGAAGGTGAAGGATGCGCACCATATCTATTCAACATTCAAGTTGAAATAAACTTGCGTTGAAAGATATTTGCATTTAAGTCGCATCTATTCGTAGGTGGAGGATGTGCACCCTATCTATTCAACGTTCAAGTCGAAGGAAACTTGCGTTAAAAGATATTTTCATTGAAGTCGCATCTATTCGGATGTGAAGGATGTGCACCCTATCTATTCAACGTTCAAGTCGAAAGAAACTTAGTTGAAAGATATTTGCATTTAAGTCGCATCTATTCGGAGGTGAAGGATGTGCACCTTATCTATTCCACGTTCAAGTCGGAAGAGACTTGCGTTGAAATAAATTTTCATTCGTCCTACCGATGGACATACATTCAAAATCCTATCGATGGATCATCATCTTTTTCATTCGTCCTACCGATGGACATACATTAAAATTCTACCGATGGATCATATTTTTTCATTCGTCCTATCGATGGACATATATTCAAAATCCTACTGATGGATCATCTTTTTACATTCGTCCTACCGATGGACATACATTCCAAATCCTACCGATGGATAATCTTTTTTCATTCGTCTTACCGATGGACATACAATCCAAAACCTACCGATGGATCATCTTTTTTATTCGTCCTACCGATGGACATACATTCATATCCTACCGAGGGATCATTTTCATTCTTCCTAACGATGGACATACATTGATATCCTATCGATGGATCATCTTTTTTCATTCGTCTGATCGATGGACATATATTTAAAATCCTATCGATTGATCATCTTCATTCGTCCTACCGATGGACATGCATTTTTATCCTACCAATGAATCATCTTCATTTGTCGTATCGTAAGAGATGCTACCTTTTTTTCCTGTAATTTTGTCTCTACTAATGAGTTTCATCTTTGTTTTTTCGAGAACATCCAAGATGATGCATTCTCAGTTGAGCCACAGGTACATACTACTTCAACAAGGACGCAACACAACGTGGAACCTTTTGGAGGCAATTCCAGGATCGACTTCCACCACATTCCAACCACACTTGTATATAAAGGTCATGTGTTCGGCCAAAATCGGGTTTGTCAATTTTCGTTGTCCACGATTTCTTTCATCAATTATACCCAACGAAAGGGACAGCTGTTGACACCCAATTTTGGCCTAACATTTTCAAAATTCGTAACTTTTAAGTTTTATTTATTTAATAGTTCAAAATAATTTTTTAATAATTTTAAATAAGTTTATCGATAACTATCCCCATTTATCAAAATTTAGGATTTTTTATCAGTTAATTTTAAAATTACATTTTTACATGTCATTAGTTACGTTCATTATATTTTTTTTATATATATATATTCATTTTATTTGTTACATTCATTAATATTCATATCAATATTTTGCACAGCCTAAAAATTCATTCAAATACAGATAATATTTCAAATACAGATATTTTATTAATTGGTTATTTTGATTCACGATTTTAAAATAATGATATTGTAGTTTTCAACTCCCTATATAAAGAATAGTTTGTCTATTAGGTAAAAGGTGGGGGTAAAAAAAATTTTAGAGGGAAAGAATTTTCAAAATAGCAGAAACCCTAATATTTTCCTTCTAAAAAGGCTTTCCAGCCGCCACAACCCAAAAAACCGATTCACTCTTCTTCTCCGGCAAAACACAACCGGAGAACCAACATCATTGCTCCACCACCCACGCCACCACTACACCAAAATACAAGCTCCAATCACCATTCTTCTACTTTCCATGCATCGTCACAGAAATGGTGACAAAAATAACCAAACCAGCGAGCTTGTGAATCTAACAACAGCTCCAAACCACCGGAAACTCACCACAAAACCACAGAAAAACACCTCCAATAGCACCTCCAAATCCACCTGAACTAGACCCAGCGAGCCAGACTCGCAATGATATTCAAGTTCTATTTTCGGCGAGCTCACAGTGAGCTAGACCCGAGCTCCGACAATAAACCAAGCGCAGCCACACAGACTTTAGCGGAAATGGAACCCCAATTAGAACATATCACTGTTTCAACTCAAAGCTAGAACTCAGTCACTATGTGCAACCAGATCTGGCCGGAAATCAACCTCCGATATCCGGATGTGCTTCCATTGAAGTTATTCGAATTAGGTTCAAATTATACTCCTATTTATATTGTATATTCTTGACGATAGGCAAATTTAGGCCGATTTCTATATTATTGTTTTATCATGTTACTTGTGTATATTGCATGTTTATTATATTTGTACATTTTTTATTCTCATCCTCAATTTGAAAAAATTGAATTCAGTCGGGATCCACATTTGTGGATTTCGAAGGATGCCTAACCCCTTCCCTTCGAAATAACTTGAACGCCTTACCTAGAATATCTTGGTTTCGTAGATTAATTAATTGGTTTCCTAGTTTTCCTAAAATTAGGTGGTGACTCCTTTAAAATTCTTATTTTCTTAAAATTCTTTTAAAATTGAATCAATTGATTATTTTTTGAGTCACCGCGACGTTTCGCCCTATTTGGATAAAGTAGGGATGTAAACAAGTCGACTCGAATCCAATATTTTATTTAATTCATTTTCAATAGATTCATATTCAATTCGACCCGCTCAACAAGTTTTTACATCTTAATATATACTAGACTAGACTAGACATGTCATCACTACTCTCTGTAAGTGGAAGTATTCTAAGTACAACAATTTTTTTTAGGCATAATAGTGCCCTTTAATTTGACCTTAGCTATTACGTTCTCTAAGTTTAGATGTGCACAGAAAACAAGTAGATATATAAACTTGTATAAAATTGAACAAATAGATACACGTGTTTTACATGCTATTCTATGCGGCAATTCACGTAAAATTTTCTCAAACTAATTTATAGGACAACACGTAGAATGCGTGTGTTTACTTGTTCAACTTTATATAAGTTTAAGTGTTTACTAATGTACATCTAAAATTAGAGTACAAAATATCAACTAAGATCAAATTAAAGAACACATTTATGTATAGCAAGCCAGAAATTATGTGCATTTGCAAAAAAAAAAAAGGAACAGAAAAGAAAAGAAGGGGCAACATAAAGGAAAAGTAAATATAGCAGCCAGGATAAGTCATATGTGCAACTAATGAGAGAGCACAAAACCAGTACCACTAATAGCACCAGCATCACTATAACAAAACGAGGATGCCCTAAACAGTGTGGGAACGTAACAGTTCCGTACCCATTTGGTACTGGCTCAGATTGCGCTTTTGATTCAGGGTTCGAGCTCAACTGTAACACATCTCATGATGGTTCTCAGAAACTCCTCAGAGGGAGTAACATTGAGGTGTACGACATCTCCAATGCTGAATTGCGCATCTCCAATTCAATCGGTTGGAGATGTTACAACTCCACTGGAGCTGTGCTCACTCAATCACTTGCTTGGACCAGATTTTCAGAATCAACGCCTTATAGTTTCTCTGCGCTGAACAGGTTTATTGTAGTTGGTTGCGATGACTACAATTCCATCACAGGGACTAATAACTTTGAGTGTGGCTGCAATGTCAGCTGTACAAGCAGAGGGGATGTGATAGAAGGAGAATGTATGGGAAAAGGCTGCTGCCAGACACAGATACCCAAGGGCTTGAAATACTATAATACAACCATGTCTAGCACAGAAAACCATACCGATGTTTGGTCATTTAATTCATGTTTGTATGCATTTCTAGGCGAGGCAGATCACTTTCGTTTCTAGGGTTTGCCAGATCTAGGTGATGATCTAACTGTTGATTATTTTTATGAGAGGATTAAGGCTAGTGTCCCCATTGTGCTGGATTGGGCCATTGGGAGTCTTACTTGCACGCAAGCTCTGAAAATCGAGAATTATGCTTGCAGTGAAAATAGCCACTGCATTGATTCATATACTGGTCTTGGGGGCTACCTCTGCAGCTATAATCCAGGTTATCATGGAAATCCTTCAATCACGGCTGCCAAGGTATAAGTAATGTTTCAATTCTTCATCAAGAACTTAACTTTCATGCATTAATTTGATGGTGTTATATTGATTTGATCTTTTTTCAGATGTTGATGAATGTGCTGATCACCCAAATAACAGTTTGTGTGAAAAGATGTGCATAAATACCCCAGGAAGTTACAATTGTTCTTGTCCCCATGGATATACTGGTGACGGCAAAAAGGATGGTCGTGGTTGTATAGCTCCCTACCATGATGAGTTCCCATGGATCAAGTTCTCTGCAGGTAAATATCTGACTATACGTGGGCGACTCAATAAGATTAGTGGCTTAAAACTAACTTTAACGGGAGGCCTTATTTTCCATTTCAATATTTTTTAAAGCCTGCTTTAAGTGGCTACTGGCTTGGTAGTTGGTCCCTCTAGCCGAACCTGCTTTCATAACCACAAATACTATTTCCTTCTTTCCAGAAGTATTGATACTGTAGACACCCAATTTTGACCATCCACGATAGGAATTAATTTTGAGTTTCTATATTTTTATACGATTTAAAATAATTGTCTTTATAATTCAAAATATGTTGCAAGTTAGTTTTTAAATAGTTTTGTCACCTTTTATAATTTTTAAAATATATATGTATATTTTGAATTATATAAATATTCGAAAATCATCTCAAAAGGTTGTTTAATTAAATATTTAGTTAGTTTGCTTAGTTATTTAATAGTTTATAATTCGGAGTTAATTAGTGTTTGATAAAATTTATTTTATATATAGTCAAATTAATTGCTTTATTTCGTGAAAGTTAAGAAGCTCGTAAATTAATTATATTAACCCATCTTATTTGACTTCTAACCGAATCTATCCTAATTAACTAAGATTGGCTATACCCTTAATTCCCAATTGGCTATGGTTTAGACCTATATGGTCAAAACCTTAAATCCAATTCACATGTTCAGCTTAAAAAGATCAATTTGGGCCTTTCTTTTTAAATTTGCCAGCATTCCCGAATCTCAACAACGCAGGCCCACTTACAATTCTCAGCCAACTAACTCCAGCCTATTCTTCCTATTCAATTTTGTACCCGTACCCGGCCCGAATCTCTTCAACAGAGGATTCCAAATCCTTCACGTTGAGAACGTCAAACAGAGGCAGCATACACGGAGATTCCATATAATTCCAAACGGCGTCCGATCTCCAAAGTTTACTGCTCAAAATACGACAAGGAACCCATCTTCAACGTTCACAAGGAAGGACACGTCGTCAAGTAGACGGAGGCAGTACACTGTGTCTCCTCTGTCTTCTCCCATGTCCCTCTCAAATTACAGTCACAACAGGCATGCGTTTCTCCCCTTTCCTCTTTCGGAATGGGGAGAAAATTTTAGAAAAGCATGTCTCCCCCAAATTGGTGAAAGAATTCAAATTTTGAATTCGGGATTGACCCCAAATTTCTACCCGAATTCCCCCCAAAATCTACCCCTTTTTCCTATATAATTATCTCCTCTATTATTTTGTAAAGGGGATTTTTTTTGGGGGAGTAGATTTTATTTTATTTTTGAGCAAAAAACATACACAGAACATCTTAAGTAAAAAATAGGAAGTTACATACGAGAAACATTTGAAGAGAAGCAGAGGAAATAACTAAGGACATTCTAAGCTTCATTCTTCTATCTTTGCTTGCCATAAGTCTGATTAAGAGAGATATCCTGTTCGGATTCTTCGACTACTGTTAGCGTTCGAGTTGTCGTGGTGAAGGTCGTCGCTCAGCTCGTCGTCGTCTCCATTTCGCTGCACCGGAAAAGACCCTATTCTCGCATTTCCAAAGGGGCCCTAAAGGCCCCAAATTTCTTTATTTAAGCCAGCCAGCCATCAAATCGACGTACAAGGCCTCAGAGTTGAAAGGATTCGAAGCAAAGAAGAATCGAAAGATTGGGCCAAAGGCCCACTCTTTGCACAAAAGAAATTTGTATTTCGTTATTTTGGGCCTAATCCCATTTATTGTAATTATTATTATTTGTTAGTTAATAGGACAGGTACAAGGAGACAAGAATTGGGCCAAAGGCCTAAAGAGAAATAAAATTCAAAGATTAATTTAGGACAGGTGTCGAATATTGGGTCTTTGGTCCCAAAACGAAAATGGGCCCAAATACTGGTCCAGGCGGACAGAAACCAGATCTGGGCCCAAATCTCTCTCTCTCTTTGTTTTATTATGCCTCCTTACTTGCTAATATTTGTCATTAACCTTAAGGTCAACAATTCAAATCCCCGAGAGACGTTCATTTTAATTTAACAATTTAACAAAATCGGTCATCTCTTAACAAAACTTAAAGAATAAATGTTGCAAATTATCTCACTTAGATAATATTCCCGTATCTCCCCCCTTTCCCTTTTTTTTTTCTAAAACTGTTCAATTCAAGTCAAATTAAGTTAAACACTTTTTAGCCAAATAAATTAGTTGTCGGATAACCGCATTAGCGGATATTCTAGGTGTTTTAAAAACCTTCCTAGAATATTAATAGGAACCCCGAACCCCCTCAAATATTTTTTCAATTGATTTCCTGTTTTAGTCTTTTGAAAACAATAGTTTTCTTGATTTTTCTTAAAAAATTAAGTGGTGACTCTAAACCAGTAAAAAATATATTTTCCTAATAAAACAGAATGGCGACTTCTGCTGGGGATTTGAATGGTTCTAACCTTAAGATTGATTTATTTCGCTATGTGATTTAACTGTTTACTTGTTTTATTTATCGTATATATTGAACTGTTGCATTCATGGCATGACATACTCCGTCAAACGACAATTATTTTAAATTTCCTTTTAAAAGACGATTATGCGGGCCGCAGTCGTTCGTTAACCAAATTGTTCTCGAGGCACCCTAACGAATGTAGTTGGCTACTGGATAGTCAACGGTCGTTAACTGTCTCAGCCCAAGTTGTCCGCTTGGGTCACCTATCCACTTTAAACATAGCCCACTCTTAGTCAAGACTAGCGTAGAGCCAAACTCAATCTCGAAATTTAGCGCATTGGCCTAAGATGACCCAATACCCAAGGCGTGTTGGGTCCATTAGAAAGACCACCTTGACTCCAAAGGGCCCACGGCCCGAACGGACGTTCATACTTACGTGTTTGAAGGATGTATGCGCTGTTTGACAAATTGTTGTGTCTTGGGTTTGGGGGGTATCTAATTCCTTTTATGTTTTTGTAGATGGCCAAGCAACACTTGAGTTTCAAAATGGTCACCGAGACGCCAAACCTTCTCCGTGTATGGTGGTACAATCTCAATGCGTATCAGAAAAGAGAACTTTCCATTCACTTGGGTCACCTCCCGTCGATAATGAATCTCAAAGTATGGCCTGAGTTCATTGAGGTGGTCACTCGATTTTGGGATGATGAGAGAATGATGTTTCGCTTCGGAGATATCGAAATGACACCAACTGTTGAAGAAATTAGAGATTGCTTAGACAACGTAGGAATGTGCCAGAAAAGGAAAAATCATCCAGATCATCACATTTTGCTACCGGATAAGCCGACCAGTAAAGAACTGAAGAACATGTTGTTACTGGTAAATGCAGACTGGCTAGACACCCCGAGTATTCCGCTTATGAAGTTCTACGAACGATGGGGACACGAAAACTATTACAAGAATTTTCCAAATGAGTTTCTCAATCGCAGTAGTTGGAGTCAAACCCAAACCCTAGCATTTGCCGTATGCCTCTTAGGGACAATGGTATTTCCCCAGGACGGAGGGAATGAAATTGATACTCGGATTGTCATGGTAACTCACGCTATCTTTGAAGGCGTTGGTAAAAAGGGACAAGTCAAGAAATACTTCAACCTGGCCCCGATCATTATGGCTGACATCTATCGATCATTGGGTCAATGCAAAAATGGGTTTCCATTTTTTCAAGGGTGTAATATCCTGCTGCAATGGTGGATGTCTAAACATCTACTGAAGACATGTGAGACCCAGAAACAGAAATTAGCCGAACCACGAAAAGAAAGTCACTTCGACCATTACGAGTTACACTTGAGTATCAATAGATTCGAGATCCACAGCACGAGAAAAGCATGGGCTAAAGTCTTCCACGACTTAAAGGATGGAGATGTACAGTGGATGTTTCAAGATTTCATGTCAGAGAAAATAGTCATTCAGGGGGCTAAGTGTCCTTTCCTAATTCTTCCTGGCATTAGAGGTGTACGACCTTACAACCCTAGCAGGGTAATGCGGCAGAACACAAATTCTACCTTTCAAAGGAGACGCTAGCCGCTACGTCTTTGACTACAACGGGTGTGACAAAATACCTCATGCCAAGGAAATTCTCGATGAATGGGCCAGGCGGGTTAACCTAAAAAAAAGCATGACTGAAGACAGATATGATGCTGGGTATGTTGACGAGTACAAAAAATGGTTGCAGGATGATCTGCGTGGTACACTTGACCCGACGCCACGCACGGGCCGACAAATTGAAAATGTCCAGGTAAGGCTCCAAATTCAAGCCTACCACTTTCAGCAGGAATGGGATCGAAGAGAGCAAGAGTTTTAACGTAGGGAGCAAGATTTCCTGCGTAGGGAACGAGAGTTCCAACATCGAGAATATGAAAGCCAAAGGGCCTTAGCCTTTGCCACACAAGAGTTAGCTAACGCAAGAGCCTGCCTGGTACGTTTGGACTCGAATTTGGATGATCAACTTAACACTCTCCAGGGCATACCGATGTCTTCCAAAGCTATGTTCGCCAAGCCCCATGTGATGACTAGCAAATTCCTCATTCGCAAAGAAGTGGAAAAAACAAGAGGAGGAGCGGAACCTTCAGCCTTTTAGCTATCTTTTTCCCCTGCGAGAGATTGATTTTATTGTATTTGCAGTTTATCCATTCCCTAAAAGATGTACCCCTTTCGTTGACTTTGTAATGAATTCTCTAATTATTTATGAATCATTTTGGGGGGGTGCAACAATTTGTTTTAAATGGCGCAATGCATCCTTCAAATTCGCTAGGCCTACCCTGGGCGCAAAAGGGTCACATATATGTTTAGGACGCGATGTATGCTTGTGTGCTTTAACTGTTTATGTGATACGTTGCTTTGGATAAGGACATTTTTAGCCCATTCCTTTTCAAAAATTTTCTGAAAAATTTCCCAATACCAAATACAAGTCACTACCAAACGTCCGACCAAAATTCCATGAGTCTTAAGTTTCTCAGCCAAAAATAAAATCCTACTACCAAATTCTAAAATATTACTCTATCATCTCGGAAAAGGTGAGATTGTTGCTAAAATGGAAAAAGGCAAGGGTATCGACATAGAAATGAATGAATGAAAATGAAATTTTTCTTTGTATTCGAACTACATAGGGCCTGAATTCTCCTTCGGAGATACGTAGGCAGCCTTTCAAGGCCCGGCCCCTATCTTTTTCAAATTTTCTTTTCCCTCTCTTTCATTCTACAAGGAAACATTGAGTTCAGATCAACAGATGACAGAAGATGCAGCAAGAAGACCTTAGCTCAACGCAATTTAGCCTTTCTGAGTCACTAGCCCTAAAATAAAACGACCGAATTCCTGCTTGTTCAAAAAATCAGTCCCCATTACTTGTGGGTTAACGTGTCCTCAGACAAAGCAACTTTTATGTGTTTATCTGCTTTCTATGTGATATCTTGCATTATTTATCTACGACTAATACTGACAGATTTGCCTTTGAGTTGTTTTTCTCTACAGGTAGTTAGAACTGATCTGTGTTGATACACTGGCCGATCATCCTTATTTTACTAGATCAAAAGGGCCTACAGATTCCTTTCCCAGCCAAAATTCACAAAAGGGAAAAGCTGCAATGGGTGATAACAACGAAGAAACTAGCCTTACTGATGTCGTGGTGGCTCAGCCCGCCCTTGCTGATCAGAATGAACTGATCCTGCAGTTGATGCAACAAATTGCTGAGATGAGGGTCGAGATGCAGAAAAGACAAGATTTGCCTCCTCCGATTTTTGCTGTCAACACTCAACCAGACGGAAGACCTCCAGCTCAAACTCCCCTTCCTAACGTGGAACAAGCTCAGAACCCGCATTCAAGCCCTGCTCGTAACCCCTCCGTCATTGACCTTACCACTCAAAATCCCCACTACGCTTCGGCCTCTTATCAAACACCACCCCCTCCTCAAAATACCAACTTTCAAGCACCACTCCCTCCCCCTAACTCAAACCACCAAACTAGTCTGTCCCCCTACGGCCAAAACGCTAATAACCCACGCACTTCCCTCCCTCACCAAAACCTGTACACCAACCCCCAAACTTATCCCCAAAACTATCACGCCCCTTTAAATGGCCAGAGTCCCTCTATCGCTCCACCACTACCGCAAAAACCCATTTTCCAAATACCAGTTCCCAACGAGCATGATGCCCATGGTTCGGAGCTCGACCACTATGAGGAGAAGGAGAGAGAGTGGAGGTCAAAGGAAGAGACCGCCAAGATAGATATGAAGGAAGAAGTTAGAAAAGCCATGAAGGAGTTGAACTGCATTCCTGAAGTTGCCGGGTTGAGTTATGAAGACCTATGCATTCATCCAAATTTGGACCTCCCGGAAGGGTTCAAGGTGCCAAAATTCGACATCTTTGGAGGAACGGGGAACCCCTTGGCACACTTGAGGGCCTACTGTGACCAACTCGTAGGAGTTGGGAGAGACGAAGCTTTGTTAATGCGGCTTTTTAGCCGAAGTTTGAGCGGAGAGGCTCTAGAATGGTTTACGTCTCATGAAACGAAACAGTGGTCTAGCTGGAACGCTTTGGCTAAGGACTTCATAGAACGATTCGCCTACAATGTGGAGATCGTTCCTGATCGTTACTCCTTTGAGAAGATGAAGCAGAAGCCGACCGAAAGCTACAGGGAATTCGCATATAGATGGCGAAAGGAGGCAGCTAGAGTTAGACCCCCTATGTCAGAAAAGGAAATTGTCAAAGTGTTTGTGCGGGTGCAGGAGCCCGAATATTATGACAGAATCATGTTGCTCGTTGGAGCAAAATTTGCTGAGATAGTCAAGGTAGGTGAGACTATCGAAGATGGATTGAGAACCGGGAAGATTGCTCGTGTTGCTGCCTCGCCCGTATCTTCGGGCTTGTTGAAGAAGAAAAGAGAGGATGTGTCCTCTATCTCTTATGAGGGGAAGAAGACCCCAAGGAAACCATCATCATACCAAGGTCGTTCTCGACCTTCACAGAGTTCATACCTGGCTTGTTATGCACAAGCCGATTACCAGAATACCCCTCCCCCCAGTTACCAAAATACTCTTCCTCCCAGCTATCAAAATGCTCCCCTTCCTAACTACCAAACTCCCCTTACTATCTACCAAACTCCCCCTCCAGTTTACCAGACTCCATCTCATCACTACCGAAATGCCGCCCCCAACTGTGCCAACGTTCAGACAAATTACCAAACGCCTCCCCCAATGTTCCAAACCCCAGCTCCACTTTACCAAAATACCCCCTCGAACTACCAAGCTCCACAACCAAACTACCAAACCAACTCATATCCCAGATATCAAGCCCCCCGTCCAAACGCTCCAAATTATCGTCAAATGCCTCCTCCTCAACAAGGCAATTACGATCCCCCTCGTCCTAGATTTGAGAAGAAGCTTGCCAGAATTTTCACTCCGCTTGTTGAAAGCCTAACAAAGCTGTTCGAACGATTAACTGCGGCAGGATATATTCACCCAGTGGGGCCCAAGCCGGTTGACACTAGCTCAAAGTTTTACAGACCTGATCAGAGGTGCGCGTATCACTCCAACGGTGTCGGACATGATACTGAAGACTGTATTAACCTGAAGCATAATATTCAAGACCTAATTGACCAGAATGTGGTCTCTCTTCAAACAGTTGCACCCAATGTCAATAGTAATCCTTTGCCAAATCATGGAGGCGCCGCTATCAATATGATAGAGATAGACAATGACTGGTGCGTGATGAAGGCAATAGTTTCGATTGCTCCTGATGAACTGGAAAGGGCTGTAGCTTCGTTGAGCATCAGAGAAGAAAGAGTTTGTGATTCTGACACCCGAGAAGGCTGTTGCCTTGGTGCCGCGAGAAACTCTTACCCAACCAAAGTTTGTGATCGGAACGGCTGTTACCCAGGGTATGACCAGATCCGGCAGGTGCTACACACCGGAAGAGTTAGCTCAAGAAGGGCAGAAGAAGGACCAGACTAAAAGGCCGATTAGTGAAGCTGAAGCCGAGGAGTTCTAGAGAAAGATGCAGCTGAAAGATTATTCAATTGTGAAGCATTTGGAGAAGACACCAGCTCAGATTTCTGTGTGGGCTTTATTGATGAGTTCACAGCTGCATAGACAGGCTTTAATGAGAGCTTTGGATGACACTTATGTGTCTGTGGGTACTAACAGCGACAATCTAGCAGCCATGATACATCAGGTCATTCGGGGACATCGAATCAGCTTTTGTGACGAAGAGTTGCCCTTTGAAGGGAGGATGCACAACAAAGCTCTGCACGTCACCATCAAGTGCCGGGAAAAAGTTATAAATCGTGTTTTGGTCGATGATGGGTCCGGTCTCAACATATGTCCGCTTTCGACTCTCAAGCAGCTGAAATTCGACTTGGGAAAACTTCACCAAAACCAAGTCAATATGAGGGCCTTTGATGGAGTGCAAAGAGACACATTGGGTGCAGTAAACTTGGATATTCAGGTGGGTCCTGCGGATTTTAATGTGGAGTTCCAGGTGTTGGATATCAACACCAGTTACAACTTGCTTCTGGGAAGACCGTTTATTCATATGGCTGGGGCTGTGTCTTCTACCCTTCACCAACTAATGAAGTTTGTTTGGAAGGACAAAGAATTGGTCATTTATGGTGAAGGCAGTCATTCCAACGGGTATGCACCGATCGTTGATGATGTCTCTCGAGGTTGTGATTTCTACGCGGTGGAGCTGGTAAATGCCACCGGTGATGACTTGGCTCCACAACCTCCTATGCCTGCCGTGTACAAGATGATTGCTACTGTTATGCTCCAGAATGGTTACCAACCAAGTTTTGGATTGGGGAAGCATTTCCAAGGAATCGTCGAGCCTATCCAAATTCCCACCAAAGGAGCAAAGTTTGGTTTGGGATATGTCCCAACAGATGATGAAGCAGAGATGAGGAACAAGAATGTTGGTCAAGCATTGGCCAGGCCAATTCCTCATCTGTACCAATCATTCCCGGTGCGAGGATATGTCAATGATGATGGTCTCGGGGAAGGAATCTGTGGCCTTTTTGAGGAGATTGATGCGGTCATTGAGGAAGAGGCTGGGACATCAGGCATCCGTGATGCAGAGCCCGAGGAGCGATTGCAAAACTGGACCTCCACACCACTCCTGATTTCCCGCTCATCTGGGTAGAAAAGACATGTGTCTTTGTTTGTTTTAAAATCGGTGGTAGTCCGGAAGAGGCCCGAGACCCACCCCTTATGCAGTTTTATTTGTTTAAAGTTTTTAAATTCCCTTGTGATGTTTCAAAAGGCGAAATGGCCCTCGGCTATGGCCAAAGTTTGTGCTTGTCTTTCAATTTAAATGAAAAGCCTCTTTTATCAAATTTGTTTGTTTACTTATCTGTTCATATTTTACTTTCCTAACTTTGTTTGTTTATGATTTCAGTAATATTAATTTAAAACCTGCCAATGTCATGTCATGTCATGTCATGAACCGAGTGAATAACATGAGGCAGGTGATGATGAATGTGAGGAATATGGAGAAGAAAATGAGGTTCCCGAACATGTTGCTGAAGAGTTTCGAAAATTCGAAAATCAACATAAGCCAAATTTGGAAGAAACCGAAACTGTGAATCTCGGAGATGAGGAATGTGTTAAAGAAGTAAGAATCAGTGTCCATCTGACGGAAGCTCAAAGAATAGACCTGGTTCGCTTGCTTAGGGAGTACATTGATGTATTTGCCTGGTCTTATAAAGACATGCCAGGGCTGAGCACAAATATGGTGTCCCATAAGTTGCCGATCAATCCAGACTTCAGTCCAGTAAAACAAAAGACTCGAAAGTTCAAGCTTGAGTTGAGTTTGAAGATCAAAGATGAGATTACAAAGCAGATCGAGTCCCAAGTAGTGGAAGTGACGCAGTATCCAACTTGGTTAGCTAATGTTGTTCCGATTGCCAAGAAAGACGGAAAAATAAAAATTTGTGTCGATTACAGAGATCTCAACAAAGCAAGATCGAAGGATAATTTTCCGTTGCCAAACATTCACATTCTCATTGGTAATTGTGCTAAGCATGAGATGCAGTCGTTTGTGGATTGTTATGCGGGTTATCACCAGATCCTGATGGATGAGAAGATGCAGAAAAGACAGCTTTCATTACGCCTTGGGGTGTATATCATTATCGGGTGATGCCTTTTGGTCTCAAAATGCCGGTGCTACTTACATGAGGGCTATGACGACCATTTTTCATGATTTGATTCACAAGGAGATCGAGCTGTATGTAGATGATGTCATAATCAAGTCCCGCGAGAGTTCGGATCACTTGACTCACTTGAGGAAATTCTTCGATCGTCTACGCTGATATAATTTGAAGTTAAATCCCACCAAATGTGCTTTTGGAGTGCCAGCTAGCAAATTGTTGGGATTTATAGTCAGCAGGAGGGGCATTAAGCTTGATCCTTCCAAGATCAAGGCGATCCAAGAATTACCTCCTCCAAAGACCAAGAAAGAGGTGATGAGTTTTTTGGGAAGGTTGAACTACATCAGTCGGTTCATAGCTCAATCCACAGTGGTGTGTGAGCCCATCTTTAAGTTATTGAAAAAAGATGCCTCGACCAAGTGGACCGAAGAATGTCAAACTGCTTTTGATACCATCAAGAACTATTTGTCCAATCCGCCGTGTTAGTCCCTTCGGAGAAGGGAGTCCATTATTGTTATATTTGTCTGTCTCAGATAATGCATTGGGATGCGTGCTTGGTCAACATGACGAAACTGGGAAGAAAGAACGAGTTATTTATTATTTGAGCAAAAAGTTCACTCCATATGAGGTTCGTTACACTCTTTTGGAGAGAACATGATGTGCTTTGACCTGGATTGCTCAGAAATTAAGACATTACTTGTCTTCTTATACCACATACCTTATTTCTAGGATGGACCCGTTGAAGTATATTTTCCAGAAAGCAATGCCGACCGGGAAGTTGGCTAAATGGCAAATGCTTTTGAGTGAATTTGACATCGTGTATGTGACTCAGAAGGCGATAAAGGCGCAAGCCTTGGCTGATCATCTTGCAGAGAATCCAGTTGATGAAGAGTATGAACCGCTCAAGACTTATTTTCCCGATGAGGAAGTTTCCTTTGTTGGTGAGGACATTTCTGAAGCGTACCTTGGTTGGAGAGTGTTCTTTGATGGAGCGGTGAATCATCAAGGGAAAGGAATCGGAGCGGTCTTAGTGTCGAAAACTGGTCAGCATTATCCTATGACGGCTAAACTCTGATTCGAATGCACGAACAACATGGTTGAGTATGAAGCTTGCATCCTCGATCTGAAGATGGCAATTGATATGAATGTTCACGAGTTGCTGGTTATTAGAGATTCAGATTTGCTGATTCATCAGGTTCAAGGGGAATGGGCCATGAAAAATCCAAAGATCACACCGTATGTGCGGTATAAACAGAGGTTATGCAAGAGATTTGGCAAGATTGAGTTCAGATACACTCCCAGGACACAGAATGAGTTGGCCGATGCTCTCACCACCATTGCATCAATGATTAAGCATCTGGATACAAGTTACATTGATCCAGTGGATATAGAGGTAAAAGAACAACCTGTTCATTGTTCACACGTCGAAGCGAAACCAGATGGTTTGCCGTGGTATTTTGACATCAAGAAGTATTTAGAGGACGAGACTTATCCTGAAAATGCAACGTTCAATCAGAGGAAGTCGATACGTCGTATGGCCCTCAATTTCTTTACAAGTAGGGAGATCCTTTATAGGAGAACTCCAGATTTAGGTCTTCTCAGATGCGTGGATGCTAGTGAAGCTGCAAAGCTGCTTGAACAGATACATGTCAGAGTTTGTGGTACTCATATGAATGGACTCACTTTGTCGAGAAAGGTCCTTCGAGCCGGCTATTTTTGGATGACTATGGAACATGATTGTTGCAAGTTTGTGCAGAAATGTCATAAATGTCAAGTGCATGGTGATTTGATTCGAGTGCCGCCTCACGAACTTAACGCTATGAGTTCACCTTGGCCTTTTGTAGCTTGGGGCATGGATGTCATTGGTCCGATAGAGCCAACCGCCTCTAACGGACACAGATTCATTTTGGTTGCCATTGACTACTTCACCAAGTGGGTAGAAGCAACTTCGTACAAATCGGTAACCAAGAAAGTTATAGCTGATTTTGTTCACAACAACCTGATATGTAGGTTTGGAGTACCAGAATCCATCATCACTGATAATGGAGCCAATCTCAACAGTCATTTGATGAGAGAAATATGTGAACAATTCAAGATTACTCACCGGAACTCCACCGCTTATCGTCCCCAAATGAATGGAGCTGTAGAAGCTGCCAACAAGAACATAAAGAAGATTCTGAGGAAAATGATTGATAATCGCAGAGGTTGGCACGAAATGTTGTCATATGCTTTGTTGGGTTACCGAACGACTGTCAGAACATCAGTTGGAGCTACTCCATATTTGCTGGTATATGGAACAGAAGCAGTTATACCTGCGGAAGTTGAAATACCTTCATTGAGAATCATCCAAAAAGCTGAATTGAGTGATGCTGAATGGGTTCGCAAGCGGATTGATCAGTTAACATTGATTGATGAGAAGAGAATGGTTGTTGTTTGCCATGGTCAACTATATCGACAGAGAATGATTCGTGCTTTACACAAGAAGGTAAGAGCCAGAATGTTTGAGGTTGGTCAGTTGATCCTTAAACGCATTTTCCCTCATTAGGATGAGTACAAGGGGAAATTTGCACCAATTGGCAAGGACCCTACATGGTTCGCAAAGTGTTATCTGGAGGTGCCTTGATCCTGTCGGAGATGGATGGCACTGAATGGCCGAAACCGATCAATTCAGATGCTGTCAAGAGATATTATGTGTGAAGCTTCAGTTTGTACTCCGGTTATTTCCTTGTAATCGTTCTATTTGCTTGTAATTTCTTTGTTTAGAATTTTATCCCTCTTGTAATGAACTACGTCTGACCTGAATTCTCAAGAATGAGATACGTAGGCGGCCTATGTTGGCCTCGGTCATCCCTTTATCCCATTTTAACATTTCTTTGTATCTTGAACTACGTTCGACCTGAATTCTCAAGAATGAGATACATAGGCGGCATATGTCGGCCTCGGTCGATTTCTTTGTAAAATTCCTATTTTGTTAATCCTTGAGAAGGGAACTACGTTCGACCTGATTCCTGCCTCAACGGGATACGTAGGCGCCACAAGGGTTCAGTCATATTTCCCGTAAGATTTCTATTTTTTGTACAATAGAAACTGGGACAGAATTTTTGAGAGGGACTCAAAAATTCTTGAGAAGAAGATCTTGTCCAACAAAGTCGAGACTGAAGCTACCTTGAGATTTGCAACTGGGACAAAATTTTTGAGAAAATCTCAAAAATTCCGTGATTCGCTCACCAACAGTTCGAGATAAGTCAAGACAGTTAACTGGGACAGAAATTTTTGAGGATGACCTCAAAAATTTCAATAAGGTTCAGCGAGAGTTCAGAGAAACTTTGAATACTTCCCAACAAGTGATCAGACAGATCTCAAAACACCAACTTTGAATGATATTCATTAAACTTGACGTGACATGACACTTGGCAGTGACTTTTTCCAAACGTTACTTTTGAAAATCTATTTTCCTTAAAAACTTTTCCTTCATATTTCAATTATATTTGTATTAAAAAAAATGTTTTGTCTTATCTATCAAGAAGTGGGAGATCGGAGAAATCCACCGAAGATAGCAAGACAAGGAGCAGACAACCGAAGAGATCGATACAGATCAGTTCATTTTGTAAAAAACTAATAATTTTTCTGTGGATGCAGGTCTATAGGTTTGCCGCAAAATCGGCATATTCTTCCATCCAATGAATATGGATAAGTCAAAAGGGCGAAGCGCTCCCCAAATCGATAACTTTTCTGTGGATGCAGGAAATATTTTATGTTTCTTATACCAAAAATTGGGAATATGAGTAGCATTACTTTATTCAAATTCTAAGCAAGGCAAGGTTCATAATGAACATGCAATTAAGTTCAGAGATGGGACAAATGAAAACCTTGAAGAGAGAAATATTATTATTTTCCAGCAACTAAAGATACTTGGAAGATATTTATCTGCATTATATTATCAGATATGATAATATTCTTACCCGAAGGTTATTTATATTGTGTTGTCGAATAAGACGATACCACTACCCGGAAAGCCATTTATATCGTATCGTCAAATGAGATGGTACCACTACTCTGAGGGTCATTTTTATTTATATTGTCGACTGAGATGATATCACTACCCAGAGAGTCATTTATATCGTATTGTCAAATGAGATGATACCACTACTCCAAGGGTCCTTTTTATTTATATTGTCGATTGAGACGATACCGCCGTCCCAGAAGATACCCAGAAGATCACATATGTTGCTCGGTGGAGCATTATCTTCTTTCGGTACCAGGGAGGCATCAAGGAAAATACTCATGCATCGCGAGAAAAGAGATTCATGCATTGCAAGAGGGAAAAGATTCATGCACTGCAAGAGGAAAAAGATTCATGCATCGCGGGAAAATATTCACACATCGCAGGAAAAAGATTCATGCATCGCGAAAGAAGAGATTCATGCATTGCAAGAGAAGATTCATGCATTGCGAAGAAAAGATTCATGCATCGAGAGAAAATTCATGCATATCAAGAGAAAGAAATCATGCATTGCAAAAGAAAGAAGTCAGGCATCGCGCAGAAGTCATGCATAGCAAGAGAAAAGAGTCATGCATTGCAAGAGAAAGAAATCATGCATTGCAAGAGAAAGAAGTCATGCATCGCGGAGAAGTCGTGCATTGCAAGGAAAAATATCATGCATTGCGGGAAAGAGATTCATGCATTGTGGGATAAATGTCATACATTGCGAGAAAAATGTCATGTATTGCGGGAAAAAATGTCATGCATTGCGGGAAAAAGGATTCATGCATAGCAAGAGAAGATTCATACATTGCAAGAAAAGATTCACGCATCGCGAAAAGATATTCATACATCGCGGGAAAAAAATTCATGCATCGCGAGAAAGATTCGCCTATCAAAAGGAGATCGACATCGGCAACATCATTTTTCTTTGCAACGACGACATCAAAAGAACTATCAATATATTACATCAACTTATTTTATTACTTTGACATCAAAGGAAGAGTACATTGAAGATTATATTGCAAATATGAGGCACAAACTTTATTTGCTTCACGTCAAACCCGATAGAGTTGACGTCAAATATTCAAGGAGAACAATTAAGTGTCAAGACGGTAAAAGACACTGTCTCCCATTTGAATTGCATTTTTATGCTAATGAGTTTTATCTCAGTCCTTGTCGAGAGCATCCGAAAGGATGAATTCTCCAAAAAACAAACCACAGGTGCGGACGACATCAAAAGGGATGCAGCACAACGTGGAACCTTTTCTTAGCAGCGAACTGGGACATAGTCCAAAGAGGAGTGTCAAACTATTAGGACGCGAGCAGAGGAGCGACTTTCACCACAATCAAACCACACCCTTATCAGAAGGCATGTGGGTTTTTCTTAGATTTATCAGTTCCTATTTTGCATCCGGAAAATTTTGGATTCACCGGAAGCAATTTTCCAATCTGAGTGACAATGCACCAAGAGCCTTGGAAATTATGTCCGTGTAAGTTCTTACTTATGGATGTGAAGAGCTCCGCATTCATGGCTAAGAGGTTGCAAGACTCTTTTTCATACTCGACTTACTTTGTCATTTTTCTGAACCGAAGGTTATCTTGCATAATAGATTTCCTTTTCAACCGATTGAGTTGAACTACAAGCAGCATGATTCCCTGAGTTGAGGATATGTAGGCGAGATCATTGTTGAAAACTCGGCTGTGTTCTAACATTCTCCTTTAAATCTTATTCCCAAGTGTTTCGGTCTCTTCATAATTCGATATCGAAATAACTTTTAAATTCTTTCAAAATCGTGCATCAAATCAAGCGTATCGAACTACAAGTGGCCTGAATTCTCATATAGCCAGAGATATGTAGGAAACCCACTTCCGGGGTTTGGCCTTAATTCCTGAAGTCCGTACCAAAAAACTCTTTGAAAGATGAGGATGTGGTCGGTCAAATTGGACTCGTCAATTTCATTTGCCTCGGATTTCTTTCATCAATCCAAGTCAAACGAGGGACAGTTGTTGACACCCAATTTTGACCATCCACGATAGGAATTAATTTTGAGTTTCTTTATTTTTATACGATTTAAAATAATTGTCTTTATAATTCAAAATATGTTGCAAGTTAGTTTTTAAATAGTTTTGTCACCTTTTATAATTTTTAAAATATATATGTATATTTTGAATTATATAAATATTCGAAAATCGTCTCAAAAGGTTGTTTAATTAAATATTTAGTTAGTTTGCTTAGTTATTTAATAGTTTATAATTCGGAGTTAATTAGTGTTTGATAAAATTTATTTTATATATAGTCAAATTAATTGCTTTATTTCGTGAAAGTTAAGAAGCTCGTAAATTAATTATATTAACCCGTCTTATTTGACTTCTACCCGAATCTATCCTAATTAACTAAGATTGGCTATACCCTTAATTCCCAATTGGCTATGGTTTAGACCTATATGGTCAAAACCTTAAATCCAATTCATATGTTCAGCTTAAAAAGATCAATTTGGGCCTTTCTTTTTAAATTTGCCAGCATTCCCAAATCTCAACAACGCAGGCCCACTTACAATTCCCAGCCAACTAACTCCAGCCCATTCTTCCTATTCAATTTTGTACCCGTACCCGGCCCGAATCTCTTCAACAGAGGATTCCAAATCCTTCACGTTGAGAACGTCAAACAGAGGCAGCATACACGGAGATTCCACATAATTCCAAACGGCGTCCGATCTCCAAAGTTTACTGCTCAAAATACGACAAGGAACCCATCTTCAACGTTCACAAGGAAGGACACAACGTCAAGTAGACGGAGGCAGTACACTGTGTCTCCTCTGTCTTCTCCCATGTCCCTCTCAAATTACAGTCACAACAGGCATGCGTTTCTCCCCTTTCCTCTTTCGGAATGGGGAGAAAATTTTAGAAAAGCATGTCTCCCCCAAATTGGTGAAAGAATTCAAATTTTGAATTCGGGATTGACCCCAAATTTCTACCCGAATTCCCCCTAAAATCTACCCCTTTTTCCTATATAATCATCTCCTCTATTATTTTGTAAAGGGGATTTTTTTAGGGGGGGAGTAGATTTTATTTTATTTTGAGCAAAAAACATACACAGAACATCTTAAGTAAAAAATAGGAAGTTACATACGAGAAACATTTGAAGAGAAGCAGAGGAAATAACTAAGGACATTCTAAGCTTCATTCTTCTATCTTTGCTTGCCATAAGTCTGATTAAGAGAGATATCCTGTTCGGATTCTTCGACTACTGTTAGCGTTCGAGTTGTCGTGGTGAAGGTCGTCGCTCAGCTCGTCGTCGTCTCCATTTCGCTGCACCGGAAAAGACCCTATTCTCGCATTTCCAAAGGGGCCCTAAAGGCCCCAAATTTCTTTATTTAAGCCAGCCAGCCATCAAATCGACGTACAAGGCCTCAGAGTTGAAAGGATTCGAAGCAAAGAAGAATCGAAAGATTGGGCCAAAGGCCCACTCTTTGCACAAAAGAAATTTGTATTTCGTTATTTTGGGCCTAATCCCATTTATTGTAATTATTATTATTTGTTAGTTAATAGGACAGGTACAAGGAGACAAGAATTGGGCCAAAGGCCTAAAGAGAAACAAAATTCAAAGATTAATTTAGGACAGGTGTCGAATATTGGGTCTTTGGTCCCAAAACGAAAATGGGCCCAAATACTAGTCCAGGCGGATAGAAACCAGATCTGGGCCCAAATCTCTCTCTCTCTTTGTTTTATTATGCCTCCTTACTTGCTAATATTTGTCATTAACCTTAAGGTCAACAATTCAAATCCCCGAGAGACGTTCATTTTAATTTAACAATTTAACAAAATCGGTCATCTCTTAACAAAACTTAAAGAATAAATGTTGCAAATTATCTCACTTAGATAATATTCCCGTATCTCCCCGCTTTCCCCTTTTTTTTTCTAAAACTGTTCAATTCAAGTCAAATTAAGTTAAACGATTTTTAGCCAAATAAATTAGTTGTCGGATAACCGCATTAGCGGATATTCTAGGTGCTTTAAAAACCTTCCTAGAATATTAATAGGAACCCCGAACCCCCTCAAATATTTTTTCAATTGATTTCCTGTTTTAGTCTTTTGAAAACAATAGTTTTCTTGATTTTTCTTAAAAAATTAAGTGGCGACTCTAAACCAGTCAAAAATATATTTTCCTAATAAAACAGATACATTTCTATATTCAAAAACAATTAACTTTACACTTCTCATTTGATCCTTAATGAGAAGCTTTTATGGTCGCACAAATGCTATGAATACACACAATTTAGTTTAGTTTTGTAAATTTGGGTTGGTGACCTTGTCTTTGTCCATTCAACTAATGGTAATTACAGAATGATAAACAATTCTTTTATCTGTGTTTGAAACAGCAACTTGGAACACAAACTCGTTAGAAGATATGTGTACAATTAGTCATGTACTTTTGATCTAGTTGAAACAGACTATAAAAGTTCAACTCCACTAATTACACAGGTATAGGAGCTGGTGGCTTTATATCCCTAGTGGTTGGAATAATTTGGTTCTGTTTCAGAATCAGTAAAAGGAAATTGATTGAAGTTAGGGAGAAATTCTTCCAACAAAATGGTGGCTTATTATTGAAACACAGAATCTCCACTAATGACGGTGGTGTGAAAGCAACAAAAGTATTCACAGCGGATGAGCTCAAGAAAGCTACAAACAATTATGCCAATGACAGAATTCTTGGTCGTGGTGGCCATGCTATTGTATATAGAGGTGTGCTAAGTGATAATTGCACAGTTGCAATTAAAAAATCCAGAATTGTGGATGAGAGCCAAATTGAGCAGTTTATAAATGAGGTGCTTATTCTCACTCAAATCAACCATAGAAACGTGGTGAAACCCTTTGGGTGTTGTTTGGAAGATGAAGTTCCTTTATTGGTTTATGAGTATGTCTCTGAAGGAACTCTATATGAGCACATTCACAGTCAACGTGGAGCGGGTTGGTTAAATTGGCAAAATCGGTTGAGAATTGCCATAGAGACAGCCACTGCACTTGCTTACCTTCATTCATTTGCCTCCATGTCTATAATTCATCGAGATGTCAAGTCTTCCAACATATTGTTAGATAATTTTTCCACAGCTAAAGTGGCTGATTTTGGAGCTTCAAGGCTCATCCCTCTGGATCAAACACTTGTAGCTACATTAGTTCAAGGTACATTTGGGTACTTGGATCCTGAATATTTTTTCAAAAGTCAATTGACAGATAAAAGTGATGTTTACAGCTTTGGAGTAGTTTTGGCAGAACTTTTAACGGGGTTAAAACCAGTTTATGGAGATAGAAATGACGAGCAAAAGAATTTGGCTGATTATTTTGTTTCGTCCGTGGATAACAATAGCTTATTTCAAATTCTTGATCGTCGAGTTTTGCGAGAAGGGAATCTTGAGCAACTTCAACAGATGGCTGAGCTAGTGAAGAACTGTCTTCAGTTGCACGGAGAAGATAGGCCTACAATGAAGGAAGTGGCTATTCAACTTGAGGGTTTGAGGAAGATAACTGGAGTCTCTTGGTCTAATCAACACCTACACGAAGAGAATGATTTATCAGATCTTTACACAGTTCCAATAGACGCCTATGGAAAAAACCCCAATTCAGATAGTTCTCGTATCATGCATCCTGCATACAATCCAAGTTGATCCAAAATCCAGGCTACTAATAATGGCATTAGATTGCCTCTTACTGTACTATCCCTATGTTTTCTTGCATATTGAATGTTCTAATGCAGGTTCCTTTTCCTTTTTTTCTCAAAGAGGAATGACTTGGGAGACCCTTGTACTTGTCCCGGATTGTTATCCCCTCTTTTTATATTATGTTTGATTGAGTATTGTTAGTTTATAAGCATTTTAATATTCTTATTAAAAATTATGTTGAAGTGCTTTTCCAATTCCTTATTTGCACATCTGTCAGAAGTTAAGTATAATGGACTTATTACTCAGCATTATGGATCACTTCTTTTGGCAGTTGAATTTGGATTAATTGTCAGTCTTCAATAGTGATAAACGTTGGGAAATTGTGTTGTCCGTTTGTGTCCATTGTGGGTTTTTCTGGCAGAACGTGTGTAGTGGCCAACTATGACCATTACATCTTCATTATTCATCCTCCATTATTCTTGTAACCTATGAAACTCCTATATCTATTTATCTTCACTATTTACCATTCCATTATCTTCCTATTTATTCCTAGGAAGACTTCTTCTAGTATAGATAGTGGTGGTTTTCATTTGGTTTAGTACACACAACAAACAAGAAAAAATATAAAGTGAAAGAGTTAGTCAAAAAAGAGAGTTCTTATTAGTTGAAGGGAGGTCTTCTTTTTGTGAAGATTTGGACTTAACTCTTGTCCAGAGTTTGTTGAGTTGTGATTAGGCTATTGAATCCTGGAGGGGACAAGTCAAGAAAAACTACTGCTGGACCGATGAAAACATTTGTTGCAGTGGACTTGACTCTCCTTGAACAGAGCGAGACATCCGCGCCTCAACTTGAAGAGATTTATTTTCTTCATGTTATTTTCAATTGTAATCTTGTATTTTTGTTATATTGTAAGTTTTCACTAACAAGTATGATTATTACTTTTTCTTTTAATTGTTATTCCTGATTTGGAGTAAGTTGTAATCAGTTGTGTAACTATAAATTATCTCATTATAAATAAAATAAGAAAGTTGATTAAATTATTCTATTTTTGATAAATTAAAAAAAATGTATCAAATGGATTGAAATAGAAAAGTATTTTAAAGATCATGTTAATAAATTTAAAATAAATTAGCGAGATTAGCGGAAATCATTTGATTTTGACTTAAATTTTATATAAATTAAGTCGAATCAATCATGTCAATTTTGCTACATTGGATTAGAATAAATTAGCTATACTCGTAGTATGTCAAACTTCTAAGCAGTTTTTTTATTTTAAATGATTTAAACATGAAAGTATCATGAATGTCTTGACAACTTTTTAAAGCAACAAAAACAAAATTTCAAATTAAAAACAGTGTAAATTTTGTTTCGAGTTTTGTTATAATCGAAATTTTAATTTTTTTCTTGAACGTCTCATGCAATTACGTATTGGTACTGCCAGATGGCGAGTGCGGGAAGTATTCCATTTTTCTTCTTCTTTTATTTGGATGCGCAGCCAGTCCAGAGGCGGACCCATCCTATAAGTGGGTGCACGTGCATTTATTAATTTCGAGAAAAAATCATGTATATATATATGTATATTTATTTTGAGAAAAAGATAAAAATTAGAATATAATTAATAGTGCATCCATGAAAAGCATAAAAATAATGTTGTGCTATTGGTAAAAGTCAAAGGTATCACTCGTGAGACTTGAGTTTGAATCGAGCTAGACTCTTATTTTCATTATTTTTATTTTAAGTAATATTAGTGCACTCAAAGTTTTTAAATCCTGGGCTTGGGTTCGTCTCTGGCCACCACGTTCGCGTAATAAAAGTCATGCATCAATTTGTCTTCGAGTCCAAGCATAATTGGCCAAAAGGCTATCACAATATTTCGCTATCCTAATTTACGTGACATATTTTATATTTTAAAATTAATTTTTTTTTGTTTTTTATTGTGTATTCCATCATGAAATCTTTAAGGCTTTTGAGCTACAGTAATATTTGTATCTCTGATAATTGTATAATTCTTTATAATAGATTATAACAATTAATATAATTAAACGAATGTTAAAAATATTTTAAAAATCACAATCAACGAGAAACTTAATTAAATTTCGAAATTGAAAATTTGCGACATTAATTACTAGGATGGAGGGAGTAAATAAGTGTCTTGTGGATACAAAACCAACCACGAAGATAGTCCAATAAAATAAAAAAGTGGTTGGTTTTGAGTAAACAAAGAAGGTGACTCGTGAACTTTAACCTAATTTTTTTATTTTCTTTTTGTTTCAATTTACGTTATATTTTTTATTATTTTATATTTAAATTGTGTAAATTTTGATTACTATTTTATAATAATTTTATTAGTATATTAAATGTTGTATTAGCCGCCAAGTGCATCAATGCTGGGGCAGGTCGAATCTGGACCAGGTTTGTGACAGCTGCCACTCATTTGTCTGTTTTATCCGAACTAAAAACCATTAAGCTAACCCAGGGCTAGCTCCCTGTTTTTGGATCATCATCGCTTTTATTGGATGAACACGGTGTTTTTAAAACGTTTTTGAAGCGAGTTTTAAGGTGGGGTGTATCAAAAACGTTTTTGGGTGTAAATTAAAGACGTAGATCTATGAGTCGTAAGTCCTAGAATTTGGGGCTAAAGCTTCCGGCGTAAAAATGTATGTTCGGGTGTTTTTTTATTATTTTATTTTCGAATTTTTATTATTATGACTGGTGTAATGATATTTTTTAAATAGTAGTTGTAATACTTTTTTTCTTCATTATTGGTTATTAATACATTTCTCAAATAAAAATTATAATATTTTTTTCTATATATTATAGGTTATTAAAATTTATTTGTAAGGTTAAAAGTTTACTTTTTGTTTATTTTTTAATAATAAAAATTATAAATTTGAATAGACATGAGATTGCGCCTTGTAGATCCATAAGACTTACAGTTCACGTCTCGGGACTTACGTCTCACCCCATACTTTATAAAACATTTTGTCTCACGCCCCCACCTTTTAAAACATTGGGTGAACATATAAATATTTTAAATTAAAGTTTTCGATTATTATTTTTTTATATTAAGCACAAAACGATAATTTACGTATATTTCCTCTTCTTCGGTGGAAAAGTGCACAAGTAGAAAAGCGATTCTCCCTCTTGTGACGTACTCAACTATGTGGTTTTTGTTCGATTCTCGGTGAATAGAAAATAAAATAATTTCATATTGCATTGACAAAGACAAAAAAAAAAAAACATTCGGTTAAAGTAAAGATTCATGTACGTAGACGATTGGATATGTGGTTTCTCATGAAATTATGAGATGAAATTAGTGTTTGGACAGACAATTTCATTTTATGAGATGAAATTTCAAATTTTTGAAAAAAATTATGATTTGAGAATTTCAAATCATTATTTGTGATTTTACAAATAGAAGTTAACCCACAAGTTTATATTTTGTAAAAGTAACCCCACATTTATATCTACTAACTTATTTATTTCAGATGTGAATAAAATTTATAATTCATGTCATTACTTTTTAAATCATTTTATATTTTATATAACGACTATTCTCACAAACACAAAATTTATTAGGGAAAAAGCTCAAATATGTCATCAAACTTTGAGAAAAGACTTATATATGTCATTCGTTAAAAGATACTCATTTATGTCATTTCCAGCCATGTCATTAGGTCAAATCATTTTTTTAAAAGGAAAAAGACTCAAATATGTCATTTCCGTTTGAGAAAAAGCTTATCTATGTCATCTGTTAAAAATTTGACTCATCTATGATATTTCAGTTGACAAATAATGGCATGGATGAACTTTTTTCTCAAATGGAAATGATATTGATATGCCAAACTTTTATCGAATGCCACAGATGAACCTTTTCTCAAGTTCGATGGCAAATTTGAACTTTTTCCCAATTTATTGTTACTTCAAACCACTTCCTACTTTATCATTTATATTCATCAAATTTATTGTTTTTGATAAAATTTATTTACCAACTAAATTGACTAACAAATGGCTACTAGTAACAATGTTAGTTCGTCTTTTCGATCATATAATTGAGAAATACAAGTTTAACCTATGAAGATTGTCCATCCATAGCATGTGAGGGAATTCTATTAAAGACTAGACACTAAGTTTCAACTTATGTTCAATTTTATTCTTTCATTAAATTAATTTGATCAATAAATATTGTTATTTTTTAGAATAGCTTTGTGATAGTATATTATGTGATTTTATAAACTTTTGCTTATTTTGTAAGATTGTATAAAAAATTGAGATAGTTTAATAGTTTTTACAACTTATGTGATTTTTATGTTTATAAAAAAACATACAACATAAAATGTTTAAATCGCATGTCCAAATAAAACTTCAACTTCATATTAAAATTTCAAATTATGATTTTATATCGCATGACCAAACGTGCCCAAAGTAAGTTCAAACACATCTTTGTAAACAATTTAACAATGCTCCTACTATCAGAATCGAAGCGAGTAAGGGTTCAAAAGTTCATTAAACATTCTTTTGATGATAAAAAATTATATTATTTTATATATAATTTATTTAATGTATATATCGGATATTGAATTCCGTTCAATTTCTAATTATCTTCATATTTTGAGCATGAACTTTCTCAAAGTTCACATTTAATTCTACAAAAAAATAGTTGAGTATTTGAATTCGATATGTGCTCTGTTAACTCCTTGACCTCTATTTTATTTTTCTTTTGACAAAAAACCTTCCCTAGTCCTTGGAATCTCTTTTCATAAATACAAATACTTTTCATTTGCCATAACTCAAATCAACTTTTTCTAGTTCATTCTAAAACACTCTAAGCACTCTCCCACTGTTTCTTATATTAAACCACCGCCCATGTGTTCTGTTGTTTAGAGAATTGAATAGTAAAACCGAAACCAACAAAAACAAAAAATCCCAAAGGCCGCCCCCTGTTTTTCTACTTAACATTTTTTCATTCTTATAAAACCCAAAAAACTACTCAAAAGTAGCACTTACTACTCATATAATCATTTACAATTTTCTGAATAAAAAAAAAACACTCAAAATTCATCATGGACGTGAAGATCGGAGCAATTGACACGTGTAAACCACCGCACACCGACGTGGGCTGTTTACCGACGGTTAACGCCGTAACCATTCACAATCCAGCCGTTCCCTTCAACTCGCCGGAATCCACACTGGGTCGTCACTTAGCACGCCGTTTAGTCCAAGTCGGGGTCACCGATGTTTTCGGTGTTCCTGGTGATTTCAACCTGACATTGCTGGATCACTTAATTGATGAACCTGGGCTTAATTTTGTTGGGTGTTGTAATGAGCTTAATGCTGGATACGCTGCTGATGGATATGCTAGAGCTCGTGGTGTTGGGGCTTGTGTTGTGACTTTCACTGTTGGTGGACTTAGTGTTCTTAATGCTATTGCTGGTGCTTATAGTGAGAATCTCCCATTGATTTGTATTGTCGGTGGCCCTAATTCGAATGATTATGGAACTAACAGAATCCTTCATCATACTATTGGGTTGCCTGATTTTAGTCAAGAACTTCGTTGCTTTCAAACTGTTACTTGCTACCAGGTAGATTGGGTCTGAATTGAACAGATTTGATACTATACATGTTTTGTATTGATAGTAATTTTTCTTTCTGTGTTTTTGAATTTTCAGGCTGTAGTGAATAACTTAGAAGATGCACATGAACTGATTGATACCGCGATCTCTACGTCGCTAAAAGAGAGTAAGCCAGTTTATATAAGCATAAGCTGTAACTTGCCAGGGATTCCACACCCTACTTTTAGCCGTGAACCTGTTCCATTTTTCATCTCTCCCAGGTATGTAATTTTGATTGACGTATAATATGCTCTGTTTTCCTTTTTGTATGGGCATTATTTGATTCCGCAGAAAGCTTAAGATGTTAATTCTAATTTGATTTATTGGTGTAGGTTCTGTTTTGCAATTAATGTGAACAAGGTATTTACTTTGTATGGTTTGTTTTTTTGGTATTAGATTGAGTAATAAGATGGGTTTGGAAGCAGCAGTGGAGGCAGCTGCAGAGTTTTTAAACAAAGCTGTGAAACCAGTCATTGTGGGAGGGCCAAAAATGCGCGTTGCAAAGGCGTGTGATGCGTTTGTTGAATTAGCGGATGCAAGTGGATATGCTGTTGCAGTGATGCCATCAGCTAAGGGGATGGTTCCAGAACACCATCCTCATTTCATTGGAACTTATTGGGGTGCAGTGAGTACGGCCTTCTGCGCTGAAATTGTCGAATCAGCTGATGCTTACTTGTTTGCTGGACCTATTTTTAATGACTATAGCTCTGTCGGGTATTCTCTGCTTCTCAAAAGAGAGAAAGCCATCATCGTACAGCCGGATCGTGTGACTGTTGGTAATGGACCTACATTTGGTTGTATTCTAATGAAGGATTTCCTTGCTGCATTGGGCAAGAGGCTAAAGCACAACCCGACTGCTTACGAGAATTATCAAAGGATTTATGTTCCAGAGGGACATCCTCTTAAGTGTGAGCCTAAAGAGGCATTGAGGGTTAATGTTCTCTTTGAGCACATTCAGAGGATGTTGTCCGGTGACACGGCTGTGATTGCTGAGACAGGGGATTCATGGTTCAATTGCCAGAAACTTAAACTGCCCAAGGGATGTGGGTAAGCTCCGAATAACAATGTGAAATGACGTTTGCTTCCATGTTCATCGTAATGACATTTGGTATTCTTTGGCTTTCTTTCAGGTACGAGTTCCAAATGCAGTATGGATCTATTGGTTGGTCTGTTGGGGCAACGCTTGGTTACGCACAAGCAGCAAAAGAAAAGAGGGTGATTGCTTTCATTGGTGACGGTAGTTTTCAGGTAAAATGATTTGTGTTATGAACTGAATTCAACACAATGAGTTCGTTGTGTTTATCCATTCCATCGCGTTCTCATCATTCTGTATGGCAAACACTTGTTGTAGGTGACTGCTCAGGATATTTCAACAATGCTGCAATGTGGTCAGAGAACTATCATCTTCTTGATAAACAATGGTGGTTACACAATTGAAGTTGAGATTCACGACGGACCTTACAATGTGATCAAGAACTGGAATTACACTGGACTAGTCGATGCAATCCACAACGGGCAAGGAAAATGTTGGACAACAAAGGTGAGGAATTTCTCTATCCCTACACCATTAGTTGAGTCAAAAAGAGTTATTCAACTAAAATAATGCATTCTTGTACTAGGTTCGTTGCGAAGAGGAGCTTGTGGAAGCAATTGAAACTGCAACTGAAACAAAGAAAGATAGTTTGTTCTTCATCGAAGTGATTGTTCACAAGGATGACACCAGCAAAGAGTTGCTTGAATGGGGTTCTAGAGTCTCAGCAGCTAATAGTCGTCCACCAAATCCTCAGTAAAACGTCTAAATGTTGGATAACAAGTTTCAGATCACCGCGCAACTGTTCTCAAGTTGGCAAGTTCCCATGTTATCTTTCATTTTTAGTTTCTAGTTCCTATCAACAGTAGGGTATGTTGCTAGTGTTGTATGTTCATAAAATTGTCAACATTGGGTGGGAATGTTGTCTCTTTCATTTTAACAATGTTTTTATCACAATTTCTATATTAATATATTAAGTAACAATTTAATTTTAAAATGTCTACTTTATCCTTAATGAAATAATTTAACCAAACAAATTTCTATCATCCATTTTGAACCACAAGTTTTTAAAGTCTTCTTTTTTTTCTTAAAACTATGTGCCTAGTCAAACTCCCTCGTATATAATTTCATGTATTTTTTTGCATACCAAGGACAATTTTTGGTTCAACATCGCATTTGTTGAGTGAGCACATAAATATTTCTAAGAGGGAAGTATCGAAAATATCGTTAAATTTGGAGTAAATCATTAGTTTCATTTTTGAATTATTGATAGCCTTAAAAACACGTTTTTATTTGATCAATTGAAACTAAATACACTCTCGATCTTGCAACATTAGTGAAATACACTCCTAGATTTTCGTCAAGTTTAGCGGTGTTTTCAACACTTCTCTCGGTTTTTATTAAAAACTTCATGTTCCTACAATAATTTGAGACCACTTGCTATGTCATGTAGTGTATCGGAAGTGTATCTAAGTTTAGTTAGTCAAGTAAAGGGGTGTTTTTAATGTTGTCAATAATTCGATGAAACTAATAATTTGAACTAAGTTTAGAGATGTTTTTAATACTTCTCTCTTATTTTTATTTAAAAAATTATTTTTATATCAAATCAAATCGCACCCCACAAACCATAATTAAGATATTTTCCCCCTTCTAAAAAAGTGGACTAGTAGTGTTGACACCCAATTTTGGACCTCCACAATATAGACTAATCATCTAGATTCTTAAATTACCAACGATTTGAAATAATCGACTTTATAAAATTCAAAATATCTTTCAAATTATTTTAAATAGTTTTGTCACTTTTTATAATTTTTCAAATAATATACATGTTTTAGATAATTATGTATTAATTATTATATTTTATAAATATTCGAAAATCATCTAAAAAAAGATTTAATTTTACTTAATTAGTTGGTTAATTGGTTTAGTTAGTTAATACTTATATTTTGAGTTATTAGTTCATAATTCAGTTATTTATTTTACTTTGTTAAAATTAAGAAGTTCATTAATTAATTTATATAAACTCATCCTATTTAGCTTTTGGTCGAACCCACCGACTAAATTCAAATTGGCTAAATTGTTAAATCATATGGCTATTTTTCAATTTTAGCCACTTTCCCTTATTCTTTGAAAGACCCATTTTTGGGCCTTTTCATTTCAAATTTCCAGCCCATTTCTCCCTTTCTCAAATTAATTTCACCCGCCCAACATACAATACACATCAATTCCAAAACAACCCAAAATCGACCCCACTCCTATACGTTTCTTCTTCCTTCTCCGTGGGACGTGAACAAACCCAGAAACCAGAACCATCAGCGAACAATAAACGTACATACCCAGTACCAAACGACCCCATTGCCCATACTGGTCTTCTTCTTCTTCATGCGATAAATTCAGAAATCACGGAACCAGCAACGACTCCAAACAACACCAAACCAACCCCACCCCACCCCCTGCACGTTTTCTTTTTCTTCCTTGCATGTGAAATCCAGCAGTCCATCAACGTCCGAAAATCCCACCCAATCGCGGAATTCAGCTTTTTCCCATTCCCTTTACTGTTGCTTCGAAAAGAGCAAAAGAAATTCAAATTTTTGTTTGAATTTTCCAACGGATTCCCCCCCCCCCCCTAAATCGCCTAATATTTCCCTATAAATAGTTCCCCATGCTCAAGGGATGGGGGACACGGTTTTGGAGTTTAGTTTTGAAGCAATAGTCGTTTTACAATTGAAAAATTTCAAGCGATTCTTTAATCCTAGGTTCCGAGGAAATCTCTGTTCGTAGCTGGTTTTGAACTTCTTGGCTTGCTATTATTAGTATTTGAATCTTATGGTAGAAGAATCACTATCCAAAGCTCGTCGTTTTTAGTCCCCCAGAAAGGTAACACCTCCTCCTTTACAATATTTTTGTCCTTAATATTTTGAAATGATGTTTTCGATGTCTCGGAGGTCTGTGTTGTTGTTGTTTGTTATTAAATTCCTGGCATAGTGATGTGTAGTATCTGTGTTCTTTAGCAATTTCGTTGTCTACTCCTAATGTCGTTTCAAATTTTGCCTAGCTTCGCTGCTTCTCAATGGTAATTTTAAGGCTATTTCGCTAGCCCTCATCTCGAGTTCGCTTGTTTGAATGTCGTTGAATACTCATGTTTAAGTTTTCACAGTCTTTTAGCGTCAAATGTTTCACTGAAGTTTTATTACTATTGGTGTTTGGCTTCCCTCTGAAATGAAGGCAGAATCTCAAGATTAGGTGATATGAAATTGCGTGTTGTATCGTCTATTTTGTTGGATGCAAGAGCTTGTTTTCTCTATTTTTAAATTTCATGATTATCCTAATGCTCAACATGTTGTGTTTTGGATCAAGTTTTCGTTTCCTTTGTGTTGGATGCTAGCCGAAATGTTGGTCATCAACTTGCTGTTCAAAAGAATGTCTTAATTTAGTAGCATTTGGTGTTCCAAGTAGAAGTGTATCTCTGTTTGCTCACCTGTAGTTTGTTTAAGTGTTTGGAATTTTTTGTATTTGGAAGAAAGTTGTGAATATCCATGTATATGCAGTGTTACAAGTGAGCTCAATATCTTCCGTTGTGATTCCTAATTGAACAAGTATTCATTAATCTTCACCTTAGCATTTCTTTTATTTATTGTATGAATTTATTTATGTGAGCTAATGTCCTTTGAAGTGTGCCTTACTCATTCTTAGGATCTTTTTGAGTTCAAATCAACTAACTATATGCAATTTGGTGCATATAATTTAATCTTTGATGCTCATAGTCAACATGATTCATGCCCCCACTGCTTTTTTTTCTTTTCTCTTTTATTTATTATTATCATTTTTATTTTTGTATACATTGGTTACTATACATATGTTTTCCAACAACTATTTGTTCTTAAATTAATAAATGCTTGACTTGTTACTGGTGGATACTTAGCTTTATTTGTTAATTCATTTTGTTATGGCTTATTAAATGCTTCTTGTAATGTGTCTCTCATCATTCGCTGTGAATGATTCCGAGTTGTTTGAATTACCATTCTAATTCTTATCATTTTGTTTTCCTTGTATGAATCTCTTGTTCTGAGTCCAATTTGGGACTCTCTCCTTCATTCCTTGCATCCCGAGTTGGGTTGAAACCCAACACTCCTCTTTTTTATTGAGTCAGTTGTCATCATGTTCGAGTTTTGAAAGCGGATGGACAGGGGTACAAGGCTGCAGTCGAAATACAAGCCTCCAAAAATTCTAAGATGAACAGTATACATTCAATATACACTGTATACATTCAGTATACATCAATATACATGTCAAAAATGCAGGAGTACAGGGATGAGGTGAAATACAGGTGTTTGGAGGGAAGATATACATGGAAATGGCTGATATACACGCTAATATACACTAATATACATCAGGTGTATACAAAAACGGGTTTAGGATTAAACCCCAAAAATTCCAGCGAAATTGACCCAAAAGGAGGCCCAAATTCAATTTTTTCCTTACTCTTTAAATTATTTAATTGTGATTATTTATTGTTTGTTGTTTAACTCTAACTTTATAATTGTTAATCAACTTAATGAAATTTCCCAAAAGATGAGTTATTTTTTTGGTGTTGGTTTAATTTTAATATATTTCATGTTTTTGTGTTCATTTATTTTATTAATCAAGTATATTGGTCAAAAATTTATTAAGTTAAACCTTTGGTCCTTAAAAAGAGATCTTCTTTAATATTTCACTTAATAACATTTTATTCATTTTAAAATTGTTTTTAAGTTAAAGTATTTTTCTCAAATAAACTTTAAAAATGTTAGTCAAAACCTTTTCAATCAATTAAAAAAATATATATATACTTACTTAGTCATTTTCTCAAAAAGGTTAGTCAATTAATTTAAAATAATTTTCATGCTTTAATTTATTAAATTGGTTTAAATTATTATTTCAAAATGAATTAAATAAATTCTAATTAATCTAGTTTTATTAATATTCTAATCACTTGTATTTCGAGTCAAATGTTTCATTTTGGGTCCCTTTCTCTAAAAAAATAAAATGAAATAAAATGTGTCACTTATTTAACTATTTTTCTCAAAGTTAACCAAATATTGTAAATTATTATTCTTATGTTAAATCATTTTTTCTAAAAAATAGTCAAAATGTATTTTAGTCAAGTCGCAGGTCAACCGCATGTTAGCGGACACTTAGAATGCTTAAACCCTTCTCGAAGTGTAAATTGAACCTCGAACCCTCTTTGGTATTTTCAAATGATTTTTTCTGTTTAAATCTTTGAAAATTATAAATTTTCTTAATTTCTTTAAAAAATTAAGTGGCGACTCTTTTCTAAGTATTTTTGTCAAATTGTTTTATACTTAGAACATTTCAAAAAGTAATTTTTCTAAAGATAGTAAAATTACGGCATAACAGATAGAAAAGTGATTTTCCCTCTTGTGACATACTCTACAATGTCGTTTTTGTTCGATACTCGGTGAATAATCTTTCCATATTACATTGACAAGAAATACTAATAAAAAATCGATACACTAAATGTAATCATGATCCTATGGGCGGAGCTAGTATGAGCCAAGAGATACATTTGAATTTTCTTTGATGACAACAAATTATACTGTTTATACATAATTAAATGAGATTTTTATTGAAAGAATCAAAATGTAAACGTAATAAGTTGAAGAGGTGTAATAAATATATATTGAATCTTTTCAACTTATTCATATTTACAATGTAAATCTCTTAGCGAAAATCTCATTTTCTTAGTTTTCTAGTGAAAATCTTGATTTTGCCAATCACAAAGCTTACACCTTTACACTAAAAAATAATAATTGCTTATTTTAATTCGATAATATGCTCCATTGACTCATTGACCTCTATTTTATTTTTCGTTTGACAAAAAACATTACATAGTCCTTGAAATCTCTTTTCATAAATACAAAAATACTTTTCATTTGCAAAAACTCAAATCTGTTGTAAATTGGATGTTCACACTAAAATGTTAAGTGTTGTAAGATTAATACACACATAAAATGCAATGTGATGGATACTAATTAGCCATTGGGTAAATCACATAAATATGCTATATTATAAAAATATTTACCATCTATGTCAACATAATTTTTCTAACTAAATATAACATTTTTTTATTGTACAGTAGTCTTCGCCTCTTTCTCAGCCCTTTCCCTCTTCTTCTTTTTACTCTTCTGCTTCTTCGTCTCTTTCACTGACATTATTTATCTTCCTTTTTTTTTTATTCTTCTTCTTCTTCTTTGAACTTTTCAATTAAATAACTATCCTCAAATAAGTTTTTGCCCATATTTCACTATTTTTACCCAAAAACAAGATGAAAAGTGGAACAGAAAGACCGAAAATTTGTACAAAATCACGTTTTTAAGCGAAAATTTCAAATCTCTAAAATTACAAAAGCAAGAGTTCACCATTGATGGTCATTATAAAGCTTCAAATTTTGAAATTCATTATTTGAATTTTACGAATTTGTGATTAGTTTGGATATAGCAGATTATTGTCTTGTCTTTCATTAGTTACATTTTTCATTGTTAATTTCTCTTCTAATTCAACTTTAATATTGTGTAATACACTTTTAACGCAAATTTAATTCATTTTGTATTTTATTATTTGTTACTATTAGATTACTTGTTTAATTCATTATTGACATTGGATAATCGTGATTTGTACAAACGTCAAACATGATTGGTGTCATGAATAAATTAGTCACGTTCACATCCTTTATGTTACGTGGCCAAAATTCCATGACGAAATCCAAGTTGTTGTGTGCTTGTTGTAGAAATTCATCGTCCATACGACGATTTACCTTGGTTTTAATTAATGTAACACCTTGATCTTGACAAATAATTGAAGATTTATTTTTATGAAATCTACCAACAACAGGATATACATGAGTCAAAATCCTAGAAAGTGATTCTTCAAGACGTTGTACCATAGTATTAGTGGTAATTTGAGAGTTATTTTTGGGATAAAATAGAACAAAAGGCATATGTGTTTGCTCAGCTAGTTGGTCAGAAAAAGATAATTTGTAATTTTGGAGGTAATTTGGTGTTGGTGAGGATGGTTTTATGATTTTTTTGGACATGATTTTAACTTGAATTTGGTCATTAAAATCCTTTTTTTATGTGTCAAAAATGTTAAGAGGGAAAGAAAGACAACTTTAGAAGGTTTGAAGACACAATTAAGTTGATAGGTTTACAATGCTTTCTATTTATTATAAAATAAAATATATTGGGAAAATGATTGAGGAAATAATTTCTTAATGACACTTTTCCACCTACTATGTGCTTACTAAAAAATTAAGATATACTTTTTCGGTTTCATATTAGTTAATCATTTTATTGTTTAATATTAGTTGTCCATCTTACTAAATCAAGAAAGCATTAATTAAATTTTTCTACTCCCTGTACTCCTTTTAGTTGTCATAGTTTCCTTTTTGAGAATCAAATGTTATGAATTTTGACCAACATTTTAAGATATTTTTTTTCATCATATTGACATGCAAAATGTTGCAAGTTATAGTACTTTCCGTATAGTTTTTGAATATCTATAGTTTTATTTTAAGATATCGAATAAATGTAATTCAATTTAGATTTGAAAATTAGTCAAATTGGCCCCCGAAATGCGCAGTATGACAACTAAAAAGGAACGGAGAAAGTATATTACCCTTGCAATTAATTCTTTTTTAAAGTGTTCACATTTATTGTAAAATTCCCAAGAAGTTTTTTTAAGGGGTGAATCAGGAAAATTATCTTCTTATTTATGATTTCTTAATATGCATGTAAAAAAGGAAAACGATCAACTAAATGAGACGGAGAGAGTAATTGAAACCGTTTAATCATGATAATTTCATTGATCCCTAGAAAATAATGTTTTTTTTAAAAAAAAATATACAATGCATGTCATTTTTACACCAAATCAAAGGATGCATACAAAAGAATTTCAACATAATTAATGTCACCATAACTAATATCAATATTACTAAACAATACGAATAATATTAATACTCTATTTATCATTATTCTTATACACTTTACTGAGCAACCCCTTATAAATTATAACTATAAATTATCTAAAAAAAATAAAATTGGTTAAACAAATAATAATCTTTCATGTCCTTCCAAAAATATATTTGTTACAGACCACACAATCGAATATCTACGGAATTATCCTAACACGAAAATCATGTGCGAATTCTTGAATTGGATTAACAGCTAATATTTTTTTTAAAATGGCCCCACTCACTGCTTTGGTAGTTTAAAATAATTTTGAAATTCAAATTATTTTGTCGTGCGTTACTTTTGTCGAATGTCTTTCAAAAATAATTTTTCTATCTTTATAATATTGAGATAAAGTTTATGTATACTTTATCATTTTCAGATTCAACTATGTGAAATTTCGCACATAATATGTTATTGTTCCTTTTTACTTGTCTATTATATACAGTAAAAAATATATTTTTTAAAAAAATATAAAATAATCTATATATATATATATATATATATATATATATATATATATATATATATATATATATATAACATTTATTACTATTTCTCCTAATTATTTTTATGGGTAAATCACATAATTATGCTATATTATAAAAAAATTTACCATCTATGCCAATATAATTTTTCTAACTAAATATAATATTTTTTATTGTACAGTAGTCATCGCCTCTTTTTCAGCCCTTTTCCTTTTCTTCTTTTTACTCTTCTGCTTCTTCGTCTCTTTCACTGACATTATTTATCTTCCTTTTTTTTTTTATTCTTCTTCTTCTTTTTTGAACTTTTCAATTAAATAACTATTCTCAAATCAGTTTTTGCCCATATTTCACTATTTTTACCCAAAAACAAGATGAAAAGAGGAACAGAAAGATCGAAAATTTGTACAAAATCACGTTTTTAAGCGGAAATTTCAAATCTCTAAAATTACAGAAGCAAGAGTTCACCATTGATGGTCATTATAAAGCTTCAAATTTTGAAATTCATTGTTTGAATTTTACGAATTTGTGATTAGTTTGGATCGGTAGTTCCTACAAATAATTGAAAATGTTGTTTGGAGTTTATATCTCAATTTTAAGAGGGTTTGGTTAAGTTTATAATTGATATTAGGAGAAATACTAGATGGAAACTCGAAAAAGGTGAAGTTTATGGAACTATATTGCAATTGTATTAAGTTGTATTAGATATGTTTCATAATTGTATTAAAATTGTATTAAAATCATGAATAATATATTTATAATACATATTAAAAACTTCACTCCTTTTTAGTGATATCAACCAAAATAATTTAAGTAACAAACTTGTAATACATTTATAACATAGACACAATACATATTGCAAACATCAATCATGTTCTTAGAGATACAAACCAAAATAATTTATAAGACACATATAATACATATTTTATTCATGAATAATACAAGTTTATTTCAGTCTATAGATTATTGTTTTGTCTTTCGTTAGTTACGTTTTTCATTGTTAATTTTCTCTTCTAATTCATTTTTAATATTGTGTAATACACTTTTAATGCAAATTTAATTCATTTTGTAGTTTATTATTTGTTACTATTAGATTACTTGTTTAATTCATTATTGACATTGGATAAACGTGATTTGTACAAACGTCAAACATGATTGGTGTCATGAATAAATTAGTCACGTTCACATCCTTTATGTTACGTGGCCAAAATTCCATGACGAAATCCAAGTTGTTGTGTGCTTGTTGTAGAAATTCATCATCCATACGACGATTTACCTTGGCTTTAATTAATGTAACACCTTGATCTTGACAAATAATTGAAGATTTATTTTTATGAAATCTACCAACAACAGGATATACATGAGTCAAAATTCTAGAAAGTGATTCTTCAAGATGTTGTAAAATAGTATTAGTGGTAATTTGAGAGTTATTTTTGGGATAAAATAAAACAAAAGGCATATGTGTTTGCTCAACTAGTTGGTCAAAAAAAGATAATTTGTAATTTTGGAGGTAATTTGGTGTTGGTGAGGATGGTTTTATGAGTTTTTTGGACATGATTTTAACTTGAATTTGGTCATTAAAATCCTTTTTTTATGTGACAAAAATGTTAAGAGGGAAAGAAAGACAACTTTAGAAGGTTTGAGGACACAATTAAGTTGATAGGTTTACAATGCTTTCTATTTATAATAAAATAAAATATATTGGGAAAATGATTGAGGAAATAATTTCTTAATGACACTTTTCCACCTACTATGTGCTTACTAAAAAATTAAGATATACTTTTTCGGTTTCATATTAGTTAATCATCTTATTGTTTTATATTAGTTGTCCATCTTACTAAATCAAGAAAGCATTAATTAAATTTTTCTACTCCTTTTAGTTGTCATAGTTTCCTTTTTGAGAATCAAATGTTATGAATTTTGACCAACATTTTAAGATATTTTTTTTCATCATATTGACATGCAAAATGTTTGCAACTTATAGTACTTTTCGTATAGTTTTTGAATATCTATAGTTTTATTTTAAGATATCGAATAAATGTAATTCAATTTAGATTTGAAAATTAGTCAAATTGGCCCCCGAAATGCGCAGTATGACAACTAAAAAGGAACGGAGAAAGTATATTACCCTTGCAATTAATTTTTTTTTAAAGTGTTCACATTTATTTGTAAAATTCCCAAGAAGGTTTTTTAAGGGGTGAATCAGTAAAATTATCTTCTTATTTATGATTTCTTAATATGCATGTAGAAAAGGAAAACGATCAACTAAATGAGACAGAGAGAGTAATTGAAACTCGTTTAATCATGATAATTTCATTGATCCCTAGAAAATAATGTTTTTTTTAAAAAAAAAATATACAATGCATGTCATTTTTAGTACACCAAATCAAAGGATGCATACAAAAGAATTTCAACATAATTAATGTCACCATAACTAATATCAATATTACTAAACAATACGAATAATATTAATACTCTATTTATCATTATTCTTATACACTTTACTGAGCAACCCCTTATAAATTATAACTATAAATTATCTTTAAAAAAATAAAAATTGGTTAAACAAATAATAATCTTTCATGTCCTTCCAAAAATATATTTGTTACAGACCACACAATCGAATATCTACGGAATTATCCTAACACGAAAATCATGTGCGAATTCTTGAATTGGATTAACAGCTAATATTTTTTTAAAATGGCCCCACTCACTAGCTTTGGTAGTTTAAAATAATTTTGAAATTCAAATTATTTTGTCGTGCGTTACTTATGTCGAATGCCTTTCAAAAATAATTTCTCTATCTTTATAATATTGAGATAAAATTTATGTATACTTTATCATTTTCAGATTCAACTATGTGAAATTTCGCACATGTTATGTTATTGTTCCTTTTTACTTGTCTATTATATATAAAAAAAAAATTAAAAAAATATAAAATAATATATATATATATATATATATATAACATTAAATACTATTTCTCCTAATTATTTTTATGGGTAAATCACATAATTATGCTATATTATAAAAATATTTACCATCTATGCCAACATAATTTTTCTAACTAAATATAATATTTTTTATTGTACATTAGTCATCGCCTCTTTTTCAGCCCTTTTCCTCTTCTTCTTTTTACTCTTCTTCTTCGTCTCTTTCTCTGGCATTATTTATCTTTCTTTTTTTAATTTTTTATTCTTCTTCTTCTTTGTACTTTTCAATTAAATAGCTATCCTCAAATCAATTTTTGCCAATATTTCACTATTTTTGCCTAAAAACAAGATGAAAAGAGGAACAAAAAGACGGAAAATTTGTACAAAATCATGTTATTTAAGCGGTAATTTCAAATCTCTAAAATTACAGAAGCAAGAGTTCACCATTGATGGTCATTATAAAGCTTCAAATTTTGAAATTCATTATTTGAATTTTACGAATTTGTGATTAGTTTGGATAGGTAGTTCCTACAAATAATTGAAAATGTCATTTGGAATTTATATCTCAATTTTAAGAGGGTTTGGTTAAGTTTATAATTGATTTTAGGAGAAATATGAGATTGAAACTCGAAAAAGGTGAAGTTTATGGAACTATATCGCAGTTGTATTAAAGTTGTATTAGATATGTTTCATAATTGTATTAAAATTGTATTAAAATCATGAATAATACATTTATAATACATATTAAAAACTTCACTCCTTTTTTAGTGATATCAACTAAAATAATTTAAGTAACAAACTTGTAATACATTTATAACATAGACACAATACATATTGCAAACATCAATCATGTTCTTAGAGATACAAACCAAAATAATTTATAAGACACATATAATACATATTTTATTCATGAATAATACAAATTTAATTTCAATCTATAGATTATTGTCTTGTCTTTCGTTAGTTACGCTTTTCATTGTTAATTTCTCTTCTAATTCAACTTTAATATTGTGTAATACACTTTAATGCAAATTTAATTCATTTTGTAGTTTATTATTTGTTACTATTAGATTATTTGTTTAATTCATTATTGGCATTGGAAAATCGTGATTTGTACAAACGTCAAACATTATTGGTGTCATGAATAAATTAGTCGCATTCACATTCTTTATGTCACGTGGCCAAAATTCCATGACGAAATCCAAGTTGTTGTATGCTTGTTGTAGAAATTCATCGTCCATACGACGATTTACCTTGGCTTTTAATTAATGTAACACTTTGATATTGATAAATAATTGAAGATTTATTTTCATGAAATCTACCAGCAACAGGATATACATGAGTCAAAATCCTAAAAAGTGATTCTTCAAGATGTTGTACCATAGTATTAGTGGTAATTTGAGAGTTATTTTTGGGATAAAATAGAACAAAAGGCATATGTGTTTGCTCAGCTAGTTGGTCAGAAAAAGATAATTTGTAATTTTGGAGGTAATTTGGTGTTGGTGAGGATGGTTTTATGAGTTTTTTGGACATGATTTTAACTTGAATTTGGTCATTAAAACCCATTTTTTATGTGACAAAAATGTTAAGAGGGAAAGAAAGACAATTTTAGAAGGTTTGAAGACACAAGTTGATAGGTCTACAATGCTTTCTATTTATAATAAAATAAAATATATTGGGAAAATGATTGAGGAAATGATTTCTTAATGACACTTTTCCACCTACTATGTGCTTACTAAAAAATTAAGATATACTTTTTCGGTTCCATATTAGTTGATCATCTTATTGTTTTATATTAGTTGTCCATTTTATTAAATCAAGAAAATGTTAGTTAAATTTTTCTACTCTCTGTATTCCTTTTAGTTGTCATAGTTTCCTTTTTGAGAATCAAATGCTATGAATTTTGACCAATATTTTAAGATATTTTTTTCATCATATTGACATGAAAAATGTTGCAACTTATAGTACTTTTCGTATAGTTTTTGAATATCTAAAGTTTTATTTTAAGATATCGAATAAATGTAATTCAATTTAGATTTGAAAATTAGTCAAATTGACCTCCGAAATGCGCAGTATGACAACTAAAAAGGAACGGAGGAAGTATATTACCCTTGCAATTAATTCTTTTTTAAAGTGTTCACATTTGTTTGTAAAATTCCCAAGAAGTTTTTAAGGGGTGGATCAGTAAAATTATCTTCTTATTTATGATTTTTAATATGCATGTAAAAAAGGAAATGATCAACTAAATGAGACAGAGAGAGTAATTGAAACTCGTTTAATCATGAGAATTTCATTGACCCTAGAAAATAATGTTTTTTTTTTAAAAAAAATAATATACAATGCATGCAATTTTTAGTAGACCAAACCAAAGGATGCATACAAAAGAATTTGGCTTAAGTCATTGATAGCCACTTAAAGTTGTCCTCGTATTTCACTTAAACACCTCAATTAAAACTTCTATCTATTGAACACCTACACAGTAAGAAATTTGTACCTATTAAACCCTTTTTGCTGACATGGCAAAGTGTGTGTAATACACACAAAGAGAGGAGCGTGAAAAGGATAATTTGTTAGCAAAAAAAGAAAAGATTTTATATCTTCTTCTTTGTCAGAAAGCTTCCATCACCATTTTTTCATTGCAAGTTGCAGCCATCACCACTTACAATTATTTTTTCCACCAAATCGGTTGTTACCATTCACAAGTCTACCATCGCCAAACGGCCTTAGCCTTTCAAACAACTAAACCACACATTCAAATCTGCCACCTTAAGTTTTTCGTCGGAAAAAATGTCATCGTTGCTGCCACCAAACATATTTATCTCTTGTTCATCTATTTTATCAAATCAAACCCAAACATAAATTAGATATAAATCTTAAAACAAAAGAAATACAAAAAAAAAGGGAAGAAGATGAAGTGGAGATTCCTTTCCGTTGACATGGGATGTCAAGCAAATGTCATTACATAAAGACACAAAAAAAATTAAAATAACGAGTAATCAATGGTCGATCGTCTTCTTACTTTAGTGATCATTATTTCCGGCAAAACTCCATTTTTTCCAGCAAGAATAATATGAATTTGAAATTATTTTTTGAAATTGTTGATGTATTCAAACTCTAAAAAACTCACAACACAAGAAGAAGAAAGAATAACAATAAATCTAAATTGATGTTTGAGGATAAGAGTAAGATTAAAGAATGGCAGCGTATGGTGTTTTGGGGGAAGGTTCTGACGAAAGAGGAAAAAGGCAAGGATGGTTTTTTTTTTTTCTTTCTTAAAAATATAATTTTTCTTTATAATTTATTTTTTATTAGTTATTCTAGGCCCAGTACCACGTGTCTTCGTTTGATTAGTTACTATGCCACGTCATTCGCGAGTGTATAACACACACTCTCTTATTTCAGCTGATTGTCTATAAAGTGTTCAATTGGTAGATTTTTTTTATTAGCGCAGATGTTCAATTGGAACAAGCCTAAGATGACGTGTCTAAGTGAAATTTGCTGATAACTTTAAGTGGCTATCGATGACTTAAGCCAAAGAATTTCAACATAATTAATGTCAGCATAACTAATATCAATATTACTAAACAATTCGAATAATATTAATATTCTATTTAACATTATTCTTATACGCTTTACTGAACAACCCGTTATAAATTATAATTATAAATTATCTAAAAAAAATTAAAATAAAAAATAAAAATAAAAATTGGTTAAACAAATAATAATCTTTTATGTCGTTCCAAAAATATATTTGTTACAGACCACACAATCGAATATCTACGGAATTATCCTAACACGAAAAACATGTGCAAATTCTTAAATTGGATTAATAGCTAATATTTTTTTAAAAAATGGCCCCACTAGCTTTGGTAGTTTTAAAATAATTTTGAAATTCAAATTATTTTGTCGTGTGTTATTTAAGTCGAATGTCTTTCAAAAATAATTTCTCTATCTTTATAATATTGAGATATAGTTTATGTACACTTAATCATTTTCAGATTCAACTATGTGAATTTTGCACATGATATGTTATTGTTCCTCTTTACTTGTCTATTATACAAAAGGTATATTTAAAAAAAATATATAAAATAACATATATATATATATATATATATATCCTTAACATTAATTACTAATTCTCCTAATTATTTTTATGGGTGATATACTTGGTGCCCAAAGTATATACATGGCATGGCATGGCAAGAAGATATCCATACATGGCATGGCATGACAAGAAGATATCCATGTATCACACTTTGGGCACAAGTGTATACAACTATATATACCCCACTGTTTCATCTCTTAAACCACCTCCACCTGTTTTTCTACTTAACATTTTTTCCTTCTTATGAAACCAAAAAAAATTACTCAAAAGTAGTACTTACTACTCATAATATAATCATTTACATTTTTCTGAAAAAAAAAACACTCAAATTCATCATGGACGTGAAGAACGGAGCAATTGACACGTGTAAACCACAGCACACCGACGTGGGATGTTTACCGACGGTTAATGCCGTAACCATTCACAATCCAGCCGTTCCGTTGAACTCGCCGGAACCCACACTGGGTCGTCACTTAGCACGCCGTTTAGTCCAAGTCGGGGTCACCGATGTTTTCGGTGTTCCGGGTGATTTCAACCTGGCATTACTGGATCACTTAATTGACGAACCTGGGCTTAATTTTGTTGGGTGTTGTAATGAGCTTAATGCTGGATATGCTGCTGATGGATATGCTAGAGCCCATGGTGTTGGGGCTTGTGTTGTGACTTTCACTGTTGGTGGACTTAGTGTTCTTAATGCTATTGCTGGTGCTTATAGTGAGAATCTTCCATTGATTTGTATTGTCGGTGGCCCTAATTCAAATGATTATGGATCTAACAGAATCCTTCATCATACTATTGGGTTGCCTGATTTTACTCAAGAACTTCGTTGCTTTCAAACTGTCACTTGCTATCAGGTAGATTTTAGTATTGAATGAATTCGGTCTGGATTGAACAAATTTGATACTATACATGTTTTGTATTGATAGTAATTCCTTTTTCGTGTTTTCAGGCTGTGGTGAATAACTTAGAGGATGCACATGAAATGATTGATACTGCAATTGCTACCTCGTTGAAAGAGAGTAAGCCGGTTTATATAAACATAAGCTGTAACTTGCCGGGGATTCCACATCCTACTTTTAGCCGTGAACCTGTTCCATTTTTCATCGCTCCCAGGTATGTAATTTTGAGAATTTTTCGTTTTATTCACTTATAATATGCTCTGTTTTCCTTTTTGTATGACAATATTTGATTCCGCAGAAAGTTTAAGATGTTAACTTAATGACATAATACATAAATGTATCTTGTAACTTAGCATAGTCACATTTGTCATACATGTCATCCTATATGATAATTTTGTGTTCTCTATGCTGTTTATGTGTCATAATACACGTAACTTGTTCAATTTTTAAAGTAAATTAAAGGGCATATCTATGTATTATGCGTAATTTGATTTGATTAATATGTTACATAAGGTACTATATGAGTTGTGACATATGAGCATCTTCATTGGTGTTGGTTCTGTTTTTCCATTAATGTTAACAAGGTATTTACTTTGTATGGTTTGTTTTTTGGTATTAGATTGAGTAATAAGATGGGTTTGGAAGCAGCAGTGGAGGCAGCTGCAGAGTTTTTAAACAAAGCTGTGAAACCAGTCATTGTGGGAGGGCCAAAAATGCGCGTTGCAAAGGCGTGCGATGCATTTGTTGAATTAGCGGATGCAAGTGGATATGCTGTTGCAGTGATGCCATCAGCTAAGGGGATGGTTCCAGAGTACCATCCTCATTTCATTGGAACTTATTGGGGTGCAGTGAGTACGGCCTTTTGCGCTGAAATTGTGGAATCAGCTGATGCTTACTTGTTTGCTGGACCTATTTTTAATGACTATAGCTCTGTTGGGTATTCTCTGCTTCTCAAAAGAGAGAAAACCATCAATGTACAGCCAGATCGTGTGACTATTGGTAATGGACCTACATTTGGTTGTATTCTAATGAAGGATTTCCTTGCTGCATTGGGCAAGAGGCTAAAGCACAACACGACTGCTTACGAGAATTATCGAAGGATTTATGTTCCAGAGGGACATCCTCTTAAGTGTGAGCCTAAAGAGGCATTGAGGGTTAATGTTCTCTTTGAGCACATTCAGAGGATGTTGTCCGGTGACACGGTTGTGATTGCTGAGACAGGGGATTCATGGTTCAATTGCCAGAAACTTAAACTGCCCAAGGGATGTGGGTAAGCTCCGAATAACAATGTGAAATGACGTTTGCTTCCGTGTTCATCATAATGACATTTGATATCCTTTGGCTTTATTTCAGGTACGAGTTCCAAATGCAGTATGGATCTATTGGTTGGGCTGTTGGGGCAACTCTTGGTTACGCACAAGCAGCAAAAGAAAAGAGGGTGATTGCTTTCATTGGTGATGGTAGTTTTCAGGTACAATGATTTGTGGTAATAAACTGAATTCAACACAATGAGTTCGTTGTGTTTATTTATTCCATCGTGTTCTCATCATTCTGTATGGCAAATACTTGTTGTAGGTGACTGCTCAGGATATTTCAACAATGCTGAAATGTGGTCAGAGGACTATCATCTTCTTGATAAACAATGGTGGTTACACAATTGAAGTTGAGATTCACGACGGACCTTACAATGTGATCAAGAACTGGAATTACACTGGACTAGTCGATGCAATCCACAACGGGCAAGGAAAATGTTGGACAACAAAGGTGAGGAATTTATCTATCCCTATACCATTAGTTGAGTCAAAAGAGTTATTCAACTAAAATAATGCATTCTTGTACTAGGTTCGTTGCGAAGAGGAGCTTGTGGAAGCAATTGAAACTGCAACTGAAACAAAGAAAGATAGTTTGTTCTTCATCGAAGTGATTGTTCACAAGGATGACACCAGCAAAGAGTTGCTTGAATGGGGTTCTAGAGTCTCAGCAGCTAATAGTCGTCCACCAAATCCTCAGTAAAACGTCTGAATGTTGGATAACAAGTTTCAGATCACCGCGTAACTGTTCTCAAGTTGGCAAGTTCCCATGTTATCTTTCATTTTTAGTTGTTAGTTCCTATCAACATTAGGGTATGTTGCTAGTGTTGTATGTTCATAAAATTGTCAACATTGGGAATGTTATCTCATTCATTTTAACAATGTTTTTATCACGTATTCAGCTAGTGTTGTTTGTTCCTAAAATTGTCAATATTGGGAATGTTGTCTCTCTTTCATTTAACAAAGTTTTTGTTTAAATTGATTTCTTCTACCAAACTTTGTCACCTTGTTTGTGTGGTGATAAGTATGGATGAGTCAGGTTAAGACCATTAAAATATTTGTTTCAAGTTTCCAACATTTCAGACCCTCAAAAAGTTTGGTTTTACTGTCTATAGCAGTGTCATGAATACATAAGAAAATAATGAACTTTTCTAAATATTAAGTGTAACATTGTAATGCATATTTAAGTATTTTTGTAATGTTCACAAAAGGATTTTGCTGAAATATTAGAATTAATTGTAACTTTGAGATATTGAATGAATTTTTTTTTAATTTGAGAGTTAATTTAATTGATATTTAAAGTTAGATTCAAATAGATTAGTTTAATATTTTCAAAATCAAAATTTTAGATATTTAAAAATTGTATAAAATATACTACTATTAATTATGATTATTTTTTAATAGGATGAAGAGACATTTAATTATGTTGGTCAAAATGTGTCAATTGTCACTCATTGATTAAAAAGAGAGATATTAATGAGTTTATAGACTGAAATGTGCTTTAATTTCCACCTATTAGATTAGTCTTCTGGGTTGGACTTTGTTCCTGTTTAATTAGTCTATAACACAAGTTTACTTAATTTGAATTTTGAGAACAAAAAATGCCACATAAAGTGAAATAGAAGTGTTTTTTTTTTAATTAGTCTATAACACAACTATGAATATTATATTTTGCCTTGCTTCCGATTGTTTTGAATTTGCATAAGCTGAACATGTAACCAAAGATACATATCCAGGAACAAATTTATAATTTTTGGAAATGTTTGTAACCAAAGAGACTTTGTATATATTGAATGATTTTGATTTAAAAATACCCTCAACCTTTGTTCTTGGTTCAAGAATAACCCTTCTTCCACTTTAAGAAAATATTTTGCGAAAAAAATTATTCAAAGTTTCGACATTAGTCTTGAAAAATGATATATTTTCCTAGTGAAAGTAAGGAAAATAAATTCTAGACATGACACCCTCCAACACACCTCATCTTCACCATCACCTCGGTAGCCTCCATCCCCACCACTCACATCCCTACAAATACTTTAATTTTAGGATAACATTTTCTGAGTTATCATATTATATTATAAGTGGGAAGAACTCAAGTCAAAAGTTGAATTACCGTTTTACCCTTTATATATATATATATATAAAGCAATTATCTGCTCTACATTAATAATATTGCAAGTAAAAATACTCATAATTATGAAAAGAATCAAATTATTAAAAAAAAAAGCCAAAAATTAAAAAGACCCATCAATTTACAACTTAATTGTTTGACCATTGATCTTCATCTACATTAATAATATTGCATAAAAATACTCATAATTATGATTTAATTCAATACTCTTCCTTTTCTCAAGGCACAATACTTCTTCATCTCTTCTTTGTGAGCAAACTGATGAAGAATTTCAAAGGTCAAACAATTAAGTTGGAAATTGATGGGTCATTTTAATTTTTGGCTAAAAAATCTTTAATAATTTGATTGTTTTCATCTTCCCTTTTCTAAGATCCCTTATTTAAGTCACCCAAAGAACAATTGAATTTGCAAATCCCATTGAATCTTTTTACTCAAATATGGCGGCGAAACTGTACAAGGCTTCGTTGGTTAGTCCACAAGATCTTCCTATAGATTACTACGTCTTCATAGCCGTCATCTTCGACGTCTTTGGTGCCATGTTATCAGATACAAGATTTGCTCGTGGCTTGTTATTATATTCAGTGTGCAATCCCTTGCTAACATAAGGAGTATGGAAAATGATCTTAAGCAGATCTCAATGGCTATGATGTTTGGTATCACGGGTTGTTGACATTTATTTGCCCTGATTTCTTACCATAAATAGATTTTCCTTTTAGAAAAATGTTTTAATATTTTAACTAGTCCTTTTCTTGTAGGAAAGGTTTAGGACTCTATAAATATAAGTTTGTACCTTCTAACTTAATCATCATTCACAATGTAGTCCTAGGGTTTTGAGAGTTGCGGTTATGGAGGAGAATTTTGTGTACCTCCTTGTATTTCGAGTGAATTGGTTGAGGTTGTCACTCTCTATATTTTGTACTCTCATATTTATAGTGGATTGTTCATCTCCTTTGTGGACGTAGGTCGATTGGCCGAACCACGTTAAATCTATCTCTTTTGGTGTGTTTCTCATTTGTCTTCTTACTCGTGGTCTTTCGAGGTTTGCTTTGCTAGCTTCCACATTATACCTGCTTATTTTCGAGCCTAACACGGGTCTCATGACAAACTACTTGGGTGTTAGTCCCCAGGCAAGAAAGACAACTTGGTGGAATTGTTTCAGGCACAAAACTCATTTATAAGAACATGTGGATGTCGTCCCAAAATATTTGCATTCTTTTGATGATTCTTAGCTAAATGAAGTTGTAGAATATGTTTTTGTTTTTTATAGTTTGAGCTCTTTTTACAGGGCTATTCTGTCCAAAGTTCTAATGACTCTAATCTTAGCAAACACTGTCAAAATTATTATTGTGGTGATATAACATTTTGTTAGTGAATTCAGGTTTCTATGTCTTAACTAATGTCTTGTAATGTTGGAAGCAGCTAAAGATTGGCTCCTCTTCAATATTCTACCTCCATTTCTACATTTCTCTATTAGATTTCATGCAGAGGTTAAAGAATGAAGAAGATCAAAAAGTTGTTGAAATGATCGATAATTAGAATTGTTTGATAATAATTATATGAGAAGAACATGCGTTTCTCGAAAACTAGTATACTAAACACAAGAAAATAAGGGAAATTTTTTTTTCAAGAAAACATTATCGTCTATAGAAAACATTTAATTTTTTTTACGCATTCACTCAAAAAAAAAATACTTACAAATTCTAAATTTCTAATTGGTTCACGCAAAAGCATATACTACTTCCATTCATTCATTTCAATGATCAACTCAAGGACAAAATATTCAAACGCGTGCTGACGGTTTTTCAAGTACCATTTCCAATTTATTTATTACAACTCAGAAAAGTTTCTCACCTTTGTCTGTAGGTGTTTGGGCAATTCATATTGGATATGAAATTTTTTGTTTGGAAAAAAGGGGAAATGGTTACAGAGTGAGGAATTAAACCTTCACGAACAAGGTGAAAGTTCAGATAACAAATCAACTAAGATACTTAAATTTTCCAAAAAAAAACCCAAAGTCCAATCCAAAATCAGATTTTAAAAAAAAGTTAAATCCAAATCCAAATCCAAATCAACACTCCAAAAAAAAAAAGGGATTTGGTTTGTATTCAATTTTACCCAATTCGTAATTTATTCTTCAAAGAAGTACCTTCATTGACTACGACTTTACTAATGACTAAATTGGTTTCGCTGGAATCCATATTGTAACTAGCAACATGTGAAGTACATTGGTCTTCCTTTCCATGTGCCATGCAACTATTTAAAGCTGCATTCCGTTTCTACTAATCATTCATTAATTTGTTCACTTCACAAAATTTGCTAATCACTATGAAAATATCACTCCTACAAATTTCTTTCATCACTATCCTGATGGTGTTTCTGATAATGAGTTCTAATTCTCGAGTAGACGGCCAATGTTTGAGGGATCAAATGGCCTCATTGCTTAAATTGAAGCATGAACTTACATTTGATTCTTCCATGCCAAAGAAAATAGTTAGGTGGAATAGAAACACTGATTGCTGCTTGTGGTCGAGTGTAAGTTGTGACGAAGAAGGTCACGTGCTTGCTCTGGAGTTGGACAACGAAGCCATTTCTGGCGGAGTTGACAACTCAAGCAGCCTCTTCGATCTTCAACATCTTGAGAAGCTCAATCTGGCTTATAACGACCTACGTTCTCTTCCAATACCAACAGATATTTATAAGCTTGCAAACTTGACGTACCTGAATTTGTCACAAGCTGGTTTTGAAGGGCAGATTCCAGTGGAATTGTCAAGATTGACGAAGTTAGTAGTTCTTGACATTTCTACTTATAATGACATTGTAGGTTTTCCTTACTCTTTATTAAGTCTAGAGAGCCCCGATTTGGGGACACTCGTTGGAAGTCTAGCAAATCTTAGAGAACTTTACCTTGATGGTGTGAATGTTTCATTGAAGGGGAGTGAGTGGTGCTTGGCGTTATCTTCATCTCTACCTCAATTGAGAGTCTTGTCAATGAGATACTGTGAAATTTCAGGTCCAATTGATCCTGTCCTGGTAAATCTTCCTTTCCTTTCTGTTATTCATCTCGATATGAATAACTTGTCCACTATGGTTCCAGAATTTTTGGCAGATTTTACGAAATTGACAACTTTAAGTGTTCGATGGTGCAATTTGTTTGGTCCATTTCCCAGTTAAATCTTTCAGGTACCAACTCTACAACAACTTGATCTGTTGGGCAACTAAACCTTACCGGCACTTTACCTGAATTTCCACAGAAAAATGCATTAAGGGAGTTGAGTCTTAGGGAGACGAGTTTCACCGGTTTGCTTCCAGTTTCAATTGCTAACCTTCGAAGTTTGATTACACTAGACTTATATGATTGCAATTTCAGAGGACCTATTCCGTCAACAATGGGAAATTTAATGAACCTAGTTTCATTAGACTTGTCAAACAACAACTTTACTGGCTCAATCCCACTGTTCCATGAGGCTAACAAGCCCAATTACATTGACATTTCTAATAACAACTAGACAAGTATTGCCCGTGCTAAGCACGGGCCCAACGTGTAGTCTTATTTGTTATATAAAATTGATTAATATAAATGAGACAATCACATATAAACACCATTATATATAAAGTAAATAAAAATACTATTATCTTGAACAAAATATAGTAGTCAAACGTGTTATCTATATATTTTGTGAATGCCTTTCTATTGAATGTTGTTTTCAAAGTGAAATATTTATGTAATTGAACATTATACATATGGGAGTACTAATTACATTTGTATATAACTATTTATAAATCAATTACTAATAGATATACATCAAAATTGATCAAGTACAACCTCAAATTATTCGAGGTCAATTTTGTCTCATTCATACTAAAGGTTTTTAAATAATTATTTTTTAGAAGCAACTTTTGTAATTTAGCGCGGAGTTCTGTTGATTTATTTATTGTGATATTTAGCGCGGAGTTCTGTTGATTTATTTATTGTGATATAGCTACAAATACTACTATTACTACTACAATTCAAATATTAACTCTGTTAGTGGCTTTAAAATTATGTAAAACAAAATATACTGGCATTATGGAACAAAAGATTGTGTCATATTTGTGGAAGTATGAGTCTTCACATCAAAGGGTCCTAAGGCCTGCAATCTGCACAGTTATATCCGTTAGTGACTTTAAAATCACGTAAAACAGAATACACTGGCATTATTTCGTTGCAATTCAAATGACCCTACAACATAATTTGTTACTACGTAGTTGAATGTAGTTAGTTGATATACTTCCTATGATATATCAAAGAGATGAGGCCATGTTGGTTGAGGAACAAATTCAAGTAGCAAGTATATGGAGAGTGAATCCATACATTAACCCTCATTATCAACTCAACTAATTTAAATAATAAAATCAAATTCGGAGAAGCAAAATAAGTAGCTTCTAGTTGTAGAGCATCAAAGAGAGACTACAGTTATTTCCGTATTATCAAGAATCCCTGTTGCATCAGTTGCTGATTTGATGAATCTTTTCTAATATCATTTGAAAAATGTAGATTGGAGTCTCTAAAATGTATCAAAAGTTTTAATAATTGTTGCCCCTTAAACATAATAATGACAAATTTCAACTAAGTTCTTGACTAAGATTCTGTCTTCTTCATAGTCAAGAGTGCATTAAAACTGTCCTTCCAAATAGATCGTTGTGGCATGAACCAAGTGAAGTTAAGCGGAGTCTGCTAGGATAGAAGATTACATTTAAGAAATTATACAAGCAGTAAACTAACAATGAACGTAAAAAAAATGCCAACATGACCAGAATAGACACATTATTGATAACTGGGCATTATTCTATATAGCCCATAGTAATTATCCTGAAAGAAAAAACATCAATAAGCAGTGGATCAAATGAATATTAAAATCTAAAATTAGGTAACAACGGAAACTTAACTGATAAGAGCAAAGGAGTTCAGAAGAGATCAATTATTATTATTTTTTGCACGAAAAGTAGAAATAGGGAACAGCAGAGAAAATGAGTTAAATCTGAAGTGTCGTCATGGAGAAACTACTCGGGCAAGAAAGATGTTGAAGAGAAAGGAACACGATAGACCATAGTTGCCTAGATGTTTCTATATGTTTAAAGGTGGATAAAATATCTTAATTGTCAGAGTATATTAGCTGTAAAATTACGATGCTAAAAATAGCATGTAACATACAATAACCAATAGATTACACTTCTTATCTTGTGCAGTGAATCGATGTTGGAAGGGCTGCAATATTGAATCGTCCTTCTGAGTCCAAATGGTGGAGTTGGAGGCATTGCAGCCTTGCGTAACCACGTATCAATTAAATTTCATATTTTTGTTGCCGCTGACAGCAATGGCATTGAAAGAGGTCGTTCCTAAGTGTTCTTGAAAGTTGAAGGAGAAGAACTGAAAAAATATTTTTTCTCAAAATGTTAGGTCTAGCTCCATAAGAGCAATCATTACTGCAACTTACAGTTCTATTTCATAAAACGTTATTTTGAACATCTCTTAACTGGAGAAATCATTTGAAGTCTCGTTTCTTTATCCAGCAAAAAGTGAGATTCGCTTAATACAAATAACAATGCACAAATAGAACTACCTTTATAATTAAACATGGTAAGCAAAATCAAATATGACGAAGTAGAAAATAAGACATGATATGGTACACCACCAACCCACAGGAACTTTTAATATAAAAAGAGACCCTACTCTCCAAAGAAAGGATCAACATCTATGCCCATGCCACAATTTCTTATCGAACAAATGCTCAACCAACTTTATACTTCATTTCGAAACAAAATAAAGAGAGAGCATCCCCTTCAATTTAAATGTTTTTCTTAAAAAAATAAAAACGTTAGCTTCCCCTTCATTTTTTTTTCTCATCTACCAATTCATTTTCTGCTTTTACTTCCTCAAAGGATTAAGACGGAAATATTACAAGAAGAAAATTATCTAGAGTCCATTCTCCAGGAGATCACAAAATCCTACCAAAAACATAGTTTAGGATTACAAACCAATTGATGCAGAGCCTGAGAAAGTACTTACCTGAAATGAAGTCAAACAATGAACAACTCTAATTGCTCGAGATACAAGCATAAATGAAAACTGTTACAAGGTAATAGAGTTCCCAAGTGACCACCAAACAAATATGTAGTAACGATGAATAAATGAAAAAATGAATAGCAAGTGTGAAGAGAGGAAAAGAAAACGAAGCCATTAGATTTAGTATTTACCTTGCCTCCTCCAAAGAATATATATGTAGCTCATACATAACCCCAAGAAGTTTTATGTCTAAAAGTCCAAATTTCTAAGTATATGTTTAATAGAATCCCTTGGAGACTAACTCATTCAGTCAAAATTCAATTCCACTCCTCATTTGGACGGATTTTATTAAATTCTACGTTCCCAGTTTGAAACAAATGAAGTAAGCACATTCACCATTTAAGCAGAGAAACTCGGTAGCAGACTTTCAGCTTACTTGTTGCTGGTGAGTTCCATACACTGGATAAACCCCATAGGCGGAAGTATACATCCCTGAATCGTATGGTGGTGGGAATGCATACCTATACCCATCATAGAAATGCCCTACATAGTATGGCCTAGTCCACTGTTCCCAAAATCAGATCGCGACTGCATAGATAGAGACACAATGAAGAATTTGTCATATAATAGCTTAGTTGGTGCCAGGCGCAAGTTATCTGAGAGTATAACAGTTTAGTTGGTGTCAGATGCATTTTATCTGAGGTCATTTATCAATACCGTCCCAACCACCAATAGTTATTTCACAACCAATGGTTCTCCATATAAATTGCTTATATATACGAATGTTATTTCACTGTGTCAATTGATGAAGGCTCTTTTTCTTTTATTATTAATAGATACTCCCACTTCTTCTACCAATAAGCATAACTTAGAGTTTCTATAATCAAGCAAATGTTGGATACAAGAAAACCTATTGAGACATGTCAAATTGTCGATCAGGCTGCCCTCCCAGCAAGCTTGATATCGCGGCACAACACAGGGTCCTCCTTACAACTCTTTTAGACACAAATGGCTAGCCAGTGGTCATAACTATTGAAGTTGCACCATCATGACAAAATTGTCCATGAAATTTAGAAGCAGCCTCCATGTTAGGCAGAATTCATGAAAGACAGTTAAATAGTTGTTGCCCTTCAAGGCATATCAAGACTTCAAAGCTTTGAAACAATAGAAATTATCTCACCTACAAAGCACAACGACATTTTTCAGCATCAAGCGGCGCACATGGATCATTAACATCATAATGCCATACTCCGAGTTTCACAGTACAAGGCAATTTGACAGTCGGAGCTGCAATCAGAGAAGTAGCTATCTCTGACTGGAACCGACTCATAAAAGCTTGAGAATCGCTCTCACCATTTACAATGTTAATGGGAACAACACTATCACCAAATCTAGCAATAAGTATTGCTCTAGAGCATGAAGAATGGTGTCGAGAATCATATCTTTCAGACCTTGGATGATTACTGTTTGAAATGACTGATGGAACTGTAGGAGGATGTTCTACTTCACCATAAGCTGAATAATTAATGAAGAAATTTTTTTTTATCATCATAGAACATGCTACAATGTGCTGATCAAAGACATCTTTAGTTTATCTCTCCAAAATTCTACATACCCCAATTAAGACTTCTAACTTTCATATATTTAATTTTTCCAATCAATCTGATTTCTAACAACCTATCTATGAACCATCATTTTAGTAGAAATATTCCTATATGTGATAATAATTAAATTTGAAGAGAACTTAAAAAACAAAAAAAGAACAACAAAGGGAAAAGAAACAGAAAATTTAGGTAAAAACTAAAGAGAAACATACCTGCATTTGTAAATTAATCGAAATGATGAAGAGAAGCAAGACAAAGCCACTTGGAGTGGAAAAGTGATGGGAGTGTAATTGATCATCAACCATGAAATTGGGGAGTGGGCAGACAGTACAATAACAATATCATCTATCAAGTTCAGTTGTAAAATAGAACTGAAAAGGAATCTAAGCAAAAAAAAAACCCTCAAATTGGAACACCCAACAGTGAAAAGGAAGAGATATGAAAGAACAGTCTTTGAAAGCCTTGAGATTGAGAACAGAAAATGCTTAGAGCAAAGATTGAGATAACTGACCTGTAATCCAACATCATATGAGAGGAGTCTTTTTGAGTCGATGATTTTCTCTGGAACTCTCTACCATGGAAAGGCGCCATGGAATATAAAGAGTCCCTGCTTTCTAGAAATTTCATTACTCAGGTCGGTTGTAACTATCTTGATAACTTAATTACTATTTTGCCCTTCCTTGAAGTCAGATTTTCTAATATGCCCCTGGTCATCTTGGTCGGCTTCGCTTTTCTATATAGTAGAAACAATGGTCAACTTTCTTCTGCTCAAACTCAATTAGCCGTTCTCCTTTCCCTCCCGTCATTGCAGTACCTTTATCTTTATAATAGTCATTTAAGTGGAGAAATCCATGAATTTCCAAATGCATCCTCCTCTGTTCTGGAAATACTTTATTTGAGCAATAACCATCTAAAAGGATCGATCCCCCGGTCTATCTTTAAACTCAATAGGCTTTCACAACTCTCACTTTCTTCCAACTCCTTCAGTGGGACCATTAATATCAAAGCGGTAAATGGACTTCCTAGGCTAACCACCCTTGACCTTTCAGACAACAAAATTGAAGGGGAAATACCAAATTGGGTTTGGACAGTTGCAAAACTGAATCTTTCTCACAATCTCTTTGAGTCACTGGAAAAACCTTATTATATATCTACTACTTCTATTGTCATTGAATTGAGTTTCAACAGGATCAAGGGCAATCCACCGTTTCTACCAGATCGCTTTGCAAACTGGAAAAGTAGTATTACTTACTTTTCAATTGCCAATAATGAATTTACGGGATCAATATCTTCTTCCATATGCAGTCTAGATCAGCTTCAATTCCTTGATATGTCAAATAACTCCACAAGCGGAAAAATACCTCCCTGTCTAATCCAAATGCTGGCTACAAGTCTCGTAGTGTTGAATATAGCGAGAAACAATCTAAGTGGTACTGTTCCTGATAAATTTCCGCTGAATTGTAGCTTGGAAACTTTAGATCTCAGCAACAATATGTTAGAAGGGAAAGTTCCAAGCTCCTTGCAAAGATGTGAACCTTTGCAAGTTTTAAACATTGGAATCAACAAGATCAAAGATACATTCCCGTGCATGTTGAAGAAATTATACAGTTTTCATGTCCTAGTCATAAGGTCGAACAAGTTCTACAGGAATCTCCAGTGTTCTGCTGCTAATCAAACCTGGTCAAGGCTTCAAATTGTGGATCTTGCTTACAATAATTTCAGCGATGCTTTGCTACCGCATTACTTCTCGAGCTGGGAAGGCATGATGCAGGGCAACAATCCATACCCATGGGAGCAGTACTTAAGTGCTGATAATCTGTATCAAGACAAGGTGACTTTAACTATCAAAGGTCTAACAGTGGAATATGTGAAAATTCTTGTAGTTTTAACTTCCATTGATTTCTCTTGCAACAACTTTCAAGGGGAGATACCTGAGACATTGGGAGATCTCAAATCACTAATCCATCTTAACTTCTCGCACAATGCTTTGACTGGAAGAATACCAAATGCCCTTGGAAATTTGACTCAGCTTGAATCCTTAGATTTCTCAGTTAACCATTTACATGGGAGGATTCCAGACGAGCTCGTGAGTCTCACATTTCTTGCTTTCTTGAACCTATCTTTTAATCAACTATCTGGTAGGATTCCAAGTGGTAACCAACTTCAGACGTTCTCAGCGAATTCCTTTGAAGGGAACACAGGGTTGTGCGATTTACCTTTAAAGAAAACGTGCAGTGAAACCAAAGTGAATGGATCATCACAGTTACTTAGCAGCCATTCTGAACATGAAATTGAAGGGAAAATATAAGTTTTGCCTTGGGATCTTCTGTTGGCTTTGGCATCATAATCTGGCTGCTTTTGCATAGTCAAAGATACAATGAGCTCCTTGATAGACTTCTTTTCAGAATGTTGGATCGACACAAAAAAAGGCGCATGAATAAAATCTTTGAAGGTGGTCAAGTATAGCTTTGATGTTTGATCTTTTACGTTCTGTTTGAAGGAGTTCATAATACTATTGTTCACTTTGTTTTTCCTTTGTTTTCTGTATGGTGAAGAGTGGTGTTTGAATTTTAATGTAAGGAATAATTTTCATGATGATCTGTTTATCATTTTTCAATTATTTGGCTCTTTTACTTATTTACAAACATTACTGCGAGAGTCCTTATTTCCTCCTCTATTGTTTACAATCATTTTTCCAACTATCAATACTCAAAACATCAAAACAAATCGCAGGGATAACAACAAATTTTCACACTAATATACCCCAACAGATCTTAGACCAAAAATATAATAACCAGAGAATTATGGAGGAAATTATGCCTAGTGTCCCCAAAGTTTCCGATCTTAAGCTTTGTTCCCGCTTAATAAAATCTTTAGTAGACGACCTTATCTTGAAAAATTCGTTGGGAAGAATTTATGCTGCCAATCAGGCAATAAGTTCTAATGCTTGCCTATAAGCCAGAACATGGTCAGTTGAACAAGTTCATTGTCTTGGAGATCCTTGATTAGATATATTGGTGGGTTGCCTGTTTAATTTTATCGGAGTTACATGCCTAAAAATCTGCTATTTACACTACAAAAGGTATGCTACGTACTCCTAGCTGTAATGTTTCTGAAAAATATTGTTATATTAATCCCTGGATAACTCCAATGTCTGGGAGGCAATTAATACCATAATTACACAAATATATATAGTTATTACATAGATAATGTAAAGCTATTCTAATCTGTCCATCATGCTAACAAAGATTGGTCTTATTTTCTGCAAATTCTTAAGATGACTATATATTAGTGATCTCTATTCGTTTCGGTGATTTTTTAGTTAGTCTTTGTGTTAAGACAATATTTTACCTGATGCTAATCGCGAGATGAAATTTATGCAATTCTGACTATTGAAGCCATTAATATTTGTCACCTTCAGACAACCATCATAGATTAAGTTTTGTTCTTTAGACTGAGTCCTGATGAAACAATAAACATATAGGTCTAAGGAAGTGTTGGCAGGGTTAAACACATTTAAATATTTGTTCTTTTGGTTGTAACCCCTGCACCTATCTTACTCTTATCGTTAGAGTCACTTAATAATCATACTCTACTTATATATCTAGGCGCGCCTAAAATCAAAATGTCAAAGTTTCCATCTTATTGTATTTGAGAAACAACAAAGCATTGCAAGGCATCAACTTATGCTCTTGTAAAAATTGAATGTCATTGTCAATTACAAGCTTAAGTTGTGTAAATTTATAGCTTATGTTACTGATATTAGGTTGACTTGCATATGCACAACCCAAGTCAACATAAAACTACAAAGCGAAATTATACCAAATTGGAATTAGTCTAGTCGTTTCATATGTAAAAGAAAAGACAGAAACATCAACTATGTTTAGATTTTAAAACATCTGATGTAAGACCTCATTAGACAAAACAATGAAGCTGTCTTGACGTTTCCAAAAAAATTCTTGTCTTTGTGAGTGCCGGCCAAGATTATTTTGTATATATATATAGAATTCATCATCATTTCAATACTTCACTTCATAATATTGCCTCACTATGAAATATCACTCCTGCTACAACTTTCTTACATTACTGTGCTAGTGGTGTTTCTGATTAGTTCTAATATTTCTCCAGTGTATGGCCAATGTTTGGGCGATGAAAAGGTGTTGTTGCTTAAACTCAAGAAAAGCCTTACTCTCGATTCTTCTAAATCAACCAAACTGGTTAGATGGGATCTAAACACCGACTGTTGCCTGTGGCCAGGTGTAAGTTGTGATCAAGAAGGTCATGTGCTTGTTCTGGATCTGGACGACGAATTAATCACTAGTGGAGTTCCAGAATATATAGCAAATTTTACAAAATTGACTACCTTAAGACTCCGGAGCTGCAATTTGCTTGGTCCATTTCCTAGTAAAATCTTTCAGGTACAAACTCTTCAGGAGCTTGATTTATCATACAATGAAAACCTTACTGGCACTTTACCTGAATTTTCACATAAGAGTGCATTAAGGGAAGTAGTGCTTAGTTACACGGGATTCACCGGTTCCCTTTCAGATTCAATTGCTAACCTTCGGAATTTGACCCGGCTTGATTTAGCAGGTTGCAATTTCAGTGGAGATATTCCATCAAAAATGGGAAATCTCACAGACCTGGTTCATCTAGACTTGTCATTCAACAGTTTTACTGGCTCGATCCCATTTTTTCACAAGGCAAAGAAGCTCAATTACATTGACCTTTCTAATAACAATGGTCCATTTTCTTCCACTCAAACTCAATTAGCAGTTCTCCTTTCCATCCCGTCCTTGCAGTTTCTTAGTGTTCAGAGCAGTCGTTTAAGTGGAGTAATCCATGAATTTTCAAATGCATCCTCTTCTGTTCTTGATACACTTGATTTGAGTAATAATCATCTGAATGGATCCATTCCGCGGTCTATCTTTCAACTCAAAAGTCTTTCAGAACTAGTACTTTCTTCCAACTCGTTCAATGGGACCATTAATCTTGAAGCGATTAGCGGACTTCCTAGGCTAAACACCCTCGACCTGTCTTACAACAACTTGAGAATTGTAAGTAATTCAACCTCATTTCCCTTTCCAGCTAAGATGCACCGCCTGAGGTTGGCTTCATGCCAGTTGCAAAAGTTTCCTGATCTCAAAAACCAATCATTCTTATTTGAATTAGACCTTTCGGACAACAAACTTAAAGGGGGAATACCAAATTGGGTTTGGAAAGTTAGCGATCTGAATCTTTCTCACAATCTCCTGGAGTCTCTAGAAAAACCTTACTATATGTCTAGGAGTCCTCTTTCCATTGATTTGAGTAGCAACAGGATCAAGGGCAATCCACCCTTTCTACCACCTGACAGTGATGATACATTTTACCGTACAAGTCGGGGAGGTAGTGTTACTTTCTTATCACTTGCCAATAATGAATTTACGGGATCAATACCCTCTTTCATATGCAATCTAGATCATCTTAAATTTCTTGATATGTCAAACAACACCTTTAACAATAAAATACCTTCATGTCTATTCCAAAAGGCTGACCGTTTTGTAGTACTGAATCTTGGGAGAAACAAACTAAGTGGCACTATTCCAGACACATTTCCACTAAATTGTAGTTTGAGAACTTTAGACCTCAGCAGCAATATCTTGGAAGGAAAAGTTCCAAGATCCCTGCTAAGATGTGAACCTTTGGAGGTTTTAAACATTGGAAACAACAAGATTGAAGATACATTCCCATGCATGTTAAATTATTTTTCCAATTTGCATGTACTAGTATTGAGGTCGAACAAGTTCCATGGGAATCTCCAGTGTCCTATCGCGAATCAAACCTGGTCAAGTATTCAAATTGTGGATCTTGCTTACAATAATTTCAGCGGTGCTATGCTACCACAATACTTCTCGAACTTGAAAGGCATGATGCAAAGCAGAAATCCAGACCTGGGGGAGCATTATTTGCATGTTGATAGTCTGTATCAAGACAAGGTGACTTTAACTATTAAAGGTTTAATAGTGGAATATGTGAAAATTCTTGTAGTTTTAACATCCATTGATTTCTCTTGCAACAACTTTCAAGGGGAGATACCTGAGACATTGGGAGATCTCAAATCACTTATCCATCTTAACTTCTCACACAAAGCTTTGACTGGAAGAATACCAAAGGCTCTTGGAAAGTTGACTCAGCTTGAATCCTTAGATTTCTCATTTAACCATTTAAGCGGGAGAATTCCAGATGAGCTCGTGAGTCTGACATTTCTTGCTTTCTTGAACCTATCTTTTAATCAACTTTCTGGTAGGATTCCAAGTGGCAACCAATTTCAGACATTCTCAGCAGATTCCTTTGAAGGGAACATTGGGTTGTGCGACTTTCCTTTAAATACAACGTGCAGTGAAACCAAAGTGGACGGATCGTCACAACCTAACAGCCATTCTGAACATGAAATTGATGGGAAATATATAAGTTTTTCCTTGGGATCTTCTATGGCTTTTGGTATCGTAACCTGGCTTCTTTTGCATAGCCAAAGATACAATGAGCTCGTTGATGGACTTCTTTTAAGAATTTGGGGTCAGCACAAAAGGAGGAGAAAGAATAAAAACCAAAGGAGGTCAAGAAAAATAAGGCTATAGTATAGCTTTGATGTTTGATCTTTTACATTCTGTCTGAAGGAGTTCATAATACTCTGGTCAATATATGGTGTTTGAATTTGAATATAGGAAATAATTTTTATGATGATCTGGCAAGCTCTGCAATATCTACACATTTATTTAAGTATAACAAATATCAAAGATAGTATTCTACAAAATTTCAGAAGCTCTACTAATTATTGAGGATTTTTTGCAACTCCAAAGACCCAACTTTAATTCTTCACACTCCCTCTTAAAGTGATTATTAGGAGTTGATATGTTCAATTGAAATAGGGCTCAATTCGAGTGTCTAAATGAAATATCTTGACAAGTTTTAGGGGTTGGTAGTGTATTAAGCCGAATAGAGAAGTAGCGATCATGGTTAATGCTTAGCCTACTAGATTGCACATGATTACTTGTACTTAAGTTTTCTTGTCTAAGTTGTTTCAGTTAGTTTTGGTTCTAAATCACAAGCTACATATAGAGCTGCACATCTGCATACAAAAGCAATATTTAGTTTAACTTGGCACTTTTATGAGTAGCTTTTTCGAGTTAATCTTTTTGAGTTATGTATGAATGATTTTACCTAATGTTAGCCAGGAGATCCATTTCAATGTTGATTAGACTATCGAAGATAGGTAAATGATGAATTTCATAATTCCTTGCTAAATAAAGACTGCTGGATATGCCAATTGGATTGTATGACTTGTGTGCATTAATGGATGCCCACGAGAGAGAATATATACGCAATTATTAGGTTCAGTAGACACTTCATTTTGTATCATCTACAGATCAAGTATGCAGGTTTAAGAAAGTGTTGGTTAAATATGAGCATAAGATAAAATTGGAAAAACTTCTGATTGTTGTATTCAGACAAGGTAAATTCTGGGAAGTTTTCAGATTTACCCTTGTGTGATTAACATTTTAGGTTGACTTGCATATGCACAACCCAAGTCAACAGAAAACCAAATTGAAATTTGTCTATTTTGAAACTAAAGACTAGATAAGATACAAAAGAGTAGCCTTCCTCACCATCCTATGCATAAACTAAAAGACAGAAACATCAACTTTGTTTGTATATTAAAACATCTGAAGTAGGACCTCATGATTAGACAAAATGGTGATGCTGTCTTGACTTTTTCAAAACTCAAAATTGGAGTAACTTTAGTTGCTCATTCCTTGTCTTTGCTTAATATTTTTTTGCGTGTGCCGGCCAATATGATTTGTATACATGCAACATATCATTCAATATCATTACTGCATTTTAAAACCTTGCCTCACAATGAAAATATCACTCATGCTACAGCTTTCTTTCATCACCATGCTGGTGGAGCTTTTTTTGATTAATCCTCCAGTGTATGGTCATTGTTTAGGTGATCAAAAGGCGTTGTTGCTTAAGCTCAAGAATGGCCTTACATTCGACTCATCTTTGTCAACCAAACTGGTAAGATGGGATCAAAACACTGACTGCTGCCAGTGGCCAGCTGTAAGTTGTGATCAGAAAGGTCATGTGCTTGTTTTGGAACTGGACAACGAAGCAATTTTCAGCGGACTTGAGAATCCAACCAGTCTATTCGATCTTCAGTATCTTGAGAAACTGAATTTGGCTTATAACTATTTAAACTCTGTTCAAATACCAACAGAAGTTTATAAGCTCACAAACTTAGCATACCTGAATTTGTCATATGCCGGTTTTGGTGGGCAGATTCCAATGGAATTGTCAAGATTGACGAAGTTAACGTTTCTTGACGTTTATAATGTCGCATTAAAGCTTGAGAGCGGAGATCTGAAGACACTGGTTGGAAACCTGCCAAATCTTAGAGAACTTCATCTTGATGAAGTGAACATATCATTGAAGGCCGGGGATTGAGTGGTGCTCAACTTTATCTTCATCTCTGCCTCAGTTAAGAGTGTTAAATCATGACAAATTGTGGCATTTCAAGCCCTTTTGATCCCGTCCTCTTAAATCTTCATTTCCTTTCAGTCATTCGTCTGGATGACAACAACTTGTCCACTATAGTTCCTGAATTTCTAGCAAATTTTACAAAATTGACAACCCTCAGTCTCAGTAACTGCAACTTGAGAAGGTGAATTTCCGAATAAGATCTTTCAGGTACCAACTCTACAGGAGCTTCATTTATATGGCAATGAAAAACTCACTGGCACTTTACCTGACTTTTCACAGAATGGTTCATAAGGGAGTTAGGGCTTGGCAGCACAAACTTCACAGGTTTACTTCCGGATACAATTGCTAACCTCACAACCTTAACCGAGATTGACTTAAGTTCATGCAATTTCTCTGGACCTATCTCATCAAAAATGGGAAATCTAAGAGATTTAGTTTATTTAGACTTTTCATCCAATAGCTTTACTGGCTCAATCCCACTATTTCATAAGGCAAAGAAGCTCAATTACATTGACCTTTCTCATAACAATCTAACAGGTCCACTTTCTTCTACTCATTGTGGAGGTCTTTCAGAGCTTGAATATCTATACTTGGAAGACAATTCTATCGGTGGGACCCTTCCGACAGTTGTGTTTTCCATTCTATCATTGCGGGTGATTGAACTTCAGAATAATCACTTCAGTGGAGAAGTCCATGAATTTGCTAACGCGTCCTCCTCTTTTTTGTATAAACTTGACTTGAGCAATAACTATCTAAATGGATCGATCCCCAGGTCTATCTTTAAACTCAATAGGCTTTCAAAACTCTCACTTTCTTCCAACTCCTTCAGTGGGACCATTAATATTGAAGCGATAAAGGGACTTCCTAGGCTAAAAAAGCTTGACCTTTCTTACAACAATTTGAGAATTGATGTACAAGGTAGTAATTCAACCTCATTTCCCTTTCCCCAAATGAGTGAACTGAACTTGGCATCATGCCAGTTGCAAAAGTTCCCGGATCTCAAAAACCAGTCACTCATGATTGCATTAGACCTTTCATACAACAATATTTCAGGATGTTAGAAAATTAAGATTTGTCTAGAAACTCCTAGATTGGAGATATTTTGTATTAAATATGTTAGAAAAGTAAGAATTGTCTAGAAACTCCAAGGTTGGAGATATTTTGTAGTAGATATGTTAGTCTTGATTTAAAATGAGTGGTGGTTAGTGAGCCACATAGGTACATAGTTTGGTGTGAGATATTTTGCTTATTATGTGGTTGTAATTCTCACACTTTATCTATAAATACACCATATGTAATGAAACATCTAGTGAAAAAAATTGAACTCAAGAAAACTTAAGCCTTCTTCTTCACTTTCAGATTTTCTGTAGCAATTTACAGCTGCTATTTCCTACTCTGTTTACACCTTGTAGACCTGAAGTTCTTCTTCCTTTTCGTTGTAACATGGTATCAGAGCCTATTTCCTAAGGGATCTGAATCAAATTTTGTTTGTTTCGCTCATCTACTTTCTATTCTTTCTTGAATTTGCTTGCTGAAAAAAATTCATGGCACCTGAAAACCAACCAACGACAAGTCCTATGACTTTTACCGGAGAGAATTATCACATATGGGCCATCAAAATGAAGGCTTATCTAAAGGCTCTCAACTTATGGGAAGTTGTTGAGCTTGGAGAACCTACTGTCCAGCCATTGAGAGTTAATGCAACTCTCAATGAAATTAAGAAGTATGATGAGTTGGTGAATAGATCCCCACGAGCTCACACCTGCATACATTCAAGTCTTACGGACGTGATGTTTATGAGGATTATGACTTGTGAAACAGCAAAAGAGGCTTGGGATAAGTTAAAGGAGGAGTTTGAAGGCAACAGTAGAGTTTTACTCTGTTAGACTCTTAGCATTGAAGAGAAAGTTTGAGCTTTTGAAGATGAAAGACTCAGATAGTGTGAAAGAATACTCTTCAAAGCTGATGGAGATTGTGAACCAGATAAGAATACTTGGTGAAACCTTTCCAGATCAGAAAGTTGTAGAGAAGATCTTGGTCAGCCTTCCAGACAAGTTTGAATAAAAAATCTCAGCTATTGAAGAGTCTTGTGACTTGACTACTCTTACAATAGCCGAACTAATCTCCAAATTGCAAGTCCAAGAGCAACAGGTTACTATGAGAAGTAAAGGGATAGTAGAAGATGCCTTTCAAGCAAGGCATAAATTCAAACATCAAAAGGAAAGCAGAAAAGTCTGGTTGGATAAATCTGGAGAGGTAAAATCTGGTGGAAACCAAGGTGATTTGTCGATAAAAGGAAAATTTCCACCTTGTGGCATTTGTAAGAAGACAAACCACTTACAGAAGAATTATTGGCAGAATTCAAAGAGGTCTCCAATTCAATGTAGATATTGTAAGAAGTATGGTCACATTGAGAAGTATTGTAGGCAAAAGCAAAATAAAAGTGGCCAGTTCTTCCCATCTAGTGAATTTCGCAGATGATACCAAGTTGGAAAATCAGAGGAGGAGGTTTTCATGGCCTCACACACATCACATATTGACCAATGTAAATGGTATGTTGATAGCACGTGCACAAGACACATGTAGATTGATGAAAATCTGTTTGTTACCTTGGACAGATCTGATAGAACCAAAGTGAAGCTTGGAAATGGCGCATTGGTGGAAGCTCACCGTAGAGGGTCAGTAAAATTTCTTACTGACGAAGGTACAAAAATTATTAATGGTGTTCTTTATATGCCAAATTTGACTCAAAACTTGTTAAGTGTTGCTCAATTGCTTCATAAAAATTATTCTCTTAATTTTAAGGACAAACAATGTGTCATTTATGATCCTTAAAGGATGTGAAGTAGCTAAAATTAGCATGATTGACAATTCCTTTCCAATTTCATGTTATTCTATTGATACTTGCTCTTTTAATGTTGATATTGAGCGATATTTGGCTTTGGCACAAAAGGTTCGGTCATTATAATCTTAGCTCACTGGTGTATATGCAATCAAAGGGTATGGTGCTTAAAGTACCCAAAATTGACATGTGTAGAGATGTTTGTGAGTCATGTCAATTTGGTAAAATGCATAGACGATCGTTTCCTAAAGGAAGTCTTTGGAGAGCTAAGGAAAAGCTAGAGTTGGTTCATACAGATTTATATGGACCAATGAGGATGGCTTCTTTGAGTGGAAACAAGTACTTTGTTCTCTTTGTAGATGATCTGACTCGAATGACATGGATCTACTTTCTTAGTAGCAAATATCAAGTGTTTTATGTTTTCAAAGAATTCAAAGTTATGGTAGAAAAGGAGAGTAGTTGTAAATTGAAGTATATTAGATCCGATAATGGAACTGAATATACTTCATATCAGTTCAACAAGTATTGTAAAGATTTAGGCATCCAACAACAATTCACTGTTAGCTACACTCCATAGCAGAACGGGGTTTCTGAGAGGAAGAATAGAACTGTGATGGAGATGGCGAGATGCATGTTGGCAGAAAAGAAGATGCCTAAATACTTTTGGGCTGAAACAGTCAACACCGCTGTCTATTTGCTAAATAGATTACCAACTAGAGCAGTCCAAGACATAACACCATTTGAAGCATGGAAGGGTATCAAGCCGTCTACAAGACACTTGAAGGTTTTTGGTTCGGTATGCTATGCACATGTTCCTGATGCTAAAAGAGGCAAATTAGATAGCAAGGCAGAACTGTATATTCTGTTGGGCTATAGTACAGTTGCAAAAGGATACAAAGTGTACAATGTTAGTAGTAGGAAGGTGTTTATTAGTAGAGATCTTGTAGTGGATGAGTCTAGCCACTATGATTGGGATTGAGATACTGTTGTGAAGAACCAAGGTGTGAGTACTTGAGCTGCAACTCCAAATCAGTAAAAAGGTGATACTCCCTCTAGTCCTATTGCTGGAACAAAAAACAATTCAGATGTTGAATTGACTACAGACTCTCCTGTTTTGAAGACCAAATCACTAGCAGAATTTTATGAGCAATGCAATTTTGCTCTTGTTGAACAATCCTCATTTGAAGAAGCAGCAAACCACAAAGTGTGGATTTCAGCAATGGAGGAGGAACTTGCCATGATTAATAAAAATGATACTTGGGAGTTGGTTGATAGGCCAGAAGAGAAGAATGCTATCGGTGTCAAATGGGTCTATCGAACAAAGTTCAATCCAAATGGCTCCATCTTCAAGCATAAAGCTAGACTTGTAGTTAAAGGCTATTCTCAGCAGCCTGGAGTGGACTTTGGAGAAACGTTTGCTCCTGTTGCACGGGATGAGACAGTAAGGTTTCTAGTCGCTCTCACAGCACAATACAAGTGGAAAATCTTCCATTTGGATGTAAAATCTGCATTTCTCAACGAATTGCTTGAGGAAGACATTTATGTTGAACAACCTGAAAGTTTTACAGTTGCAGGTGAAGAAGACAAGGTGTACAAGCTTAAAAGGGCTCCCTATGGTCTTAAACAAGCCCCAAGAGCTTGGTATAGTAGGCTGGATTCTCATTTGTCTCAAGGCTTCAACAGAAGCCTAAATGAGCCTACTTTGTACTTCAAAAGGCAAGCGGATGAGATGTTGATTATGATATCAGTTTATGTCGATGATTTGATGATTACAAGTGAAAATCCTCTTGCGGTTCAAGAAGTTAAAAATGAAATGCTAAATGTTTTCGAGATGTCCGATCTAGGAGAAATGAAGTTTTTCCTGGGAATGGAGATATCTCAATCTTGTGAAGGAATTTTCTTGTCCCAAAAGAGGTATGCCTTGAATCTGTTAAAAAGGTTCAAGCTTGACAAGTGCAAAGTTGTTGCAACTCCACTTGTTGTGAATGAAAAATTAATGAAGGATGATGGCGAAGAGAGGGCAGATCCAAAAGTTTATAGAAGTCTAATTGGAAGTCCATGGTATCTAACAGCTTCTAGGCCAGACATAATGTTCGCTGTCAGTTTGTAATCTCGATATATGCAAAGTCCCAACACTAAGCATTTTGGAGCCTCTAAAAGGGTGTTAAGGTACATTAGAGGGACGATTAATTATGGAATCTGGTATAGAAATGTGGAGAATGGATCTCTTATTGGCTATTCAGATAGTGATTGGGGTGGATGTTTGGATGATTGCAAAAGCACTTCTGGTTTCTATTTTTCGTTTGGTTCAGGCATTTTTTCTTGGAGCACAAAGAAGCAAGATATTGTAGCACAATCTTCAACAGAAGCCGAGTATGTGGTTGTTGCATCTGCTACAAATCAAGCAATTTGGTTAAGAAAGATCTTGTTGGAATTGAATTTGTTGCCAAAAGAACCAACAGTGATCTATGTGGACAATAAATCAGCCATTGCGATGGCTGAAAATCCGGGCCAGCAAGAACAAAGCATATCAACATAAGGTTTCATGCTTTAAGAGATGTCGAGAAGAATGGTGAAGTTAAGTTGGTGCATTGCATCAGTGAAGATCAGCAGGCCGATATTCTGACCAAGGCTCTTTCCACTAAGAAGTTTGAGTTTCAAAGGTTGTTGTAAGGAGTTTCAATGAAAAATCTTAAGGAGGAGTGTTAGAAAATTAAGATTTGTCTAGAAACTCCTAGATTGGAGATATTTTGAATTAGATATGTTAGAAAAGTAAGAATTGTCTAGAAACTCCTAGGTTGGAGATATTTTGTAGTAGATATGTTAGTCTTGATTTAAAATGAGTGGTGGTTAGTGAGCCACATAGGTACATAGTTTGGTGTGAGATATTTTGCTTATTATATGGTTGTAATTCTAACACTTTATCTATAAATACATCATATGTAATGAAACATCTAGTGAAAAAAATTGAGCTCAAGAAAACTTAAGCCTTCTTCTTCACTTTCAAATTTTCTGTAGCAATTTACAGCTGCTATTTCCTACTGTTTACACCTTGTAGACCTGAAGTTCTTCCTTTTCGTTGTAACACAGGACAAGTACCCAGCTGGATTTGGAGTAATAGTTTAAGTTATCTGAATCTTTCTTGCAATTTCCTCGAGGCTCTGGAAGAACCTTACGACACATCTTCAGAATTATGGAGTGTCATTGACTTGCATAACAACGGGATCAAAGGCAATATACCCATTGTACCTACTTCTCTTATCTACCTTTCAATTGCCAATAATAAACTTACAGGATCAATACCCTCCTCCATATGCAATCTTTATCAGCTTCAATTTTTTTATGTGTCAAACAATTCCATAAACAGCAAACTACCTCCATCTCTATTTCAAATGTTTGACTATCTCTCAGTGCTGAATCTAGGGAGAAACAGACTAAGTGGCACGTTTTTGTCAAACTGCAGTTTGAAAACTTTAGACCTCAGCAATAATAACTTAGAAGGAAAAGTTCCAAGATCCCTGCAAAGATGTGCATTACTGGAGGTTTTGGACATTGGAAACAACAAGATTAGAGATACATTCCCATGTATGTTGAAAACATTACCCAGTTTGCACGTCCTAGTCCTAAGGTCAAACAAGTTTTATGGAGATCTCCAGTGTCGTATAGCTAATCAAACATGGCCGAAGCTTCAAATTGTAGATATTGCTTCCAACAATTTCAGGGGAGCACTGCTACCACATTACTTCTCGAGCTTGGAAGGCATGATGAAGAGCAGAAATCCAGAGCCACGACTACACTACTTGGAAGTTGAATTCATCAACTATGGCCTCTACTATCGAAATAGAGTGACTTTAACTCTCAAAGGTCAGGAGATGGAGATTGAGAATATTCTTAAAGTTTTTACATCCATTGATTTCTCCTGCAACAACTTTGAAGGAGAGATACCAGAGGTATTGGGAGATCCCAAATTGCTTTACCTTCTTAACTTGTCGCACAATGCTTTGACAGGAAGGATACCAAAGGCCCTCGGAAAGTTGACTCAGCTTGGATCCTTAGATCTTTCGGTAAACCGTTAAGTGGGAGAATTCCAGACGAGCTCGCGAGTCTCGCATTCCTTTCTTTCTTGAACCTATCTTTCAATCAACTTTCCGGTAGGATTCCAAGTGGCAACCAACTTCAGACATTCTCAGCAGAATCCTTTGAAGGGAGCACAGGGCTGTGTGATTTTCCGCTGAAGAAACTGTGCAGTGACACCAAAATGAATGGATCGTCACAACCACGAAGCCATTCTGACGATGAAACAGTTGATGGGAAATATATAAGTTTTGCATTGGGATCTTCATTGTGTTTTGGCATCGTTACCTGGCTGCTTTTGCATAGCACAAGATACAATGAGCTCTTTGACAGACTTCTTTTCAGAATTTTTGGTGAGCGGGCAGAAATAGAAACAGAAGGAGGTCAAGGTAAGTTAAACTTTATTATTGTAGAGTAGACAAGGTCATGGCAGTTGCTGCAGTATGACTATAAGCACATTCTGTTCACTAATTGGTGCCTAAGCTTTGAAATTGGATCTTTTTACATTCTGTTTTGTTGGATAAGCCAGCCTGCATGTTGAATGAATTAAGGAGTTCATTTTGTGTTTTCTGTATGGGAAATTAGTGTTTATTTAATGTTTTAGGAAGCAATTAACACCATTATTACACAAATATATACAGCTAGTACATAGACTAGTCCTTGGAACGCACGTTTGTCCCTAATTGACATTAGAAAAGTCAATTTATATAAGTTTTTCTTTTTTTAATTAATTGGCTTGGCCACATGGGCCAATTTATTTATTTATGTCAAAAGATACAAAAGGCTGGCCCAAATTGGCTGCCTAATTTAACAAAAAACAGAAAATAAAAGTAAAAAGAAATCTGGAGAACATTTGGTCCAGAAATTAGGAAACCTTTGCTCTTCTCCATTCTATACTTCGTATCAGCGACCATGGCAAACGGGTAAGTATCTGCGCTTCTTTCTTTCATATTCTGCTTTTCATTCCTCTTTTAGATCTAAACTCCATATCTGACAAATGGTGTGGGTAATTATCCCCAAAATTTTCTCAATTTGAGTTCCATTTCTTGTACTTGTAACTCTGATGCTTCTTGTCAGATATCTGAAGTGCCAAATTCTAACTCCATATCTGACATGATTCTGATGAACGCGATATGAATCAGTAAAACATCTTTCTATATAAGTAAATATTTCCCCGTTTATAAAAGAATACCTAGTTTGACTTAGAACGTAGTTTAAGAAATATAGTGTATCTATATTTTAACATAGTCATGCTTCCTTTTTTCTTTTCTTTTTTATGATTTTAGTTTTTTATACATAGGAAACATATTGTCTATAGCATTTCGACTTCTAACAAAATGTAATTCAATCAATATGACAATATTTTTGTCTATATAAGAAATATAGTGTATCTATATTTTTAACATAGTCATAACTCCCTCCGTTTCAAAAAGAAAGAATTTTTAATCATGTGGTTCTAAATTAAAGTTATGTCAAATGTACCAAAATGCCCTTTAATCTTGTGATCTTAAATATGTCACGTGAAAAGTTGTAGTTAAAGTGTTACCAAAAAAGGAAAGGGGTCATTCTTTTTTAAGCAGATTAAAAAGGAAACTAGACCATTCTTGTTTAAACGGAGGGAGTATATCACAGTGGAGCGTACATAAATTCATCACTAAGTTCAAAGTTAAGTCCTTTTGTATGTAAGCTTGACATAAGAATAAAACTCTTCACAAAATATAGCATGAAAATCTTTTGTTAGATGTTGGAGGTTTGATATTTTTAATGCTTCATGAAAAAATAAACTTTTTATTATATCAAAGGAACTAATATATTTTAATTACTAAACGTAAGTTTTAATAATAAAAAATGAAATTGGCTATAAAAAAAATTACGTATAAAGAAAAATATTGCAAAATGTCTAGGTGGTGTAATATCAAATTTATAGAAAAAATTAGAATTTCAAACAAAAAAGTAAAGACATGACATCCATAATAAAAGACATCACATTAAAATATATAGACAAAAATATTGTCATATTGATTGAATTACATTTTGTAAGAAGTCGAAATGCTATAGACAGTATGTTTCATATGTATAAAAAACTAAAATCATTAAAAAAAAAATGGAAGCATGACTATGTTAAAAATATAGATACACTATATTTCTTGAACTATATATTAAAGGAATTGTATATAAAAAATTAAATATGAATTCTAATACAATAAAATTCAATGTAACATTTAGTCATCTTTTTACTTTACATTATTTTTTATTTTATTTTTACTTTTGCACTAATTTTATACCTCACTGTAATAGGAAAAAGTACAAACATGTTGTTTTAAAAAGATAAATGACTATCAAACAACGAAGAAGACATAACTATAAATGTTTATTACTCTTTTACGGGTCAAGTTGTGAAAATACTTTACTGGATTTAGCATGCTTACTCTCAAAACAATTAATTATAAATATAAATTGGGATTAGCTTTATTATATTTATATCCTAAAGATAGAAGAAATGAAGAATACAAAAATATATTAATCAATTATGAAGTTATATTTAAAAACTCAAAAAGTTGGAGATATGAAAAATAAAAATTCACTTACAACTTCATATTGGAGAATATTATTCATCTTGTAACTATGATAATTTACATATTTCTCAACAAAAAGAAGATGAATATGCATGAAAATTTAAAGAATACAAATAAATGAATCAATAAGAATTCTTACAATTACAAATTGATAATGAAAATTTAACAAATGATGTAGACTAACCTAATGTAGAATGCAAGATGATCACAAATTTGGATGAAAGAAGAGAATATAAATAATGTCGTATGAGTGTCTTTGATAGACTCTTCATTACCCCCACTTTTCTTACAAATTAAAATTGAAGGTTATTAGACTCTTCATTACCCACATTTAGTACATGAATATATGATTGCATTAAGATCTTGTTTGATGCATGAATGTAAATATAACTACTACTTAATATTAATTAATTAAATAGCTATTAATATTTAATTTCTTTTAGGGATAAGTTAAGGGCAAAATGGTAATTCAACTTTGAGGTTAGGAGCTTCCCACTTATAATAATCTGTCCATCATGCTAACAAATTGGTCTATTTTTCTGCATATTCTTAAGATGACTATATATTAGTGATCTCTATTAATTTCAGTAGATTAGTCTATACGGTCATTTCTTAGAGAGTAAACGCCCTATGGAACCTCCCTCAGATAACACTCCGACTTCATCTGGGGAAGGAAAACCAACTTATGCTATAACACTATACTTTAGGTTGACTTGCACAATATAAACTATTCAAGTCAACAGAAAACTATCCCACATTCAAGAGAATCAACTTTAATTTTTTAATTTTCCTAAGTGAAATTATTGACTTGGTCACTGATCATGACACTCCTTAAATTCCTACGTATATTAGTGCATCAACTCTTATTCCACATGCAACAACACTCAAGTCAACAGAAAACTGCAGAAAGAAACCAAATTGTTGTAGAATAATTAAAGACACCTCAATCACCCAAGACCTGGTTGACCACAATGACATTTTTGGACCAAACTATTAACGAAGGGAATTGTGTTCAATTTCACATAATTTAAAGACCCTTTTCTGTATACTTAAGTACTATTTAAAGGCAACTTATTTTGCAGTTTCATTAGTATAATCACTATGAAAATATTACTCCTCCTTCAGGTTTCTTTCATCACTATCCTTGTGGTGTTTTCTAACTTTACTTCTGGCCAATGTTTGGAGGATCAAAAAGCCTTGTTGATTAAATTCAAGAACGACCTCACGTTCGACTCTTCTGTGTCCACCAAACTAGTCATGTGGGATGAAAACAGTATTGACTGTTGCCAGTGGTCAGGTGTAAGTTGTGATGAGGAAGGTCATGTGCTTGCTCTGGAGTTGGACGACGAAGCCATTTCTGGCGGAATTGAGAAGTTAAGCAGTCTCTTCCATCTTCAATATCTTGAGAAGCTCAATCTGGCTTATTATGGCCTATACCCTGTTCCAATACCAAGAGAAATTTATAAGCTGGCAAACTTGATGTACCTGAATTTGTCTCATGCTAGTTTTAACGGGCAGATTCCTATGGAATTGTCAAGATTGATCAAGTTAGAGATTCTTGACCTTTCTGGAGGGGAATTAAAGCTTGAGAGGTCAGATCTGCAAACACTGGTAGGGAATCTTGCAAATCTTAGAGAACTTTACCTTGATAGGGTGAATATTTCATTGAAGGGGAGTGAGTGGTGCTCGGTGTTATCTTCATCTCTGCCTCAATTGAGAGTCTTGTCGATGAGAGACTGTAAAATTTCCGGCCCTCTTGATCCTGTCCTTTTAAATCTTCGTTTCCTTTCAGTCAATCGTCTCGATTATAACTACTTGTCCACTATGGTTCCAGATTTTCTGGCAGATTTTACAAAATTGACAATCCTAAGTGTCAGATGGTGTTACTTGTTTGGTCCATTTCCCAGTAAAATCTTTCAGGTACCAACTCTACAGCAACTTGATTTATCTGGAAATGAAAACCTTACAGGCAATTTACCTGAATTTCCACATAAAAGTGCATTAAGGGAGGTAGTGCTTAGCTACACAGGATTCACCGGTTCGCTTCCAGATTCAATTGCTAACCTTCGGAACTTGACCCAGCTTGATTTAGGAAGTTGCAACTTCAGTGGAGAAATTCCACCAAAAATGGGAAATCTCACAGAACTAGTTCATCTAGACTTGTCATTCAACAGTTTTACTGGCTCTATCCCACTCTTTCATAAGGCAAAAAAGCTCAATCGCATTGACCTTTCTAATAACAATGGTCCACTATCTTCTGCTCAAACTCAATTAGCACTTCTTCTTTCGCTGCCATCATTGCAGTTCCTTAGTGTTCAGAACAGTCAATTAAGTGGAGAAATCCATGAATTTCCTAATGCATCCTCCTCTGTTCTAGAAACACTTGATTTGAGAAATAGCCATCTAAGTGGATCGATCCCCCGGTCAATCTTTAAACTCAATAGGCTTTCACAACTCTTCCTTTTCTCCAACTCCTTCAGTGGAACCATTGATATCGAAGCGGTAAAGGGACTTCCTAGGCTTACCACCCTTGACCTTTCAAACAACAAAATTGAAGGGGAAATACCAAGTTGGGTTTGGACAGTTGGGAATCTGAATCTTTCTCACAATCTTTTAGAGTCTCTAGAGAAACCTCACAATTTGTCTACTACTTCTATTGTCATTGATTTGAGTTCCAATAAGGATCAAGGGCGATATACCCATTCTACCTACTTCTCTTACCTACTTTTCAATTGCCAATAATGAATTTACGGGATCAATACACTCTTCCATATACAGTCTAGATAAGCTTCAAATTCTTGATATGTCAAATAACAAACTAAGTGGCATTATTCCTGACATATTTCCACTGAATTGGAATTTGAAAACTTTAAACCTCAGCAGTAATATATTAGAAGGAAAAGTTCCAAGCTCTCTGGAAAAATGCTCATTTCTGGAGGTTTTAGACATTGGAAACAACAAGATAAGAGATACGTTTCCGTGCATGTTGAATAAATTATCCAATTTGCGTGTCCTAGTCATAAGATCAAACAAGTTCTACGGGAATCTCCAGTGTCTTAGAGCTGAACAAACCTGGCCAATGATTCATATTATAGATATTGCTTCAAACAATTTTCACAAGGAGATACCTGAGACATTGGGAAATCTCATATTACTAATCCATCTTAACTTCTCACACAACTCTTTGACTGGAAGAATACCAAATGCCATTGGAAAGCTGACTCTGCTTGAATCTTTAGATTTGTCAGTTAACCAGTTAAGTGGGAGAATTCCAGACGAGCTTGCGAGTTTCACATTCCTTTCTTTCTTGAACCTATCTTTTAATCAACTTTCTGGTAGGATTCCAAGTGGCAACCAACTTCAGACATTCTCAGCAGAATCCTTTGAAGGGAACACAAGGCTGTGCGATTTTCCTTTAAAGAAAACGTGCAGTGACACCAAAGAAACTGAACGTGAAATTGATGGGAAATATATAAGTTTTGCCTTGGGATCTTCTGTGGGTTTTGGCATCATAACCTGGCTGATTTTGCTTAGCCGAAAATATAATGAGCTCGTCGATAGACTTCTTTTCAGAATTTTGGGTCGGAGTGGCAGGAATAAAAACCAGAGAAGGTCAAGGTAAGTTGACGTTTGTTGTAGAACTAAAAGCTTTTAAGTTCAATGTTTTACATTTTGTCCTATAAGCGTGTGGTAATAAGTGTTCGGATATGTATTTTATTTTGGTTTTCTAAGACAACTGTTTAGAAAGAACAGTGAATATATAACACTTGTTGAATATTTTTCTGTTCAATAAATTAAGTGGCAAACCAACCTGGATTGAAAGCACAGGGTATACATGAATTAGTAGCTCCTCTAATCAAAATCACTGAGAATTTTTGTTATTTTACGACTATTCAGGTTTGCGGTATCAGGTTGATACTGCAGATTTTTAGGTTTCCACAACAGATTAGCCTATCTTGTTATCATATTTTGGGTCAGGTCATTCTAGATGTGATGATTGAGAATTTGGGAGACAAAAAGGAATGATACTAGGCTAAGGGAATATGAATAATATAACATAGAATGTACTGAATCAGTTCATGAAAGACCTTCGGCTCAAGACTAGTGTACAAACTTAGGGAATTTGTAAGTATATATACAGGACATCTTGCACTCACCTCACAAACTCGACACGATCTGTAGAAATTCCAGTAATTTCCATATGCACATTATAAGATGTACAAATCTAATCCTGTAAAGTTTTAAACAATAGATGTATGACCTTATAACATGTTATAAATCAAATGTCAATACTGTAGTTGTTTGTGGTGGAGAAGTTGGGCCTTGCCAACCATGTCTTTCTGGATCATATTTCTCTCCATCACCCCAAAGGGCATAGGCTTCTTCACCATGAACCGCGTCATCTCCAATCTTTAGCTGCTCATCCGACATCCTTAGTGGAATGACCAGCCTTATTGCAAGTAGGATTAACGTCGTTGCAACTATGTTCCAACCAATGATGAAGAGAGCTGCAACTATTTGCTTAAGGAAAAGAATTCCACCACCTCCACCATAAAATGCACCCTTTGTGTTGGTGACTGGAAGAACAATATTACAGAGAGATGGTTCTGCCAGAAGACCAGTTAATAAACCCCCTAGAAGTCCTGCCACAGCATGTGTGTGAAACACAGCCAGTGTATCATCCACCTGTTATTATACAACAAGCAAGTCAGTTACAATCTAAGTCTAAAATGGGGGTTGGGGCCGTTCGGATTGGATATGAAAAATCAATTTTTAGATTGGATTATTTTTTAAGTTCGGGTTTGGATTAATCGGTTTGAGACACACAATGGAAATTAACAACCTCGGTTCACCTAATAGTTTGTTACTTAAAATGTACTATAACTTTTTGCAGTTAACAAAGATTGAGGTCATCCTGTCACACATGATGTGTAACTTCATATTGGACTTAGTACTATAATGGGTAGTGTCATAGAGTACTAATCAATTGAAACTTTGAAAATTCGACATACTAGCTAGCATTGGGCACACATGTTTCGGATATCCAATTTAAAATCCATATAATTTAAAAATGAAATACTCCAAAAATCCAAACCAAATATCCAAAAAGTTTGGATTTCGGGTTGACCCAAACTATGCCCACCCTTAGCCTAAAATATAACTAGAGATAACCATCCATAATAAGTTGAATTAACACCTAAAAAAAAAAGGCAGTTAACCTGCTACAAGAATTTACATATATTGACCGTGTAAATATTTTTTTACCCCAATGTATAAGAGATAAATCCTATTATTTCTATAACATTGGCAAACACATTTTTCAAAATGATTAGTCAAATACAAATTGTTAATCTCCACAAATACTTTTTCGAAAAACACTTGAGATAAAAATATTTTTTAAAATAAACAGACTTTAGAAGGTTGACCAAACGTGCTATAAGTCACCGATGTGGGAGTCAATATTAAACTATACATTTTGCTTGTGTACCTAACAAAAATAAAAAGGGCAAGTTGTTGAAACTTTTTAGTGCTTACCTACTTTTCTCCTTCATTTGAGTATGACATTATAAGAGCCGTAGGGACAAGGGGAAGGTTGGATAGTTATAGCAACTTATTTTGACATACACACTATATTCAATTTCAACAATCATATATAAAGACAATTACCAAATACTCTATAGAACAAGTAATATTCTTTACAAAAAAAAAAGAAAAGATGGAAGATTATTAAAGTAAGTACAATTATCGTACCTGCTGTAGAAAAGTGGACTTTTTGTGGAGTATCATCATGGAATACCATGGAATGCTTCCAGCAAGAATTCCCATTACTATGGCTGCCCAAGCTTGCACCACTCCTACATCAATAATTTAATTTTAGTATTACTCATTTTCGATGACACGACTTGTTAGGTCCTTCCTCATTACGAGTCAGTTAAAATCACAAGACATGTAGAACTCTCACCACCACTCATTTAAAAAAGAATGCTTGATATTTTGTTTACTTTTGTCTTACATGTCACAAGTTTTTTCTATAATATCTTAAATTACATGTTCAATCAAATAGTTGTCACATAAAATTGGACTTCTCCATACACAAAAACAACCAATAAGAGAGCACAATATTCTTTATTTTTCTTGAAATATTTTTCAAGTAACCTCACATTGTTGACAGAATTTGACTCGTAAGTTTTCCTAATCTAGATGTTTTACACATATTCAACAACAATAAATCTTTACTTAATGGTCAACAAAAGAGGGATCAATAATATTTTTGAACTTTAGATAATAGGAGCAATAAATAAGAGAACCAATTGCAAGTTTATTTCTTGTGGGATTTAAGCTATACAACAAAGTAAAACATAAATCATAATATTAGTATAATTTGACATATTCTATCTAGTTAGTTTTCATAAGGTTACCAATTAATCTTTATAATCGAAATATACTTGTAAGTATCATAGTGTAACTATTTTTCAACTGTTAGTATATAAAACTTAAACTACCTGCTCCGGGAGTTACACAAGCTAGGCCGGTCATCATTCCTTGAATCGCTCCGATAACGGATGGCTTGCCAAAGTAAAAAACATCTAGAGTTGTCCAAACAAGAAGACTTGTAGCTGCTGAAATATTAGTGTTTAAAACAGCCAAAGGAGCAGCTACATTTGCAGCATTAGGTGCTCCTCCATTGAAACCTGACCAACCCATCCAAAGTAACCCTGCTCCTGCAAGCATCAACAACACATTGTTTGGTGGAAACCTTTCCCTATCACTCTTCAATCTTGGCCCAACCTGCCATCAACATATCCAATCAACTCAATTAATATATACGAGAAAAAATAATCCACTACTTTCAGTTCGAATCATGTAATATCCGATCGTGCTATGTGATCTAAAGGCTAGACTAAATCACTAAAAGTTGAAAGAAAATCAAAATTTTGATCACCTAATTTCAAAATTGTAATGAGTTTAGCTGTAAAACCTAAAGGTTGAACACGTCAATTTTAAATCCTGAATTCACCTCTAAATCATACTGACTCCAAATAAACTAATTTGACTTTAAATTGCTCGGATCCAACACATAGCTGTCGACATTTTTGAAGAGTTTGAACAACATAGCTTTAAATTTTGGATCGAACTTATCATAACAGAGTAAAACAGAGTCGAATGAATAAACGAAAAGGGGAGAATTAGTTGGTTGTAATACCCAATAAGCAGCGGTGAATCCAGAAATTCCAGCAGAAAGATGAATAACATAGCCACCAGAATAATCAATCACACCCCAATGATAAAGAAATCCACCTCCCCAAAGGCTAAAAGCTCCAACAGTATAACAAAAAATAAGCCAAAGAGGAACAAAAGCCATCCAAGCTTTGATATTCATACGAGCAAGAACAGAACCAGCCAACAAAATCATGGTAATAGCAGCAAAAGTGAAATGAAAATAGACATGTGCAGCCATAGGATAAAAAGGTTCATGCATAGGAGATTCTATAGTCGTTCCATCGCTATAATAATGCGTTGTCTCTGGCATTCTTGCTCGTCCTGTTAAGTATTTTTGGCCTAAAGCAGGGGCCCCTTTTGCCCAAAAGGGCAAAAGCTTATCGCCAAAGGCGATACGATAGCCTACTAATACCCAACATATGAGTACAGCTGCGAAAGCGTAAAGAGCCATGAAAGCAGAGTTAACTGCCCATTTTTTCTTGACAATGCTGGCGTAAAGGATGACAAGGCCTGGCATACTCTGCAGACCAACGAGGGTCGCTGCAGTCATTTGCCAGGCGTTGTCGCCTTTGTTTAGCCATGGTGGAACTGCTGGTAAGTCTGCTTGATATGCTCCTGCTGGTATGGACATGGCTAATTATTTTTCAGAGCTTCTTGAAATTTTATTTGATGAGATATATTATATGCTCTGTTTTGTTTAAATGGAGCTTGTTCAGTTGACCAGCACAATGTACACAATTTTCATGGTCAGGTAAAGTTGACTGAGAAAACATGTAATAATTTCTTATTTCCTCATTTGAAAAATAAATTCAGTTGATATTTATGTCCTGTAATTTTAGGTGTGCATAAGTAGACGCTTAAATTTATATAAAATTAAACAAGTACATACAAACGTCTTACATGACAATTCGCGTGAGATACACTTGAACTAATTTATATTATGTCACGTAGGACACATATTATGCTATGTACAAGGTGTGTGTTTACTTGCTCAATTTTTATACAAGTTTAAATTGGAGTACATAAATATCAGTTGATGTCAAGTTATTATAGTATATGATTAAATTACACTAGTAACACCCAAAAGAATTATTGATGATTAGAATACAGAGAAGTGGTATAAGTGACTATACTAGAGAAATTGGTGTGAAAGCGTTATGAAGTAGTTGTGAAGCTTCGTACAAATTGAAATAGAGTTTTTAAGTTTTATACATCAATCATACACATTCTTATAAAGTTTGACCTACAATAATATGTTTCTATTCATAACTAATAAGTCGATCTAGTAACCTCTTATCTATATCTGATGGCTAAGACATAATTTTCACCAAGAAATTTATTATATATCATATATACAATTTTTTTTAAAAGTCATCTTTGATAATTTTCCGATAGAAAAAAGTTTGAATGAACCTCTTCCGTTCCTCTAACACTGGTATCCAATTAAATTAACTTAAATTCATGAGAAGAATACATAGAAATGGTAGGTAAGTAACTAGAAATTAATGAGAATGCCTGATGAAGTGGTCATCAATGGACCTCAATGCGACGCAGCCATGTGTGAATTGGAACATTTCAAGGAGAGCAAAGGTCAAGGGAGTCTATGGTTGTGACTTGTGACAAGAGGCATGTGAATGAAAGTAATGAGGAAGCTTCATTTTTGACAAGTCAATTTTTACATGCTATTGACCTGTCTTACTTAGAAAAATAAAATAAATACTTATATAAAATGTTCCAACTAGTCATCTTGTGCCAACAACTAAGGAATTGATGGTGACTTGGTGAGACTTTTATACAAGTTTGAACTTTGAAATATAATAATTCTTGCTTTCAAGTTTCAACTTACATTATCATTAAAATAGCTATAAATAACACTATTTAATTAGCATTAGCATTATATTAGATAGGGAAAATAGGAGTTTGTTTTTATATTCATTTTAGTTTACTCCGTACTAGTTAACTAGTCCTCTTTTATTTTTCATTTTATTAGCTAAATTAGTATTAAAGTTTTGGCTGACATAATCAGATAAGAAGTGTAGCTAAGCACGACATGTTGTGCTTGACAAATTTTAGAAGATTAAAATTTAGGATTATATGAATTAAATAACCTAAAAAGTAGTCCTTAGAAAGAGAGGAAAGAAGATAGAAGGAGAAATAAATTAAGACTAAAAAGACAGTTTAGACTTAAGGGTGTGTTTGGTACAAGGAAAATGCATTTTTGAAAAAATAGTGAGTTTCATATTTATTGGATTTGCATAAGTAGACACTTAAACTTGTATACTTATTTAGTTTTGTACAATTTAAGTGCCTACGCACACACAAAATTGAACAATAAAAACATTAACTAAAATTAAGTTAAAGAATATATTTATGTATTATACCGCTTATATAAAACTTATCAAATTAGGTTATACAACAATCGCATACTCAATACCTTTCACCCCAAATTAATGACAACAAATATCTTCATCTTTTGAAGGACCATTTTGAGGAACCATATTATTCTTCCTTTCATATTACCTCAATAACAGGTATTTATTTTGTCTTGTCATATTCATAATTATTTTATCATCTTTTAAATTTCTCATGTACTGCTACCATATTACATTGGATTAGAAAATAGAGTAAATTTAATAGAACAAGCTTCATGACTATTCATCAAAACACATAATTTTGTTTTAATTTTCAATATATATTATAATATAATTCATTGAGACTTAAACTCAAGGTCTTATTGTTGGGACATGAACCTACTGTCCCCAACCAATGTGTTATGAACCAATCTCGGCCCAACGTCAATACCTACAAGAATATCGCGCAACTAGTTATTGGGCCGAGAAGATGCAACATAACTGAAAGGCCTTCACAAAGGTTGATTTGGGACCAAGACCCAATTAACAAGTAGCTAAAGAGGATGACGGATGAGAAAGAAGGGTTTATGCAATTTTTTGATAAAAATGTCTAGTCCTCTCATCCCTTTTCTTTGAGTCTATGATTCTCATCTCCCTTCTAGTTATCTTCTACAATAGTTTTCTTTGTTAGTTCCATTTTCCATTGTAACTTCGAGTTTAGTGATTATAATATTTGAATGTTTCTATTGTGAAATTGGAGTTGTTACACAATGGCATGACAAGCCAAAAAGGACCAAGATAATGAAACTAGCCTCTTATAATTAGTAGCAGTAAAATAGTATAAATATTTTATTTGTCCCAATTTATATGGGACCTTTAAGAATTTTGAGAGTTAACAAAAAAAATTTACCGCAATTCTTTCATATGTTTGGTAAATATTTTAATTGACAGTTATTTTAACTTATATTAGTAATTTTTTCATAATTTGTTAAAAAAATCACATATCCAGATTCATGTCAAATTTTTTAAAAAAACTATCTCTCAACATTTGAACGATGCAACAATAGGTCTAAGTATATTATAATGGGATATTAATTTAAATAAATGAGCAGACTTATTATTTAATTTTTTTTAATGAATATACATAGACTATACATGATCATATACATATTCTACAGATATTACTTTTAATTTAATCAATTCTGTGAACCACTATTTAAATTAGTTCTTCTATTTTCTAATGTATTTTTCCCCCGACATTCAAACATCAGATTTGATACCTTAGTACTATATTATCTTAGCTGTTGAAATCTTATTCCTTCAGCGTACTTCATCATGGCCCAATCTTATGGTGGCCTTGACTCCTATTTTAGTCGTTTTCCTAAATTATAATTAATGAAACTACTTTAATTCACTATCATAAAAAAGATATTTAGCGATAATATAGTTTTCGTTTAGTGATAGTAATATCTTTTGTTGTAAATATATTTAACGATATAATTGAGTTGATATTATTATATTCAGAGTCCTTAAACTCTTTAACAATATTTATATAGAGTATTGGTTATATCACATTTATTATTACCACAAAATCTTTTATTTGTAGTAGTGATTTCAGGTACTTACTTTTTCTTTTAAAAATTTATTTCAGACTATATTCTCTGAAAAATAATCCTAAGTTGGGTCAAAATCAATGAGTCACAAAATATGACCCATCCCACTGCATGACAAGCCAAGACACTAGTATTATAAATCTCAAACTAATGTCTACCAAAAATAATAAAAATCATAATAATTATTTTTATTTGTTTATAAAGATGTCTTCCACTCAATTTTCACCATCCATAGACGTTCCAGATGTAATTTTTTCTGGGAAGGATCATAGTTTTGCTGTCCATGGCCAAATTATGTTGGCTGTAATTGTACTGCTCTTTACAATTTTTTTATTGTCTATGATTTTATTGTTGTGTATGAAACATTTACATCCTAATTGTACTGCAAAGTCCATCAGGATCGAGTCCATTGGAGGAGGTGGACGTTCCATCGACATTACGTAATTATTAAGCAAGTATAAATTGATTGAGCACGTACTAGGTTCAGCTAGAATTTTGCTTCTTTGGCGACTCAAATTCACAACTTTCGGATTGGAAGTGAGGATACTTACCGTCCGAGCAACTCCATTTCGTCAGTTTTGAGGTTGTTCTTATTGTTTCCAGGAAATTAACTGATTCACTCACGGTTTGTATTTTGTTAGCATAGCAAGTATACTTTCTTTGGTGTGTACTCTGTATTTGAGTTTCAAATGTCAAATTGCTTGGCTTAACATCTTGTGTTTGGTTTCTTAAATATAATTAGGACGCCTTTGAAATTTAATTTATGTTATGATATTTTTTTTTCTTTTGCTCCAAACTTATTATTATTAGAACAGAATCAATAATTAAATACATGTGGGGCTAAAATTAAAAAAAAAATGTGGGACTTTGACAGTATGTATCATAGGAACACCATCTTACATTATAAGAAAATTGCATCCAATTATTGTTCAATCATTTGATGATTGAAGTCACTTTTAATATTATTGGATGATGAATTGAATTTTACATTTTCTAAAAAAGTATTGTTAACCCTCCAAAAAAAGTTACAATTGGATAAGTGATCAATTACACCCATCAAAGTAAAACGGATATATATTAAACTAAAGAGAAGTTGAAAGCAATCAGGCCCATTAGCTCAGTTGGTTAGAGCGTCGTGCTAATAACGCGAAGGTCGCAGGTTCGAGACCTGCATGGGCCAATAAAATATTTTTGTTTTTTCGTTTTGTCTGAACCGATCTGCCACATTTCACCTGACATAAAAAAATCGAGAGAAATGTTGAAAACTATCCTAAACTTGACAAGAATAGTCTTAATGATATGTACTTGCGATGTTTTTCACTATTTCCTTGTGCAAATCAGTATTATACATTTTAACATACAACTTTGTTTGAGGTACTAAACTACTAACTAACTAAGGGTGTGAAAAATATATGAATTTTTTTTGTTTGTGCAATCACTTGGGGAGTATTGATCATTTATCCTTTCCATGATTACTTGTTGAATTTTGAAAGTTTGTTAGTAGTTGCATAAGATTTAGTAAAACTAATCAGGGATGAAACTTAGTTTCATTGAGAAGAAAGATCATTCCATTCTTTTCCTACTCAGTACATATATGGAGGAACATAGAGAAAAACTAAACTAGATAGTCTCAACATTTCAATTTACGTGTCATGCTTTCTTTTTTAGTTTTCGTTTAAAAGAAAAATTTCTCTTTATTTAGTACTACTGAGTTTTAAATTTCAACATTCTCATTTTACCGTTGATGATAATCGGACATATATATATAACCTTAAAATCATGAACTCCTAACTTGAATGTTAAATTACTATAATATCCCTAACTTAGGTCGTGACTTTTTTCAAAGGGTGTTGATTTTTCGATGAGTCACGAATTTTCTAAAATATTGTGACTTTTTCAAAGAGTTGTGACTTTTCTAAGTTGTGACTTTTCCAAAGAGTTGTGACTTTTCAATAAGTTGTGACTTTTCCAAAGGGTTGTGACTTCTCGGAAAGGTCATGACTTTTCAGATAAGACACAAAAAACACTTGTTCATACTATTTTTTTATTCTTCTCCTCTTCTTCTTCTTGCATTTTAAAAAATTCCGTGTGATTTATTGTCGTTGAGTGAGTTCAAAGTTTGGCGGAATATGAGGTATCACTATTCTGATCAAGTAAATTGTTCTATTCTAAGAGGGTATATTCTTTACCTCGAATATTTGTGGAAAATAATTATGATGATATAATAATTATTTTCTTGCTTAGAATATACATTTATATGTAATGTTCCAATATATGAAGTTAACATGATGTAGTAGTCTAAATTCATTTGTTTTTGTTAACAATTTCTCTTGTGATGTAGATATATATGCTTCTGAATATCTTTTTCCAAAATTATTTAACTTATCAAGAGTTAGAGAATTATCAAGATTTCTTTTTTTTATGCTCAAGACAAAAGAATGACTTTATTTAACAATACTACTTGTGTTATTTAGATTGTCAGGAAGTTTGCTTCAAAATAGTTATTACTATATAAACATTGCCCTTTTGTTTTACTAATTTTCTATTTCTTAATATTTAAGTATTTTCAACGAAGAAAAGTTTATATGACTTGTAATAACGCCAATTGAAGTTTGTAGTGGTTTATTTTTTATTGTAGTCTAAATTCATTTGTTTTTATTAACAATTTCTCTTATGATGTCAATATATGCTTTTGAATATCTTTTTCCAAAATTATTAATTTTCTCAAGAGTTAGAGAATTGTCATGATTTGTTTTTTTATGCCCAAGACAAAAGAATGACTTTATTTATCAATGCTACTTATGTGATTTAGATTGTCAGGAAATTTGCTTCAAAATAGTTATTACTATATAAGCATTGCCCTTTTGTTTTACTGATTTACTATTTCTTACTATTTCAGTATTTTCGACGAAGAAAATATCATATGACTTGATAACGCTTGTTGAAGTTTGTATTAGTTAAATTTTAATTGTAGTATACATTCATTTGTTTTTGTTTACAATTTCTTTTGTGATGTAGATATATGTTTTTGATATCTTTTTCCAAAATTATTAAACTTCTCAAGAGTTAGAGAATTGTCACAATTTTTTTTGATGCTCAAGATAAAAAAAATGACTTTATTTATTAATGCTACTTATGTGATTTAGATTGTCAGGAAGTTTGCTTCAAAAGAGTTATTACTATGGAAACATTGCCCTTTTATTTTACTAATTTACTATTTCTTCATATTTCAGTATTTTCAACAAAGAAACGTTCATATGACTACTAATAATGTCAGTTGAAGTTTGTATTAGTTCAATTTTTATTATTTATTTAATAGCTAATTTTTATGAGATAAATATTTTCATTAATGCAAATATATATTTATATATATATATATATAAATTTGGGTAGGTATTTATCTATGTCACGAATGTATTATCAAGTTAACAAGATATTCTAGCTTCAAAATATATTATTTTAAAAAATTTCGAGTTCTTTTTTTTTAACAAAAAAAAACTCACAACAGATGTGAAAATATGTGAATATATATGAATAATTTAAAAATTTATCATTAACAAAATAAATTTTATATTCAGTAATATGGAATAAACATTTTCATTTTGTCCCTACATTTAATTAAAATCTAAACATCAATTAAAAAGTCCTATTTATTTATGTAAGTATAAAATTTATTAGAAATTCATCTATTGAATATTAATTCTTTAGTTATAACATTATAAATTATCTTAGTTATTACTAATTATTTCAAATGTTATTCACACTCTTTTACATTCTTTAGTTATAATACTATGAATTCTCATATTTAATACATTAATTATTTCTATCTTTCATCTTTCCTAATAGAGAAAATACATAAAATCCCCCTCAAACTTGTCCACAAAATTCACTTTAGCATCGTAACTTTACAGGTGTTTAAACACCCCCTTAAAGAACTATCAGGTGAATTAAATAGCACCTTATACATACAATACCAATTTCGTGGTTGGAAGGTGATATACACGCGCTCCACCTCAGTGACACGTTGACAACACGTCATATGGTGAAAAAAAATAGTTTTCATTTCTTTTTTCTTTTTCCATGTCATTTTCTGTTTTTAGTTTTCATTTTTTTTCTTTTTCCATATATTTTTGTTCTCTTTTTCACTGTGTACTCATCTTCTTCGTTCCATCTCCTCCATTACAAGCCTAGGATAGAAAACTAACACACACAACGTACTTCTAATAAATTGACGAATATTGTGTGTCAAACAGAGAAATAGAGCGATACATATATTATCATCATTGACGCTGGAGTTGCTAGAGCTTCAACGGCAACGGTCGGCGATCTCTTCAACGGCAAGTGTCGGAGTCATTTTTGTTATATTAGGCTCAAATTGATAGATCTGAAGGTTTTCAGACCATTTACCGTGGTTGTCCAAAAAATGAGAACACATAAAAAGAAAAAAAATAGGAAAAATGGAAGAAAGCTGAGGAAACGAGTATGGCCAGCGTTTTATCCAGGTCGCCGGCGTGGTGAATTTTTTTGACGAGATTGAGTGATTTCACGGCACTTGGTCTCTTACGGAGCAATAATGAACGAGAAAAAAAGGGGTGGCGGTGATGTCCTTAATGATTGAGCAACATTGAATTTGTTAGCCCATAATTGTCATCAAGAATTTTTTCCGTCGAGGGAATAGAGACGGTCAACAATTTGAGAGAGAGGATATGAAACAGGGAGTAGTTGAAGAAGACAAACTGGGATCCACTTGTTTTTCTTTTTAATTTTTTTTTCTCTTTACGCGCCTAAATTTTTTTAATTTGTCACGTCAGCCATTAAGGTGAAATTTAATTCACTTACAAGTAGTTTAAGGGGGTATTTAAATGCACTTAAAGTTGTAGTGCTAAAGTAAGTTTTGGTGACAAGTTTGAGGCGGATTTTATGTATTTCCTCTTCCTAATATTATTAACTTTTGAACAATAAGTTTTCATATTATTATACCGCCCCTATATATGTGATAACAGGATATTGTTATTATTCCTTGGACGAATCATGCTTGATTGAATAAATTGAAAATTATTTACAAGTATATGAACTATATCTTTGTTGGGTGTAAAATAAACATGTGATTATATATATGATTTCACAGATAGAATATATTCTTTAATTTGAATTTTTTGTTTTTTTTTCTGTAAAAAGAAAAGAAACCTTCTCAGTTAACTATGAACAATCAGATAACTATCTTTGATTTATGTACACAGCCAATCAAGAAGTCAAATATGAGAGCCAACAAAAAGAACGTCATCTATTACGATATAACTTATTAAATAAAAATTAATATACAAAAATAGTTCTAAAAAATAAAATTTAGTTGTCTCCACATGTTCATATGACATCTAAACAGATTAAGTGCAATACACGTGCAAAGCACATCTGGTTAGATGACAAGAAAAATACACAACAAATATCGTCTATAAGGTAATATTAGTGAGATACGACTAATTACATAATTGAACCGCATAAAATTTAAATAAATATATACATTATTGCATTTAACTAATAAAATTTTTCATTGATCATCTTCATAGGTTCGTGTGAATAAGATATATATATGACGATCCACAGTGAACATTTATAAAAAAATCTGCAATATTATTTTCTGCACAACTTATTATTCAAATGTTCGCCTAAATTTTCTGAATTGATAATCACGTGCAACGCACGTGTTGAAAACTAGTATATATATATATATATATATATATAGTGCCGTCTTAACCACAAGGTCACCAAAGCAATCACTTGGGCCCCCAATTTTTTTATAAAATACTTATATATACTATAAAAAAAAAATTTAAAAAAATTATATGTACTTTAATTTTTTTTAAAAAAAAACATGAAAGAAGTATATTAAAAAAAACAAACAAAATGACCGCTAGTTTTCCCACTTTTTTAAGGGAATGAAACATTTTTTTGGGAATAATTTCCTTAAGTGGGAAATTGTGTTTCGTTATTTATTTCCTTAAAATTTGACTCTATATTATTATTTACCTGATACTCATCTTTTTTGTTCTCTATTTTACTATTTTTATTCTCAATATTGAACTCTTTCCTACAATTTTTTTTACTTACTGTTGCTTAAAAGTTACAAAAGAACAAAAATAGTTTTTGGGTGTCTTCTTCAAAATCTCAAGAAGTGCAACAAGCAATCTTAATATTGAAGGAACGCAACACTATTTCGATATTGTTTTATCAACTTATCAAATTCGTGAGCCATGTTTTATTATTCTAACTTTATTTTATAGTTTTTTTTTTCTTGAAAATCTGTTTTTCTTGATATTCTTAGTTCATAAGTGTATATATATTCTTGTTTTAGTTATTATTAAAACAATTCAATTTAAATATGTCAACTAGAAAATATGATTCTGATTTATACAATAAAGAGAGAAAAAGAGAACTTGAAGAATAAAATAAATCCAAAAAAGGAGCTCTTGATAGATTTTTAACAAATAATAAAAATTTTGAATAAAATTACTGCTTAAAGAATAATGTTAGCAATTTCGGTAACCATTGTCTCAGCTGAAAGAAGTTTTTTAAACTAAAATTGATAAAATCTTATCTAAGATCAATAATGTCTCAAGAGATATTGAATTGATTAACTATATTATCAATTGAATAAGAATTACTAAAACAAATCAATTATAAAATACTAATTAATGCTTCGCATAAAAAATGCTAGAAAAGTGATTTAAAATAAAAGTATATATAATAATTATTTTTTTAAAATAATAATATTAGGGTCCCTCTTTAAGGTTTGGCTTTAGTCCCCCAATCTTGTTGAGTCGGCCCTATATATATATAGAGAGAGAGAAGGAATGAGAATTTCGGCAAAAGTCATTGGGTATAACATGACAAGATTCAAATAATATTTTTGATATATTGTTATATAAAACTCATTCCGTTTAGAATAAGTGTCATCTTAGTAAAAATTATGTTCATTGAAAAATGATAATGTGTAATTTATTAAATTATCCTATTTAATAAATGTCTTTTGAAAATTACACTATTAAGAAGATGAAGTATAACATACTAATTTTTGGGACAATTCTTTTTTATCAAGATAACACTTATTTTGTGACGACAGAAATATTCGCGAATAGTCCACGCATATACTCCCTCCGTCCCATTTTATATGTCACCCTTTTACTTTGCACTTGCATTAAGAAATGATGTAACTTTATCCTTCTACCCTTTTTAAATTTTTTTGGAACTCAAGTTTTCAATCAATGAATATGAATTAATTTATTTTGATTAATTAATTTAATCAATGAACATGAATCATTTACTTAGCTTTTCTAAGTTGGTCAAATGTATATTTTCAAGGCTAATTACTCACAATGGTAAAAAAGGAACAATATGGTAATTTATGCATTGATTTTATGAAATAACAAATATTGTGGACCAACTATTTATAGAAAGGGATGACATATAAAATGGGACGGAGGGAGTAATTAAGAGCCAATAAGTTACTGTAGTATATATTTATAAGAAAGATTCCTACAGACAATACCTGTAATCTTGGAATTACAACTTCATAAATGAAGTCTACCATGTGTTTAACATTTTGTCCTTTTCTATACAATACAAACAAACATCCTCTTCTGAACCTAGAAATGCTCTTAATTAATATTCCAATATTCAAAGCTCGAGCAACAAAATGTATCTTTTAAATAATTCTGTCTTTCATCAAGTAGCTTTTTGATCAGCTTCGAAATATGAATTTTGTAACTTAGTATTTTTACAATATAGTTTTTTAATCAATAGAAGGGAAGTTTCATGTTAACTTTACACACATCTTATGGCACTAAGGTTCATACACTATATTCCAACACAAATACCCATAACTTTCTTCCTATCAACATTTGGTCATCCTCGTGACCCCTTATTCATTTTGTCACTTTCTTTGTAAAGATAATTTTTGTAATAATCTTCAGAAGCACACTAAAAGATGAATATCCACTTTTTTATGTTCTCTCAAAAATCCACACCAATTTGGTAAAGTTGGTGCCAAATTTTCTCAGAGATGTCATGGAAGTAGGTGATTCTTACTAACAAGTATATTATGAATACACTATAAACATTTCTTTGACTATGTATAAGTCTTCCAACAAATAAAATATTGTATATGCATCAGGTTCATATAGGGCGATTCAACCTTAAAGCCACCAAAGCAATGACTTTAGACCTCGAAAAATAAGGCCTTAGAATTATTCAATGTTAATATATATAATATAAGTAATTATATATATTTTTAGTATTAATTAAAATTTTCTTAATAATTTGTTGTCAATCTTTTACTAATCTTTATTCATATATTTTTAAAATCTAATTTTATTATTTTTCTTAAAATGAAGTTGATGTAATTATAATTAAAGCTGGTAGGCAATTAAATTTATAATTTATTTCTACTTCTTAATTTGTTTAATTCACATCTATTTGAATCAATTATATTTTAAAATTGACTTTGTAAGACTGTCTTCAATTGTTTTAGATGTCGCCTAGACATTTCAAGATAAAGTTCATTAGCTTATCAAATAATTAAGTTTAAAAAGATATTGCCTTAACTTTGAATGTCTTCTAAAGCGTAACAATCACTATGGTCTAGACCTATTTTTTTAATTAAATGTAATATGAAATATATGCAAGTAAAAATGATACTTTAATTGACATACTCAATCAGGTGAAGTCACAATTTTTTTAAAAAAAATATTCCTACTACTTCTATAATATTTTGATAGTCTGTATAACAATTGATTCAATTGATAAAAATTTCAAAATTATAATCAATAAGAACTTATGTTAGATATTAGCATTTTTAGTAATATATAACGTATAATAATTTATATATGTCTATTCGTGTCTAACTAATTATTGCAAGAAATATTATATTGACAATTGAAAATAATAATCAATTATTATGTATTTTAGTATTTTATGAGGATATATACATAATTATTAAATAAGCATAAGATATCTTTTTTTTAAATTTGGTTTTAGGCTTGTTATTCTATTGAGCCACTTCTAAGTTTGTTGTAGCGGCTTATTTTTAATAGAGATCATTTGCTAGAAGACTCTTTTTTTTGGAATTCATTATGGTGGTGGATGATTTTACTAGAATAACTTGACTATTTTTGTTAAAATACAAATCAGATTTTTGCATATGTCTTTCAGTAATGTGTTATGAGCCAATATAGTTTGATAAGTCTGTAAAAGTTATAAAGTTTAATAGTATAATTTTTTTGTGAAAAGTTCTTCAAAGAAATGAGAACAGTTCATCAAAGGTCATGTGTATACTCTCAACAAAATAAAATTGCCGAGAGAAAGCACAGATGAGCTAAAAGTCACTGGAGCATTGAGATTTCAAAGTTATATACCTTTAAAGTTTTGGGTTATTGTGTTTTGGCTTCAATTTATTCGATCACCATTGGTTTACGAAAGTAAAACTAAACATATGACAAGCTTAAGAAAAAAATTAAAAACACATATATTATACTGATCATGACATAAATTTGTTAATTCAGTTTGTGAGAAGTTTTCAAAGAAATGAGAATAGTTTATCAAAGGTCATGTGTGTATACTCCTCAATAAAATGAAATTGCTTACAGAAAGCACAGATGTGCTAGAAGAGCCTTGAGATTTCAAGGTTCTATACCTTTAAATTTAAACATATGATAAGCTTAAGAAAAAAAATTAAACACTCATATATTATATTGATGACGATAAAAACCATTCCTAGATCCCCGAAAATATATTTTCCTAAAAAAGTAGAAATATATGACTTGTGATATCAAATTTAAGGTAAATGAAAATATACACCTCAATGACCGAAAAATCAAAACATATGTTGGTATAATATGACATCTCTCCTTCTAGTGGAATCAGAAAAAAATGTTAAAGTTTCAATCGCTTAATAACATGGTAATTGCTCATATCACTAGATTGGACTGCATAAATAGAGATGATTTATACATAGTTATTATGTGTCCATCTAGGTTAAAGATAGTTCTTAATAAAATCTCAAATGAACGAAACATTTAGGCATTTTACTCTCTCTTTTTTTAGTCTATTTAAAAAAATGTCACTTTATGTATAAGTAATTTTTAACTTCATCATTTTACTGACATATATTATATTTAAGAACATTTTGATTAATTACGAGCATCTTTAACTTAATATGTAACACAAGATTCAAAACTCTGGTTACTTTTCTTAAATTCTAAGCACAGTCAAAATAAGATTCATAAAATTAAATACTAGAGTAGTAATATTAACTTTGTAAATAGTACATAGAGATTCTCAACAAAATGCATTAACCTTAGAAACAAGTACCTCAAGATCTCACTTAGAATCATCATGTCACATTCATAGAGTCAGATCTAGAGTACTTGCCCCTCTTCTTGCATTTTCAATTATAGCATAATTAACATCTTCTTTCAATCTTGAAGGAGATCTTTGTGAGGACAATGACAATGTTAAAGTACTCCCATCATCATCATCATTGTCGTTGTTGTGGCTGTTGTGTTTTTGCTTTACTCCTAGGGATAAATTCAGGTCAATTAGGTCACAATCCTTAGCCTTCCTTTTCAAAGGAGTACTCAATATTCTTGCTTGAGATTTTTCAGCTATCTGGAATAATGGAGTGAGCTTATCAATAGGGTTGCTGCCAAAGATCCTCTCATTGAGTGTAGTGTACAATCCTATTCTAGCCTTGTCAATTGTGCTTTGTCTCATTATGGAGCTATGCATCAAGTCATGATCTTGACAATTCCTAGAAGAAACATCTCCATATCTGGGGAAAAGAGTAATAAATTAATCAAAGATCTCTCATTGAAACAGGTTTGAATAGAGCGATATGAATAGTAAAGATTCATATAATCAATTCCAACTTGTTTATACAGTCAGATATCTATAAAAATAGTCAGACTCTATAACAAACATTTCACTATAACAATCATTATTTTTTTGTGGAATCGATTTTTCATGTTATGCCATATTATACGTTCTTTATAACAATAATTTCCCATAGCAGTCAAAAAATATCAGACAAACAATGTTGTTATAGAGAGGTTTGACTGTAACTGAGGCTTAATTCTTATGGATTTGAATTTAATAAATTGACATACCTAAAAGTGGAATTGAACCTTTGCCTGAAGCTTGAGAGCATAGGGAGTTGGCTCAAGTTGTAGATGTATGGATCTCCACCTTCCATATAAAGCTTGTGATGATTTGTAATCCCTGAAAGATGTATAAAGGACTAGAAATTAGTAAGATTTACTATATTAAAACCCTAAACTTGTAAATTTAAAAGATAAACAACATATATACCTTGAGATGGATCATCAATCTTCTTGCTTCTATACATCTATGTAAACAGACAAATTAAAAAAAAAGAACATTAGAAAAAGGTATAGTAGTTTATATGAAGCTAATTATATTGAATTAATGAGAATAAGGTTATATATATTTCATAATTATATGGATCAAGAAATCTATTAGATAATTGTTTTTTTTCTTAAATTAATTACCTGCAAATGGCTCTTGACATGTGCAATGTTGAGTCCTTTTATGTTCATCAATTGAAGAACTAATTTTGGTGTTGCTCCTGTACCCAAAAAAAGAAGAAGAAGAGAACATCAAGAAACATAAACATTAAATTAATTAACAAAGATTAATTACACTAGTTATGAGATTTAGATCAATTACAAACTCCAAATTAAAAGCAATCTTTTGTCCTCTTAGTATAGGTACTATTTCACGCGAATCCAGATTAGTTGAGCCAATGAATTTCTGATACTTGATAGCTAAAGCAAATATCACAAAAAACAATCAAGAAGATTCTAGAAACTTACGATCGTGTCCACCAAGTCTTTCCACAGCATGAACAAAACGACGATGGAGATCAGGTGTCCATCGGAGTCTAACCATCTTAGATCGAACATAAGGCCTCACGGAGAACTTCTTTTCACTCTCCTCAATAGTACTGGTGCTTGAGCTTCCTCCATCCTTATGTAATTTGGTCGAGGTGACGTTCTCGTCCTCTTCCTCATTTTGGTCTGAATTAGGGCTTGTCTTTGAAAATTCAGTGCCACCACTATCTTCCATCATACTTGCTAATAGCTAGCTCTAGCTTCTCTTATTACCTTGTCCTAATAAGAAAGAAAAGAAGAAATAGACTTTTGAGCATACTTCTACTTATTCTTGTTTCTATTTGAGGAGAAGTATACTATACAAGAGAAATATTCTAAGTAGAACAAATGAAAAATCAACCCTATAGACTTTACCTAGAAGATAGATCAAGACTCTTCTCTCTCTCCAATTATTTATCTAACTTTCCATGCATATATATATATAGATGTGTGTGTGTGTGTGAATATAGTAGATTCAACCATTCATGCATGCTTTCATGGATGATGTAATAAGGGTACCACAAATCTTGACACAAAATGAAAAATAAAGAAGAAAAAGATATTTTATCTGTCATAGTTTATGTGAAGGTATTTGACTGGATTTAAAGCACGAGAAAAAAGACTTAGTATTAAAATTTATGGTCTAAAATGAGTCATAAATATTTGTGTGACTATAAATTAGTATTTTATTATAGATAAGCTGAGATATTTAAAGTTAAATTATTAATAAATATAAAAAATTATCATTCTATTTTAGACTGATTTAAAAATATTGTTACATGGGATGGAAGAGTATATTAAACTCATGTGAGACCAGCTCTTCTTTGCATTTAATTCCGTGGAAAATCATATTGATGGTTTGTTTGATATGGCCTAAAATGTCCTCCTTATATCATTTTTTTATTGTGTGGTTGCTTTAACTTATGATTTTTTTTTCCACCAATTGAATATTTTAATTTGCGTGAATCAGAGCCGGTTTGGATTGGCTTAAAAGTCGATCAAACCTACTTTTAGGTCAGTTTTTGACTTCTGAAAGTGTTTGGCAAATATAAAAATAACTTAAAATAAGTTACGAAGTGTTTGGCAAGGTAAAAAATGACGTAAAATAAGTTTAAAATGACTTAAAATAAGTCATAAACCAAAACTAGGTCCCCTCTACTTTTTATTTTTGACTTAAAAGTCATTTTAGTTTGACTTTTTATTTTTGACTTAAAAGCTACTTTTTAAAGTCAATTCAAACGGGCAAGTCTTCTTTTTATGACTATTTTGACTCCTACTAGTAACTCCACTATACTTCTTAAGTCGACATGCAAAATATATATGTTTGTGTGTGAATATAGTAGATTCAACCATTCATGCATGCTTTCATGGATGATGTAATAAGGGCACCAAAAGTCTTGACACAAAATGAAAAATAAAGAAGAAAAAGATATTTTATCTGTCATAATTTATGTGAAGGTATTTGACTGGACAAAAATTTAAAAGCACAAGAAAAAGACTTCAAATTAAAATGTATGGTCTAGAATGAGTCATAAATGTTTGTGTGACTATAAATTAGTATTTTATTATAGATAAGCTGAGATATTTAAGGTTAAATTATTAATAAATATATAAAAATTGTCATGACTGAATTTAAAAATATTGTTAAATAAATTGAGATAGAAGAGTATATTTAACCCATCTGAGACCAGCTCTTCTTTGCACTTAATTCCGTGGAAAATCATATTGATGGTTTGTTTGATATGGTCTAAAATGTCTTCCTTAAATCATTTTTTTATTGTGTGGTTGCTTTAAATTATTGAATTTTTTCCACCAATTGAATATTTTAATTCGCGTGAATAAGTCTTTTTTTATGACTATTTTAACTCTTACTAGTAACTCCACAATACTTCTTAAGTCGACATGCAAAATATTATTGTAATTTTTTAAATAATATTACTAATAATCCTATTTAGTAGCAGATTATCAAAAGGAAATTATTAGTCATGAAAATTTAGCGACAAATTTAGTAAACCAATACAGATAATTTAGTAAAACAAACTCGCAATAAATAATTTTCTAAAAAGAAGTGTTCAAGTGAACAAAGAACGAGTAAAAAAGAAAAGGGTTTAGAAAAATAATGTAATTATTTTTTTACCCCTCCTTCAAGAGCTTTCGCCTTCTGCCTTGTGCTCTTTTATTAACTTGAACTCACATTTTAAGATTGAAAGTAAAGAATGTTTATCATTTGAACTTCTTCCTCTAGTTAGAAAATAATTGTAAAATACATGTTGTTATAAAAATATTTTTTGATATCATACTATAACACTAATTTAACCCCCTTTATAAAATATATACTAACATTACATATAAATAGTGAACAAAGTAAACTTAGGCAGTTTAATTAATGGACTGTTTCAACATCGTTGAAAACTTAAACTTTTCACCAATTTGAGAGAAACAGTGCATGCAAAGGCCAAGTAAACATCAAATACTATTTATTTATTGATGGAGTCCAATTAATTTCAAAATAATTCTTTGGTTACTCTTGTCACTTTATTTTATTTTATAGATATTAAAAAACACAAGTCATGGGACCACTCTATTTAAGATTGGAATTTGTCATTTTTATATCACATCATTCTCAAAAGATTCCAACATAAACATTGCAAGTTATATCTCTTTCTTTTTTTGTAAAACCAAAAAATAAATAATTCTTTCTTCCCCAAAAATAATTCCCCCTTTCACATTGTTAGGTAGGAAATTTCGTGTGTAATTAACCAACTGGCCCCATCCAATTTAATTTTAATTCTTGAGCAATTTATGTCCTTGTGCTAGGTACGTAGTTCTAGACCTAGTCCAAGACAAACTACGATAGGAAATTTATAAGGTCTTTGAATTTGAAATATGGTACAGTAACTCTTGCGTCAAGATCAACTGTGGTTCAGTCTTCTAGTAGGATAAATATATATTGAAAGTGAACGGATCAAAATACATAGATAACATCTTAAAAATTTGTCAGAATATTTTATTTAGATATTTAAATTATGATTTGTTTCAATTGAGCACCTGAACATATGATAAAATATTTTTATTAGGCACTTTCGACTCAAGTATTAGATATTTTTAGTTTTGTCCTTTGACTAAGACTCTTTTACTCCTTGGAATCACTTATGTATGTATTCTCAAATGTCATCTATTAGATAGAGTAGTTAATTAACTGCTTAAAATACATTACTTATTATAATTAAACTATTAATCTCAACAAATCGTAAAGCCACATTCCTATTCCTATTGAGGTTGATCGAGGATCGTATTTGTCATATGTAACTCATATGGTGTAAAATATTCATATATATGATTACATATAACTACCAATTCTTTTTTTTTTAAATGGTTATTATAGTTCAAATTGGTAAAATCAAGTCTACATTTTCAGTGTAAAATGGGGGGGGGGGGAATAACAGATAAATTAGCTTGGGGGAGTCAACTATATATATATTTTTCTAAAAAAAGGTTCAAATATTAGTCAAACGCTAGCATGTCGAATAAATGAGATATTAATAAGACGTAATCCGTAAATCAATAATTTTGTTTTTAACTTTTTGGAAGAATGAGGATCATTTGAAAGGCAACTTTACTAACATGACAAATGGAAAGTATATATAGTGTAACTCTTTTTTTCATTTTTTTTTTTGGTTTGATTAGGCCGATCGGAGCAAGTAAAGAGTTCAATTTCTATGTATTGATAAAGCGTAAAAATATTTATGCAATCAAATTATTTATGATTTAATTGTTGGCAACAATTAAATCATGTGAGCACACATTAGAAATGATTGTAATCTTGGGGAACGATCGATATTCATGTCAATTAAAATCGCTTTCAAAACAGTGACCTGTTATGACATACCGTTTGCTTACTATTTTTCTTTTTAATTCTTTTTCAATATCAATATTGTTCTATTTTTCTATATGATGCCTTGGTGTATCTGACTATTAAATGTATAAAGAAAGGAAAATTAATTTGTTGTTTGCAGCTTGCATTGCGACGGGAATCACGGGCTGTGTTCCTAACCTACCTTTGCTTAGCTGCTTCCACTACACATGATATAGCTATGATTAGAGTGTGATGAGTCTGTATCGGTGATTTATGAAATGGATGGTTTCTTAAGAAAATTTACGTTATTTATATCACCCTGCATGCTATCAGTAACCAGCTAGAGAGTGTTAATATGCGGATAGAATTGAATTTGAATATGTCAAAATTAGTAGAGTTAATTAATGAGTTATGTAGTAACCTAATTTTTTTATAGATTAAAATAAGATAAACTACCGTAATAAATAAGCGAATGAGCAAGCCGAAGAAAACGTAAGATTACGTATTAGCATTTCTATGAAAAAAAAATAATTATATTTTTATGGACTAATTTTATTACCCCTCCGAATTACTCATATTCAATAACCTCAAGATTTCAAGAATAAGACAAATAACATTCTATTTACATGTTAAATTACTCCTATATGATAATGTGTATATTAATTTACCCTACGTGCCTATGACTTCGTTTCTCAGGAAATTCGCGCAGTGGAAGATTCTGAATTTGAAACTTTCTACACCAAAAAAATTGTCAACAACAGCATCAGTTAAATCTATTAATATACTTCCAAGTTCCTCCACCCTTCATTTTCATTTGTCACTTTATGCTTCACGAGAGTCAATTTGCTTGATCTAAAAGTTAAATAAAATAAAATAAATATAATACTCCCTCTGTTCCAATTTATGACACATTTCGGATTTCGAGATTCAAACAAGTTTATCTTTGACCGTAAATATTTCATATATTTTTTAAATATTTTGAATTACCAATTATTGAGACTTATAGTACTTTTTATGTAGTTTATAAATATATAAATTTCATTTTAAATAATTTGAAGATTCCATGAGCGAATTCTCGGTTAAACTTAAACGGTTTGACTCTCGAAAAGCGAAATGTGTCACATAAATTGGGACAAAGGGAGTACTTAAAATTTAAAAATTCAAAAACTCTACAAAAATACTATAAGTCATAATTCTTCTCATATTAATATGATAAAAAAAATATATTTTAAAATATTGATCAAAATTCATATAGTTTGACTCTCAAGAAACGAAACATGACCAGTAAAAATTAACAAAGAGAGTAAATAGTCTAAGTATTCGAGATTTAAGTGGCGTACTTTAAAGTATATATCATGAACAATTTCTTTTTCCTAATAAAATGAACAACATCAAAGTCTAACTCGTATAATATGGTTTGAATAAGGTGGTATATGCATGGTTCGATTGACCTAAATAATCATTGATGCATTAGGATAAGTTTATTTAAATTGACTAAGCTAATAATAGGATATATCAAAGTAGAAGAAGTAATTAGTCCATTCTCAATGTGAACAATTAATTTAGGAAGAACTTGTCAAAGATCCCAATAGTTCAACAGTACATTCACTCTCTTAAGTCATGCTCATACTAAAAGAATTAAATCGAATAAAGATTATGTTACTTCTCATCCAAACCGGCAAATCCATCCCTTAATCTAATTATCGATCATCTCATTTGCATATTGGCACATTCATAATACATCATAGCCAACAAACATTTATCTTTCTCTAAAATGTTAAGTTTTTCCAAAAACTTCATGAATATATAGAAGAAAAATGTATATTTTGAGATTAAGACAAAAATGCTTAATTAAAGTTCTTGAGGTTCGTCTAATTTTAAGAAGGAAGTCATTTTTCTTAGAATTATTTTCAACTATTTACTTTTCATGATATTATTATTAATCTTTAATACTTGAAAATGTAGTCAGAATATATATTATGATCCGATTACAATTATTATTAATATTCAATAGTTATTTTTTCACTCTCCGATCAAACACCGAAAAAAATTAATATTCTGAACAAACACATGGTCTGAAAAGATTCGAAGAAGTCAACTCCGACACAAGTTTTGTTCTCTTTCATTTAGACTCTGTAACACGAAACAAATTATTATTATTAATACTATATAATAAGTTCCCCATAAGGATATGTTTGCCTATTTTTTTATTTATAACAAAACAAATATGTGTGCCTATTAATGCGGATCTAGCATTCTTTGAGAATGAGCATATCTGTCGTCTTTCATCCTTTTTAAACTAATTTTATTTTGATCCTCCCAATCAAGTTTGAAATAATTATCATGCATGTTCATCTTGATGTATGTGATGTTGTTAAATGTTTACATGTTGCATGTGGATATAACATACTCAAGGAAAATAGGCCCAAACACATATATAGCCCCTCTAACTAGTCCATATTTTTCATTTTGACATTTTATCTTAGCATTGTTCCATTTTAACCCTTAAACTCCATTTTTTATGTTCCATTTTAACACGAAATATTATTTTTATATATATTTTTCAATGGCAACTTCTTATTTTAAATTGACATGTGTTAGTTAATTTTAGTTAAAAAAATAAAAATTAACAAAAAATAATTCTTTTTAAAAAATAATAATTTCTTTTTAAGAGTGTTATGTATTTTTGTGTGAAATATAACCGACGAAATTGTGTTGGTTTTCTTTCTTTAAAATCACCGACAACCTAACAAAGTCAGTTGAGTTTTAACATTGTTTAGTAGTGTTATTAGCAATGAACAAGAGTTTTTTTTTAGTAGTGTTATTAACAAAGTCAGTCGAGTCTTTTTGAAGATGGTTTTTTTTATTCGTATTGATTTATATTAAAAATTAAAAGTGAGTATTTGCATTAAATTTAGATAACTTAGATGATAAGAAAAAATAAATAAGTAGTGTTATTTAATTTAATTGAATGTTTAAGAAAGAAAATCAAAGAATTTCCGTCAATTTATTTTCATGCAAAAATACAGAGAAATATCAAAAAAATAATATTATTGTTTTAAATTTTTTATGTTTGTTCGCGAATGTTTAATTTTTTTACGAAAATTAACAGGCACACGTCTATTTTTTAAAAATAAGAAATTGCTATTGAAGAACATAAATAAAAACAAATCATAAAAAATAGTATAAGTGTTTAAATGGTACATAAAAAATGGAGTTTAAGGGTTAAAATGAAACAAGACTAAGTTGAAGTGTCAAAATGAAAAATGAAGACAAGTTTGAGGGGTTGTGTATGTGTTTGGCCTTAAATATTTACATTTGAGGGTATCTCATATTTGAAGGTCATACATAATTATTGAGATTTTCACAATATATCTCTTTCATATATAGAGTCATTAAAATAAGGTAATTTTCGAAATATTTTTAAAATAGTAGCATAAATAATACTTATAGAAAATTCATTTAAAATCATATCTCAATAATCTAGGGATTAATTATGCAAAGTTAATACTATTCCTAAGTTTACAATCTGTTTGATCCCAACTTACGTTATTCATGCTTCAAATATTCAATTTTACGTGAGCTAGAGTTAGAATATCTCGTGGTGATCGAAAGAGTCGGTTGTTAGGAGTAGGGGTGTACATAGGTCGGTTTGATTTGGTTTTTCATTAAAAAAAAATCATGAACCAATTATGTCGGTTTATTAAATCGAAAAACTAAATCAAACCACATCAGTTGGTTTTTTGGTTTCGGTTTTAATCGGTTCTTTTGGTTTTTTTCTGTTTTTTAGTATTTGAAAAAGAGATCAAATATACTTTCACTTACCTGTGTGATAAGCTAAACTTAAAAAATGTTAAATGAATAGAAATTTTCAAAAAGATGGTAAAATTCACATGAGGCTAGAGGCAAACTGAATACAAAACAAAATATTTACAAAGTAAATTGTTAACTTCGAATTTGAAAAGCTATAACAATAAGATTGTAACTTTGGATCTTAATACAAAATAAAATATTTACAAATTTTACAAGCCCAAATTTGAAATAATATATATAAACATTGAAAACTATAAACTAATTAAAAATATATTAACAAAGTAGATTATAAATAATACTATTTTTTATCTATAAATAAAATAAAATTATATATATCCAAATTTGAAATAAAATATATAAACATTGAAAACTATAAACTAACTAAAAATATATCAACAAAGTAGATTATAAATAATATTTTTTATCTATAAATAAAATAAAATTTTATATATATATATATATATATATATATATATATATATATATATATATATATATTATGTTGGTTTGATTTCGGTTCGGTTTGACTTTTTTTCTTTTAACACCAAACCAAACCAAGAGTGGTTGGGTTTTTTTTTCATCCGCCAAACCAAACCACAAATTTATTTATTTTTTCGATTTGATTTGGTTCATCGGTTTGATTTGACTTGTACATCCCTAGTTAGGAGTATATGTTAGTACTAAATAGTTTTGAGTAATTGTGATCCCATAGGCTAATTAATATGAATTGAGCTAGACCTAATTGTACCTATTTGATGAAATTAGTTGCATGTAGGAGACTCCATTAATGGAGGTATCAATTTTTTCCTAAAAACTACGGATAGTCCAATGGATTCGGGTCGAAAAAATGGTATTGTTCTTCTTCCTTTTTGATGGGCTCTCCACCTTTAACGGATTTGAACATACAGCCATTCCATTTCTGTTGGGAAAACAGAGTATACACGTAAGTGTAATTTGTATATCTATAAGGAGTGGTTTACACTTTCAATGGCCACCATTCTTCCTTCATAATCAATCTACATTTGTTCTTCGCGTAAACTAAGAGAAAACTCAACCCATCAATGTCCCCTTTTTTCCTTTTCTTTTCTTCTTCCCCCAAAAGAAAATGTAAAAGAATCGGCGTCAGAAAAAAATAATAATAATAAACACCCAGAATTGTTAAAAGCCCCAAATAACCTGCAACACCATTGTTTTCTCCATTTTCCCCCCTTTTTCAACAGTGGTGTTTGCAGGTAATTTTGTTTTTTTTTTTTTTAATTTTACATTTAGTTTTTTTTGAGTTACCCATTGAATTTTTTTCCCCCTTCTTTCTGGGTGATTGATTGATTGCAACTGTGTGTTTTGTTAATTTGAGGGAATATGCAACATAACATTTTTGCAACGATGCGTAGTTTGAATATGATTGAAGGATGTAAAGGAACACAAATTTATGCTTTTAATCAATCTGGGAAAACCACAACTAATGGTTATGGTGGTGGAGGTGGGGTTGGTGAGAAATTTCTACAACATCTTCATGAAAGGGTAAGTTCTGTTAGGTCAAAGTCTAATAGGAATTACCAAGCTATGCAACCCAAAGATAATGTGAAATCTGCTGTTTTAGTTGAAGCTTTAGCTAGTTATGGCCTACCTCAAACTGATTTTATTGAACCCCAGATTGAATCTTATCTGAAATCTGTTAATTTTGTGGAGACGTTAGCTGATGTTTATCGTAGGATGGAGGGTTGTTCTAAGTTTGAGATATCAGGGATGTATCTTGAACAATGTGCAATATTTAAGGGGTTATCAGATCCTAAGTTATTTAGGAAGTGCCTAAAGTCGGGTAGAGAACATGCTGTTGATGTGCATTCTAAGGTTGTGCTTTCCGCGTGGTTGAGGTTTGATAGAAGAGAGGATGAGCTTATTGGTGTATCGGCTATGGATTGTTGTGGGCGAAGTATTGAATGTCCGAGGAGTTCTTTGGTGTCAGGGTATAATCCTGAATTAGCTACTGATCCTTGTTTGTGTCACCAGAGACCTGTACAAGATGAGGATACTGAAATTTACATTGGAGATGAGGAATGTTCGACATCAATTAGTCATGATTATGAGGAGGAGGATTATGATATGTCATTTTGCATGGGGGATGAAGAGATAAGGTGTAGGAGATTTAATATGGCTTCACTTTCGAGGCCATTTAAAGTGATGCTGTATGATGGTTTTATGGAGTCTCGAAGGGAGAAGATAAATTTTTCACAGAATGGGATTTCTGCAAAGGGGATGAAAGCTGCTGAGATGTTCAGCAGAACGAAAAGTGTGGAGTCTTTTGATCCAGACACTGTCTTAGAGCTCCTATCATTGGCCAACAAGTTCTGTTGCAATGAAATGAAGTCTGCTTGTGATGCTTATTTAGCATCATTGGTTTTTGATATGGATAGTGCTATGTTACTTATTGAATATGGGCTGGAGGAGACCTCATATGTTCTCGTGGCAGCTTGCTTGCAGGTGCTATTGAGGGAACTTCCAAATTCAATGCACAACCCCAACGTGTCAAGGCTCTTCTGCAGTTCAGAGGGTAAGGACAGATTAGCTTCTGCAGGGCATGCTTCGTTCTTGCTGTATTATTTTCTGACCCGAACAGCTATGGAGGAGGACATGAAATCAAACACAACTGTAATGCTCTTGGAAAGACTGGGAGAATTTTCAAGCATAGGCTGGCAGAAACAGCTTGCATTCCACCAGCTAGGTTGTGTGATGCTTGAAAGAAAAGAGTATAAAGATGCTCAAAAATGGTTTGAGGCAGCTGTTGAAGCTGGTCATGTTTATTCCTTAGCTGGCATTGCCAGAGCCAAGTACAAGCGCGGCCATATGTACAAGGCATATAAGTTGATGAACTCCATCATATCTGACTGCACACCTTCTGGGTGGATGTATCAGGAGCGATCCCTGTATTGTCATGGCAAGGAAAAGACGATGGACTTGAGTACCGCTACTGAATTGGATCCAACCCTTTCTTATCCATATAAATACAGAGCTATGTCAATGGTTGAGGAGAATAGAACTGAGGCAGCCATTTCTGAGATCGACAAAATAATTGGTTTCAAGGTCTCTCCTGACTGCCTTGAGCTTCGTGCTTGGTTCTTAATTGCCCTGGAGGACTATGAAGGGGCTTTAAGGGATGTCAGAGCACTGTTGACTTTGGATCCCCAGTACGTGATGTTCCATGGGAAATTGCAAGGTGATAAATTGGTGGAGCTGTTACGTCATACTGTTCAGCAGCGCAATCAGGCTGATTGCTGGATGCAACTATATGACAGATGGTCCTCTGTAGATGATATTGGCTCCTTAGGTGTTGTTCACCACATGTTGGCCAATGACCCTGGGAAGAGTCTCTTACTGTTCAGGCAATCTCTCCTTCTTTTACGGTATGATTTAAGTATATATCTAGTTTTTTTATTTGTCATTGGCAAATCATTCCTGATCAGGTGCATGTTACATTGCTGGCTGTCTACATTGAATCACTTTAAGAAACTTGAAGCTCTTAACATTTACATCAATTGATTAACCAGAAAATCTGTGCAATTATTTTTTTGTATTGGTATTTGAACAATCTCTAAATGATCGATTAAAGTATGATCTCAATTCTCTATGTTAACAATTTTCTTAATCATAACTCTCAGTTCATTATAACAACTTTGCATCAGGCAGTTGTCTTCTCATGCATGAGTAGCTCAAGTTGAATACCTGGCTGGAGTTTAGAGTAATGTTCTTTTGTGCTCCATGAATTCTATAAGACTGATTTGCAGTTTTATTTACAGGTTGAACAGCCACAGAGCTGCAATGCGTAGTCTGAGAGAAGCCCGAAACCAAGCTACCTCCGAGCATGAAAGGCTAGTCTATGAAGGATGGATACTATATGACACAGGTTATCGTGAAGAAGCTATTTCTAAAGCTGAAGAGTCCATCTCAATCCAGAGATCATTTGAAGCCTTTTTCCTAAAAGCATATGTTTTATCAGAAACAAATTCAGATTCTGAGTCATCATTGTATGTAATACAACTGCTTGAGGAAGCTCTTAGATGCCCTTCAGATGGTCTTAGGAAAGGCCAGGTGAGTGCTTCTTTCAAGAATATACAAATACATGACGTCTAATGAACCAGAATATTCACTCAAAAAGTTATATACTCCTGCAGGCTCTGAGTAATCTGGCAAGTATCTATGTAGATGTTGATAAGCTAGACAGTGCAATTGATTGCTACGTGAATGCCTTGACTATTAAGCATACACGAGCCCATCAGGGCCTGGCACGTGTTTACCACCTCAAAAACCAGAGGAAAGCCGCATATGATGAGATGACAAAGTTGATTGAAAAGGCAAGCTACAATGCATCAGCTTATGAGAAGCGTTCTGAATATTGTGATCGTGAATTGGCAAAAAGTGATCTTACAATGGCAACAAAGTTAGATCCCCTCAGAACATATCCATACAGATACAAAGCAGCTGGTAAGTTGCATCTTTTCATGCCATATGTAGTGAGGTGGAGTCTTATTGATTGTGGTCCTAGACGGGCGTCTAGTTGCTTTTGCCCTATGTAATGACGTATAACTTCTTGTGCATGCTTATATATGAGTTTTCTTGTGTGGGCTGTAGGTTGGCATACATAATAAAAAAAGAGAAAGATATTAGTGAAACCCACTTGAATTCTGTCCCTTAACAAGTGTAATGACAAAAAGTTAACTACTTGGTCAACCAAATCTTTCTTCAATTCCATGTATTCTTATGATTGCTTTGGGCGCACCGTCATTGTTGTTTGATTTAAAAAGAATCCGTCTTGTACAACCTAGTTTCCGTGCTACAAAGTGGACATATTTGGTAGCAGAGAAGAAATGTTCTTATTGAGGGAACTTCACTTGGCTGATGGGAGAAGAAGCGACTTAAGTCGTTTGGCTGTTTTACTTGAAAATCGGACTAATGAGGAAAACAATCCAATCAGTGCGGTCAGTCCACCCTTCTGACGTGCGGGGGTCTGGACGGCCGGAGGATGACAGAGCAATCACGCCTTGCTCCCTCCTGGCATCTATGTCTTAAAATATGGTCACTTTTACTTGGTTGCCAAACATAAATAAATATTTTTGCATCAGAATCTGAGAAGTTAGATCATTCAAGAGATCATTTCTGCTATTTGAAATCTTTATATCTCTTAGTTGATTGATTGGCTAGAGAAGTAATATCCTGTATTTGTATTTTCAGTTCTAATGGATGACCATAAGGAATCTGAGGCCATTTCAGAGCTAACAAAAGTCATAGCTTTCAAGCCTGACTTACACCTGCTCCATCTTCGAGCAGCTTTTCATGACTCGATGAATGAGCCTACGTCTACCATTCGAGATTGCGAAGCAGCACTGTGTCTTGACTCTAGCCATGCAGATACACTTGAGCTTTATTCAAAAGCACGACAACGATCTAATGAATAACGATAAATGTGAAAGAGCAGATAAAATCATTGGCTTTTTCAGGATTGTTACTTTTTGGACAGTCAGTCACTGACTCACTTCTCCCTAAATTCTTTTAAGGTGCAGACAGGGCCAATACTAATTCATGTGATGATCCACTTCGTTTACACTTCAAGGAATTCAGATGAGACATCCAATGACCGCTACACATGGCAGCGACAAAAATCTTAAAAGAAAAGAAGAGTTAGAAATCAAAATCGTGATGAGAGGAAAATACTGAAAAGATAAAAAAGTGAGGGAAGTTGTAAATAAAAATGCATTCTAACTCGAAATATTTTTGAACTTCATAGTGCAGAATGCTGCTGATTCTGTTTGTAACACTGCAAAGATAGGGTTCCTTCTGTATGTACATTGAACTGCAGCATACTATGAATGTCTGGTACTCTGCTCAGTCAGAGTTTTTCCAATGTGATGATACTCTCTTGTTAAATTTTTTTCAGTCTCTTTATGTTCTGAATAGACACATAGCTAGAGTATGTCTCCAAAAGAGGATGCACTTAATTATTTTTTTTTGTTTCTCATCCGGTGTCCCTACCCCATTGGAGTCTGACTAATCTAGATTTGTGTTGGGTAGCACTCCCTACCAAGGATTTTTCCACACCCAGGGCTTGAAGCCGATACCTTTGGTTAAGGGGGGAGCAACTCCATCCATTGCACCACATCCTTTGGTGGTCTCAACAACAATATACCTAGTGTAGTCCCACAAGTGGAGTCTGAAGAGGGTAGGATATACACAAACCTTATCACTCGATATAGTGTGTTCATCCTTATTGCAGTACTAACCAAAAAAGCTAGATTACACCAAATATTTTGCAACATATTTCTCCCCTATTTAACCATTTCAAATCGATTTCTCTTTTCGCAATCATTCATATAATCTCAACAATACTTCAGATACAAGTAAAAATTATGCTCAAGATTGATGATTATTAAAATGAAATATCACAATGAACTAGCTTGAGATAATCCATATACACGAAGCCATTCTACAATAATCTAAGCAATATGAGTAGAAATATGTACATGAGGTTTGTATCTATGATTTTTTCACAAAAGGATGGAGGACATTCTTGTATTGAGGATGGTCCCAATCCAAAGCTTTCCATGATTTTTCACTCATTCTGATAAATTCAAGATCTGGTGGAGCTGATGGTTGCCCATTTTGAAGAGGAAGAAGAGTAAATGGAAGTCTCTTCAGCTTCCCACATAACGAAACTGTTACACGTTGAATAGAACCACAAGTCATTCTACCCTTGTATATGCTCTTGAGTTCTGGCAATGCATGTAAATAAAGAATCTGCAACTTTGGTAGAACAATAATATTCGATGATGAGGCACATTGATTAACTTGTTCTTCTTCATCATCTGCTATTATCTCTTCCATTTCCTCGCAAATCCTTACAGTAATTTCTGTGAGATTTTGGAGGTATTGCAGCAGCCACTTAGGGATTAACTTCTTCATTTTATCACAGAACGAAACATCAAGGCACCGGAGATGGGAAAAGGTTCCAACAGGAGGCAATGGTTCTACTAATTCCAACTTACAAAGACCACTGAATTCTTTTAAGCAATGCAAAACCAATCTCTCAAGAGTTTCGAGTGTGTTGTAAGTAGACATGGGTCCCTGATGTCTCGTTGATCTACAATTCGATGTCCTAATTAGGAACTCTATCCCATTGCATCTTCCAATTTTAATTAGTCTCAAGTCTTTGGTCTGAATAAGAGATGGAATAGTATCCAACAAGCTATCACCCAACATGCGAAAATCACATTCTGAAATAAGTAACTCCTGAATGTTTACTGGTAGAAGAGTCACATTTCGCGCTTCATCTTCTATCTGGTCATAGCGTAGCATCTCTATGCTGTCTCCAGTGAGAAGAAGATGCCTTAGAATCACCCGTTCACCATAAAAGGTCAAATCATAAGAAAGATGATCACTCTCCAAAATTGGCTCGGAAGAACTTTTTGTATCTAAAGCAATTACAAAGGAACTCGGCTTCCCCCAACGCTGTTGATATTTCACAAATCTATTAAAACTACAAACATCAATAAACTTTCCATGAAATACCTCTAGTTGTCTCATCCCTAGTAAGTCTTCTACTCGTACAACGAAAGGAATCGAGAGGAATTGAAGATTAGAGAGCCTAGCTAAAATGTCCACAGCTGGTTTCTTAGATAGTGTCTTTGGAACTCTTTCATTTCTTGTCATGTCCAAGCATCTTAATTTAACTAAGCTTTCTAAACCTTGAGGCACTTCCTGGATAATTGTGTGGAAAAGGTCTAACTCAATGAGGTTCTTCAGATTGTTCAATGGTGGCACAAATCTAAGTCCATAACAACGTCGTAACAGTAATGCAGAGAGACTTACTAGATTTGACACAGAACTAGGCAGCTGATGTATCGCGGTATAGCTTAAATCCAAAACACGTAGACCAGGCATCTGCGTGAAAAAGGGATCGATAACTTGACTCAGACTACAATTTCCTTGCAATAACAAAGTTGTAAGTTTCGGACATATAGAGGATAAAGGCTGTGAAATTTTGCTTATATCATTATTCATCAAAGAAACCTTGTCCAAATCCTCTGACCATTCTTGCTCCCCTGGTATTTCGCGCAATTGTGCTCCTGCTCTCACCATCAAATTAATTTCATCTCCTGCAATTCGCAATGCCATCTCTCTCACCAAATCATGCATCCTCACACATCGAGATCCATTTCCATTCACGACACTTTCTAGTAAGCACGCCCTTTCCAATTTGTTCAATACTGCATAGCCTTGGTCAAGTTCTGCCTTCCTACTGTTCCTTTTGACAAGCAACTCTTCCACAATGAGAAGGCGAACCAATTCATCTCTCCGAATTTTGTAGTCTTCAGGGTAGAAGCAACAATAAAGAAAACACTTTTGTAGTTTTGGATCTCTCAATCTGTTATAACTACACTGGAGAATTGGAAACACATCATTGTTCATATTCTCCATTTCCATACAAGAGTCTTTGAATTCTTCAAACGCGTCCCTCCATTCAAAAACATCGTTAACTCCTCTCATACTTGCAGCCATAGTTATTATCCCCAATGGCAATCCATCACAATTCTTAGTCATTTTCTTCGCGATTTCTTCCATCTCCATCGAAAGATCTCCCCATTGACAACCAAGTGTCTTGATGAATAATTCCCATGATTCAGTCATTGAAAGAGTTTCTACTTTTACTTTCTTCTGGCAGCCAATCTTATCACACACCTCAGACGATCGACTAGTTATGATTAACTTACCTCCACCAATTTCCAGTGGAATTCCCACTTTTGTTACATCAAATATGTTCCATACATCATCCAATATGAGCACAAAGCTTTTCTTCCTCTTCAAACTATGGAACAACTTTGCTGTCCTCTTCTTGTCATCATCCTCACTCGAGAGGTCTAGACCGATAGTTTTAGCAATATTGTTTTGAATTTTAGAAATGCTAAAATCTTGTGATACAGTAATCCAGTAAACATTACCCGAAAATCTTGATTCTTTGAGGAGATGATCATGTATATGCATTGCAAGAGTCGTTTTCCCCACACCTCCCATACCATAAATGCCAATACTTGAAACTTCATTCAACGGCGTTATCACCTTTCTTAGACTCTCCACAAATGCTTCACCTTTCAAGTTTGTCATCACCAACGGCTGCATCTTCCCTTCGTATAAATGAAGCAAAATTCCTTCCGAAAATTTACCTTGATCTAGGAGATATTCCACTTCTTCATGAATTTTATCAGCACGATTTGACAATCCTATGCGCGAAAAGCTGGAACTCTGTTCTACTTCTTGCTCAAAGCATTCAAACTCATGTTCTAGCTTTTGTACACTATTTTGCCAATTTTCAACCTCAGTCTTTCGTCTTTTACTCGAATGATGCTCTGCATCTTTTACCTCATCCGCGATATCCTTCCTTCGACTAATCAACACTTCCATCATTCTTTTTACTGTTTCTAGTTTTTCCTCAAGTCCCATGTATGGATCCCATACATTTTCTTTGAGGATTGATAATGCCTCAATCACCATAGTACTAACAAAACACAGGGGCGGAGCCAGTATAGTAGTTACAAGTTGACAGAACTCAATAACTTTGGCTCAAATCATGTATTTATATTAACAAAGTTCGTCTACTATGTGCAAATAATCTTATTCAGAACTCAATAAGCAAAAACGAACTATGGTTCAAAACTCATAACATAACAATCCTGACTCTAACTCTGCACATACATATATAAATAGAGAGAAATATAACAAATATATAATAGGCCAAACAATTAAATGATTTACCAAGTCAGAAGGAGCTCTAAAACATTGAGAAAATCTCCTCAATTATTGTGCCATTACTAAATTGATATACTGGTCAACTCAATCTACATTGATTGTTTTATGTTAATGATATTAATATGTTACAAAAAGAAGTTGACATATCGCATAAAGAATACCATGAGGTACCAATTTTAAGATAAAAAACTAGATCAACATTGTCATTAGTGAATAATTTAAACAAGCTTCTTCCAAAACATACCACTTTAATTAGAAAAATTTAAAGGTGGAGTGTGACTTTAAAATTGTGAACAAATATACAGGTATCAAGTTAATTATTATTTAAGTAATATAATGTACCTGCTATTTCCTGAAAACTAAAAAATAATATCATGACCATGTAATAAGAATAAAGATTTCAAAAGTCAGTTCCTTCCAAAGCATACCACTTGAAATATATCATATTAGTTAATTATATGTATTTGCCTCGATAAATCGTAAAATATCAGATCATGTTCTGACTAAGGTTGAGAGCTAAATCTTATTTTTCAAATGTTTCTTTCTGAATGTAAAAACCTGTGCTTGTGAGGACGATTGTCGAGTTGAATAATTTTAAAATGTTCATAAATTCTACTCTTACATCATTAATTTTTAAAAAAATTTCTACTTCTTTAAAATTATGATTTTTTTAAAAATAAAAAATCTATATAATAAATTTACCTATAAAAAAGTTACTTTCAGGATGAAAAAAGAAGAAGTGGAAGTACTAATTGGCAATTCCTTTTTTTTTTTCATTCCATTCACAATACATAATTGATAATAGATTACATAACTTACATTTCCTTTTTCAGAATTGTATTGTAACGATTACTCGTCAGATTAAGTTAAAAACTAATTGAAAACCATAAGATTATTTGCATGCCTAAATTAAAAGATAGCACTTATTAGTTATTAATTAATAGTTTGTTTCATAAAAGGTAAGATATGACTACCACAATCTCGCTAGTCGCTACAATAATATCTACATAATCTTTTATGAAAAAGATTGTGAATATTGCATGTTAGCTATAAGAACCGCCCTACATGACATTGAAAATATATGTGCAAATGAATTCCGTAAAAATATTACTCCCTCCGTCCCATTTTATGTGGCACTTTTCGGATTTCGAGATTCAAACAAGTCTAACTTTGACCGTAAATTTTTCATAGATCTTTTAAACATTTTGAATTATCAATTGTTGTGACTTATAGTACTTTTTACGTAGTTTATGAATATATATATATTTCATTTCAAAATAATTGAAAATTTCATGCACAAATTTCCGGTCAAACTTAAACTGTTTGACTCTTGAAAAATGAAAAGTGTCACATAAATTGGGACAGAGGGAGTAATAGTGATTTTCTTATCTCTCTCTCGTAACTTTTTCATCAGCAAATTTGATAGAAGATGTTTGTCGAACGTCGATAACTTCAAAATATGCAATGACTCTCTTAGAGCGGATCCTAAGAATTTTTTTTGTTGATAAAAAATGTTTAGTGCGTATTTTGCTTCAATAATGTTTGACAGACAAAATATTTATAATGAGGTCATAAGTCTACTAGAGAAAACAAAGGAACCACTCCTCAAGAACCTTCACATTTGTATGGAAAATTATGATGAGACGATAGATGACCCTACATCATCAATTGAAAATTGGCATTCTATGTCAATTATAATGTTCTTAATTTCCAAAAGAAGATTTATATTGTTTTAAGTTAATGTTGAATTAGTTTCTTCCCGAAAGAGATATATCTCATATTTAAAATATCACATTTCTCACGAATATAGATGTACAATATGAACTTACTATATTTAGAGAGATCTTCACTTAATGGATAAGCCACAAGTATCTCTAGACTATAATTAAAATTTTAGAGAGATCATATTTGTGCACTTTTTGTGCTGACGTGGCATCTTCAACCATCCAAGTTGGCTATGTTTGTACAAGTCCAGAGCCAAAAGGGCAAAAAAAATTGTCAAAAATTCATAAAGAGCACATCAAATTCTTTTAAAACCAAAAGGGCAAAATTGCTCCTGACGAAGTGATTTCCCTCTGACACAATGACGAAAAATCGCTGCCCTAGCAGCTATTTTGTCTAAAAACTTTTTTTTATTATTAAAAATCTCTGCCAGGGCAGCGATTTTGTAAAAAGTTTTTTTTTTTAGTTTAATATTCTTTTATTATTATTTATGATATATAATTCAATTTTCCTCATGCTTCAACAATTTTATTGAGTATACTGTCCGTCTTGTTTATCATTTTTATATTATTAATAATTAACAATAGGCATGAAAAACGTTGCCCTTGCAGCGATGTGTAAGGAAAAAAAAATTTCTGACTGGCAGCGATTTTTAATGAAAAAAAATAAAATAATTTTTTTTACAAAATCGCTACTAGGGCAGCGATTTTTAATTAAAAAAAAAGAAAAAAGGTTTTTAGAAAAAATCGCTGCAAGGGCAGCGATTTTTCGTCATTGTGTCAGAGGGAATCGCTTCGTCAGGAGCGATTTTGCCCTTTTGGTTTTAAAAAAATTTGATGTGCCCTTTTGAAATTGTTGACAATTTTTTTTGCCCTTTTGGCTCCGGACTCATGTTTGTACACACGCGCCTGCTACGTGGTGGATATTTTTTCTTCTTTTTTTTATTTTAAATATTTTTTAAAAAAATATTCTTATTTTCTTTATCTTGTATTTAAATTAAGTTAATACACATACTATTTTTGCCTTGTATCTAACTTTTTTTTTTACTTTCATTCATTGTTTTTTCTCTTTTATTTTTCTATTGATTTTATTTACTCTTTTTTTATTTTGTTTGTATTTCCTTTTGATTTGATTTCAAATTTAATTCCAAATATCTTATTTTTAAAATAAGTTAATTTCGAATGGATATCAAAATAAGTGAAAAAAATCAAATAAAACATATAACTTAACATTAAAATTATACACTTTTTAGTTATTTTTTCAAAAAAATAATTAAAAGTGAAAATATAAGAAATTGATGAAAGAAAAAAAATGAATTTTTAAAGTGAAATAAATTAAAATAGATATTTTAAAGAAAAATATAAAAATAATTAAATATATATAAGTTTTAATATCAATAAATATGTGTACTAACTAATTATAAAGTTCCACAAAGAAGATTTATAAAAAAACAAATTATTGTAGAAAGACTATACAATGACACTCATTTACACAGAGAGCTCATTTTTACACATTCTTTAGTGTTGTTTAGGAAAAATCTAAATAATGTGGAATATTTGTGGAAATTCGCTTATCGCCATTTATGAAGTGTCTGAAAGCGAAATTTGATGCAGTATTTGGATCCCCACTGACATACTGACAGATGCACATGTTATACGTCTCATTATAACAGCTCTCAGTCTTCTATTTTTATACTCAAAATAATATGATTGTTATTGAACAATAAATTTGTTTGTAGATTCAATCCATTCAACTCATCCTTTAGGATTTATCAAGTTGTCTACATAACTTTTCATTACCACTGTCCTAGAGAATTTTTCCCATGGTCTACCAAAATATGAGTTGACATTGCTCAAATCTTGGGCAGCATTTATAGTGCAATTTTGAAGCACTATTCCAGTTGTAGAATTCTAAAGTTGTCTGTGTTGTGTAGTGATTGTATTATACTGCTTGAGAAGTGGAATGCATACTTCAATTAAGCAGTTTTGAAATAGGATTGTTGCCTCGCCAAAAATAAAATCTATCGTGCCATAGATTTCGTAATCTCAATAGAATGACAGTCTTTTTTGTGTATAAGGTATCTTGATATCCGTCCAAACGACATCTATAAAATGAAGCAAAATCTGCTTCTACTCTTAATGCAACTGCCTGATGCTTTATTAGTCCAACATCATTCCTAAAGTAATGTCTTGGGCTGTGAAGTCATCCCTAAAAATTAAATTAGAACAATGAGTAATTAATCAAAATCAATGAAATATGTAACACACAATATAATAGACTTACCCACAATTATAGTGTCATACGTTTGATTTTGTTGATGAAGTTTCTATTGCCATTATTATTATAGTATTCATTCCTTCTCCAATTAAGACTATATTGGTCTTCTTTTTAGCAACTTAAATATATTCTTAATATGTGTCTTGTTTAATTTTTATGTAATATTACATGACACTATGATCTGGTGCTACTAGTATTGCTTCAACTAATTGTCCTTAAGTCTCCGGTCCCATCTTGAGAAACAACCACATTAGGCGTTTCTGTCAGCTGACTTTGACAACATAGAACTATGGTTGATAACATAGTTGAAACAACAAAAAATGACATTATATTCCAAATAGACATTGCAACCTAATATAAGTAGTGTTTTTGCAATAATGTACGCACAATAATTTATTATTTTTATTATTAATTAACGTGATATACACATGCAAAGCATGTACATTTAATCAAAAAAATAAAATTCTAATTTAATAGTGATTTAGGTTTTCGAAAATGATTTGGAGAATAAGTAATTGGTTGAAGGTAAAATATAAAAATAATATATGCATAATTTTATTAATTGACATATATAACACACGTGCAAAGCACGTACATTAAATTAGATACACGTGCAAAGCACGTGCGCACTTAGTGTTGCAATGTTATACGTTTGGTTGCCGTTGATGAAGTTTCTATTACTCGTATTGTAGTATCCATTCCTTCTCCGATTATGACTATGTTGGTCTTCTTTTTATCAATTTGATTGTATTCTCGATTCGTGTCTTGTTTAATCCTTATGTAGTATTGTTTGACACTATGATCTAGTGCTGATATATTACTTCAAATATTGTCCTTTAGTCTCTTGTACCGTCTTGAGAAACAACAACGTTAGGTATTTCTATTAGCTGACTTTGACAACATAAATCTATGGCTGATAACATAGTTGCAACAACAAACAATGACATTATATTCGGCTTGTTTAAGGAAAAAAACTAATTGAAAACTATATATATCTCTTTTTTTCTCTTTTCACCTATATACTCATTTTTATGCTAATTATAATATTTTTATTTTATAAGAAACTAAATTTTATAATTAGCAGAGTTTATTGTTAATACTTTTGTTACTGATTTAATTCAAAAAAAGAAGATTTATATAAATCAAATTATTGTAGAAAGACTATACAATGATACTCATTTACACAGAAAGCTCGTTTTAACAAATTTCTTGATGTTATTTACGAAAAATCTAGATAATGTGGAATATTAGCAGGAATCCACTTATCGTCATTTATGAAGTGTCTGACAGTGAAATTTGATGCAATATTTGGATCCGTAGTGATGGATGTCCATGTTACACGTCCCTTTGTAATAGCATTCGGTCCTCTATTCTTGTACTCAAGATAATATGATTGGAGTTAAAAAAACAAATGTTTGTAGATTCAATCCATTCAATCTATCCTTTAGGATTTATCAAGTTGTCTACATAACTTTTCATACCACTATCCTAGAGAATTTTCCCCATGGTCGACAAAAATATGTGTTGACACTGTTCAAATCTTATGCAGCCTTTATAGTGCAATTTTGAAGCACTATTCCAGTTGTAGAGTTCTCAAGCTCTCTGTGTTGTGCAGTGATTGTGTTATACTGCTTGAGCAGTGGAACACGTACTTCAATTAAGCAGTTTTGAAACAGGATCGGCGCGTCACCAAACATAAAATCTATCGTGCCATAGATTTCACAATCTCGATAGAATTGACGATCATTATTTTGTATATAAGGTATCTTGATACCCATCCAAACGACATCTATAGAACGAAGCAGAATCTGCTTCTACTCTTAATGTCACTGCTTGATGCTTTATTGGTTCAACATCATTCCTAAAGGTGATGTCTTGGGCTATGAAGTCATCCCAAGTACCCCTACAAATTAAATTAGAACAATGAGTAATTAATCAAAATCAATGAAATTTGTAACACACAATATAATACATAGACTTACCCACTGTTGCAGTGTCATACGTTTGATTTTCGTAGATGAAGTTACTATTACCCGCTATTATTGTAGTATCCATTCCTTCTCCGATTAAAACTATATTAGTCTTCTTTTTAGCAACTTGAGTGTATTCTCGATATGTGTCTAGCTTAATCTTTATGTAGTATTGCATGACACTATGATCTAGCGCTCCTAGTATATCTTGTTAAGTCTCCGATCCCATCTTCAGAAACAACCACGTTAAACGAACAAAAAAAAATTAGATGGTAAAAATTATCACGTAGCGGCTCCTCTATATATAGTTGTTGTAATAATGGGACGAAGGTAGCATTATATTGATGACAACACAAATAATACATTAATTGAAGAGAAAATGTAAAAATTGGAGTGGGTCACTACATGTTTCCTAATATAAGTAGTGTTTTTTTGCAATAATGTAACATACACACAATAATTTATTATTTTTATTATTAACTAACGTGATATATACGTGCAAAGCACGTACATTTAATTGAATTATTAAATTTTCTAATTTAATAATGACTTAGATCTTCGAAAATGATTTGGAGAATAAGTAATTAATGTTGAAGGTAAAATATAAGAAAATATATGCATAATTTTATTGATTGACGTTAGATACACGTGCAAAGCACGTGCACTAAACTAGACACACGTGCAAAGCATGTACACACCAAGTATTGCAATATCATACGTTTGGTTGTCATCGATGAAGTTTCTATATATTGCCCGTAATTATTGTAATATCCATTATCGGACATGTGAAATAGAGATGCATAGACGCCCCAGCAAGGAGGTGTGAGAGGTTGGAGGTAGTAGGCATGAGGAGAGCTAGAGATAGGCTGAAAAAAGCATTGGGGAGAGGTGTTTAGATAGGACATAATGCAACTTCAGATTATCGAGGACAAACTTAGAGAGGAGGGTGTGGAGGTCGTGCATTAAGGTAGAAGGTTAGTTGGTAGAGTGGAGTGTTGCCTTGTTTTCTAGGGTTCATACTTGTTGATGTCTATCATTGTACTTACCGTATTCTTGTAGTTCTAATTTTTTATATCTATCATCAGCTTATTGTGTTTTGGCTACTACGTACACTATTTTGTTATTCGTATTCTTTTCTTGTAGGCTTTGCATTTTCTTATTCTTTATACTTGAAATTGTTGTACTTGAGCCTAATGTCTTTCAAAAATAGTCTCTCTACCTATACGAGATAGTAATAATACTTGTGTACACTCTATCCTGCTCAAACTTCACTTGTGGAATTTCACAAAGTATGTTATTAATGTTATTGATGTAGCATGAATATTTCTGCAAACCTATTTTACCTATATGTAAGTGAATTTATATCATCATGCCTCAAAAGGGTCTGTTAATTGGTTGATAGTCACAACTCACAATCATGTGGCACAACTTTGATACAAAAGTTGGAAAAAAAATTCATGCTACCCAAAGTTGAGTGAAAATGTAACATGCGCAAATGCAACGGATATAGTAATGGAAGATTGATAAATCTACTAAAATTAATTTGATTGAACAAAACAAGCAAATAATGAAGTTATGCGAATTTGCATTATCTTTGTACATTATATATATTTATTTTTATTATTGATTTTATTTAAGTTTATTCATATTATAAGTATAATTTTTTTTTATGAATTTATTTGAATAAATAGTCAATAATGTCATGGATTAAATCTCATATATGAGCTACATCATACTATTATAAATATTTTTTCACTTTATTTGAAACTTTTGAAGTTGCAGTTGAAGATGAAGTTGTGTTCGATTATAAATTTTACAAATAATATCTAGTTATTTAAATATACCTTTCCTCCAAAACATGAAACATGTGGAAAAGAAGAAAATAGCATCCCAGTGTATTGACAATTCACAAATTAACCCTACTAAATATGTTGTATATTTTGTGGTCAAAGAAGAAAACATTATCTGTACAAAAAAAAAAAAAAAAAAAGTTTATCCAACCTAATTGTACAATACTACATATGTGTGTATCATTGTATAAGACCAAAATAAATAAATTGTGTAAGCATGTATAAGCAAAGAATTGCATCTAATTATATTTCGTACCTCTCAAATAGAGTAGAGTATATATATCCAAAAAAATTTCTCATTCTCTTGTTTAAAAACAAAGAAAATAAAATGCCAACATTTTTTTTATTACTAGGACTGTCTAAACAAAGTAGTAATATCAGTTCAAAGTTGTTGGGGGGTTTGTTTGTTACTTACTCTAACATGCCAAGGTAAGAAACATATTTTGAAATCAAACTTAGAAAACCAACACAGCAGCATACAAAGAAGAGACAGAAATTAACAAACAGAAGTTGTAATTTTGAGCCCTGAGAATGGCTTCATAGTATATCGAACATTCAAAGACAATTATCTCACTAGAACTTTTCAATAGCTACTCCATCTCTCAGAACCTCGTAAGCCTCCCTACTTCGGGTTTTCTTCAACCCAGCTGTGAAATGAACCTTGGATTTTTCTGAAGAGATGGCAGTAACTTTTACCCACACCATCACCTTTGTTTTTATTCCTTCAATCTCAACTAGCTTTCCTTTTTCCAGATATCCAGTAACAGCTGTAGAGAAGCGTAATACAGATGAATCCTTGTAACCAACTTCACATACAGAGGGTATAAAGACAGTGAGCTTTCGTGTCTCTTCATTGAACTCGTAATTGGTGGCATCCCGAGGAAAAATACCTACAGGAACATCATACTCCTTCAGAAGATCTGGCAATGGCTTTTGCATTTTTCCTACAAAACCAAGATTAAGAAGGGAAGATAAGAGGTTATCACTTGTACCAAACGACATACTATAAAACTTGTTGATATAGCTAGAAATCCTCAAGAAAATGAATAAGGGACTTCCCGGTCAGAGAATAAAGAACTTGGAATAAGACAAGTTAGAATAGAATAGTCTTCTAGTCCACAGCTAACTCCCAACAAAAACATCACTAGAGAAAGACTCTGTACACCATATTCAACCAATGTTCCCTCCTGGTGAACAAAAAGCTACCTCACTGTGCTGGACAATTCCTCTCCACGAATAAAAAAGAAAACCGCACACAAATAAACACTCAGAGACTCTTACAAGAAATGTTCCCCCCCTGGCACTCCTGATTTCTCATCAACTAATTCACTCACCATTCTTAATATTCATAAACATTATTGTGAGATATTCTTGGCAGCAACATAGCGATGTTATTTACCTGTCCTTGCCCTCCAACTGCCTTGGGGAAAGACAGGTGTGCTAGTGGATCAGACAGCACATTTTGAACATACAAGGGTGAGGTGGGGGATGGAAGTGCAAGCATGGTGAGTTATGCAGAGAGAGCACAAACCTTTAAGCTTGTTCACTAGCCATTTTGTTCCTCCTTCAATACTGCTTTGCAATGACTGATCATTGAAATGGAAAGGATCAGTATGAACCAAAACGACTGAAACAGATATATAGAAATACCACACAGAAGTGACTATAGGAACCAACTGCTCTTTGCCAAACAACTCAAACTTAGCAAACATCTATTGTTCTTCCTAGGGAATAATAGCTCTAAATCGGTTTCAATTGATGTGCTAAAAAAGTGACATTATCAAGATTTTGCTGAATTGAAAATTCTTTTGAATCTCTCCATCAACTACGCTCATTAGCTTTAGTGCAGCAGGAAACTTAAGTGGATTTGGTTACCATTTTTCTCTCCTGAAGAACTATCATAACATTATAATACTTTTAAGTTTTAATCATACTAGAACATACGAGTTTTTACTGGCCTTATTATTTTAGAATTTAAAAGTTTCTGTTGGCTTTTACCATCATCTTGAGGATAAAGGTTTTTCATTTGTTTAACGCTTGTATTCACAGTTAACAGCTTCACACTAGCATTCATTGGCATGCCCAACTGTCAAGTTTATGCTCACGTTAAATAATAAAGCCGAAGAAGATGTAATAAAGGTCGAGACGAAGGTTCCTTTATCTCCACAGAATAGAATATACAGAATATTATATTGTTCTCTAAAAACAAGAAAGTAGGTGTTTGGACATTAACAGAGTGATATTGGGAAAAAATTAGTATTGAAGTTAAAAAATGTATTGGAAAATGAAGTTGCGTTGAACATGTATTTCACTTGAAAAAAGAAGTTGAAGTTGAAGTTTTGTGAGAAAAAAATTCACTTTGTCAAATTTGAAAAATTCACCTTCAAAAACTAACCAAAAAACATTCTAATCTATAACCAAAAACAATGTTCAATGAAAATATTTTTCAAAACAAAAGAAAAAGAAAACTCATGTCCTAACGGGACTTAAGAAGTGTAACAAGAGCCTTAGACCAGCAATGTCAAATCCAAATTTGTCTACTGTCCAAGAACAACATAGGAAATACAGAAAAACGGGAAGAACAAAAGCATGAGAGAGAAGATACTGCTCATCCAAAAAGGTGTGAACTTTAGCAAATCAGTGACAAAATTTAGTGGTACCATCAACCATGCCTCCACTAAAGCTTGTTGTATGTGGAAGTCTGATCCAAAAAAAGAAATTTCTAGCGGCATTTCCTGGTTATCAATCCATTTTCCACTAAGAAGGGTTCCGCATTCCCATTTACAGTCAAAGAGCCATTTTCCCAATACATCTGATTCGAAATATCACGGTACAGATGAATATGCAGTACATCTAAAATATATACCGAGAACCAATTTTCAAACGTCATCACTCGCCACATAATCCTCAAAAATGCCAACGGAAGTAAATAGCAACAACATAGATCAAAATATCATATATATATTGGCACCAGTTGATAACCAAGCTGCAGAGGAATCAGCAAAATGGTATCTTCATATTCAATATTCTATACTCCCCCCGCTCCGATTTATGTAACTCTCTTTCTCTTTTGATCGGTCTCAAAAAGAATGGAACTTTTCTATATATAGTAACGATTTGACTTTAAACTTTTCATTTTACCCTTAATGAGTTTGAGTTCTAGTCACACAAATGAGAAATGCCTACTGATTATTTTGGACAACAAGTTTCAAAAGTCTTCCTTTCGTTCGTAAATGTTGTGCCTAGTCAAACCATCTTCACATGAATTGGAAAGAGGGACAACAAGTTTCAAAAGTCATGCTTTGCACCGTCAACATAAATTTTGTAATCAAAGCTGTAAAAGTTTAATGCTTCACACAAACATAATTAAGAATTCCCAAAATTAGACCACAGGAAAAGCTCAAATAATCAGGATTGAAGGAGACACTGAAGTTGATTAAAGAAAAATGGAAATTGTGGTCACACCCACTATCCTCAGCTTGAACCGCAGTATACCAAGTAGAAACCCTATCTAGAAAGACTTAATTTTTATCAAAATTGAGGAAAACCTTGTTAATCATTCAGGTAAATTATGCAATCAATTGCTTACACAAACATAAAGAAGAAATGAATCCCCCAAAATTAGATCATAACAATCAAAATTCAAATAAAAACGATACAACATTTGATAAGCAAACCGAATGTAAGGGAGAAAGGGACTTACATTAATGTCATCACCGACGGAATTGATCTCCTTGTTGGCTCTCTTACCTATCCAGTAAGAACCCACTTTGTTCAATATCTGATCCATTCTCAATGTCGAAGATTTCTATAAACCCAATGACGAAAACTCCAAAAGCTTAAACAAGTCTTCTTCCTCCTTCCTCTCTCTCTGAGTCCAATTCAGAGAGATAAAGTGGATTCGAGTTTTCTTTTACCCCAATTTTTCCACACCCAAATATGAGCTATCCCAATTCTGTTTGGGCAAAGCTTCTTTTCCTATTATTATTATTATTGTTTCTCTTTAACTCTCAAGTATCGTGCGTGCCACAATCGTAAACCCTTTTTATCTTTTAAATGCCTAGTAAAATGGTCGCGCATAGCATGGATCCGTATACTAATTATATTATAAAAATAGGAAAAATCTTTTTGACAGAAAATTTGATCAGAATGATAAAATAACATATTTCACATTATGTTATTTTATATTTAAAAATATTTTTACCTTTTTAATTATTAAAAATATAAGTTGTACTATTAAGTAATTTGGTGTAATGAGATTGACCAAAAAGAATATATGATCTTCCTTATGAGTTAAGAGTATATTTTTGTATTCGTACTGATACTTGTTAAGTTTATGTTACATAATTGTACATTATGTTCAACTTACTATTTTTTATTAAAATCTTTCTTACATAAAATATATATATATGAAAGTTAAATAACATTATTATCTAATCATAATTTTGAAAAGTTATTCAATTTAAATATATTTGTTCCTAATAAATAGTAAATTATAGTGTCAAACTACACGAAAAATTGAACTGTATTTTTCAAAATATTATATCACATGGATAAATATATATTGCACGTTATAGAAGATTATCAATATCGATAATAAATTTTTCTACCATAATAAAACAGTCAAATGCGATGAAAAAAATATATAAACCCAATAAATCATTTGTAAAAGAAGACAAAAAGAGATGCAACCTATAATAGCATATTTGACATACACTATTTATTTATATTATTTAAAGAGCTACAATATCTATTTTAATATCAATGGCTACCTTTTAATAATTTATTCTTATATACAATTTTATTAATAAATACAAAATACATGATTGTTAGAGGCAATACAGCTTAGTTATATATTGCTTACACAATTTCACGTCGTTTATTAATTTAAAAAAACTACAAAATTTGGAAGAAAATGGCTAACATTTTGAATTGGGGATAATACAAATAATGGAGCCACCCAAAACTTAAAAACATTTTGTTAATTTAGAAAGATTTCTCCATTTCACTATATATGTTGAGTACATATATACAATTGTTAATTTGAAAATATTTACATATCTGAATAGTAGTAATTTAGAAGATTTAGGATTCATTTAATTGATGAACTCTTTGTTGAAGTTCATCGGTACATTAGCATATGTTTATTTTGGAAAAAATAAAGTGTGAGTTATATTTTGGTGCAAACTTTAAGTTTGTCTTTATGGTGATGAAGTGATAAAAATTTTGACTTACTATTTTTATAATTGGTTCAATGACTTTAAAATTCTATATGATATTATTAACTTAATACAGTTCGACATGTCTTGACCTTTTATGATTGTATAAATTTCACAGAAAAATATTTAAAAAATTATTGTATTTATCAAACTTAACACATCATACATTTACTATCGACTTCTTTTTCTCATTTGACTTGATCAAGCAATAATTTCTCTATTTGTAGAATCATCTTGTCTATAGCAATAAAAGTCGAGTCATTTATGAGAAAAAATTGCTATCTAAAGACCATGATATATCAATAAAAGTTATAACATATATATTATTTACTTTTAGATAACATTGAAAAAAAAATTGCAACCAGAATTTGCAAGACACGTGTAGAATTGTTCATGGTTATGATAAAAAAATCAAATTGAATCACAATTCGAATCAAACCGGTTAAAAAAAATCCATATTTGGGTTGTTGGTTTTAAATTTTGAAAATCGATATCATTTGGTTTGATTAAAAAAAACTGCAAAAATAACCAAATCGAACCGAAAAATTATAAATATAAATTTTATAATTATTTATATATTTTTCATAAATAAAATAGAGTAAATATTTTGTTAAATTTTAATTAACTTTAAGTCTTTAACTTACCATTTTCTCAATCACAACACTCAAATTTTAGTCTAACTATTACAGTCCTAAGTCCAAGTCCACCAAAATTCATACTTTAGTCTTTATGTACCCTACCTCATATGAGATAGTCACACTTTCTCTTAATTGAGTCACTTTGTTCGTGTAATACTAACTCTAGTATTGCTTAATTTAATAAACAATAGCTTTTTGTGAACCGATTGTCTATGTCTATCGAGAAAGTATGTCCTAAAAAATTTTATTACTTCAAAATCAAAAAAACCAAAAAAAATGAACAAAATCGACAATAACCAATTCGGCGGTTATTTTTTTGTTTGGTTTGGTTTGATTTTAGAAATTTAAAAACCAGCTAAATTGATTTGATTTTAATTTTAACCACTAACCGATCCAAATCGAACAATGAACCTCCCTTGACACAAGTTATGTCATACCAAAGCATAAGCTTTAATTAGTTTCAGAATTGCATACCTTAATAAAAACATTATACTATGTGAAAATGATCAAATCTACTAGAACACGATTTATTTCAATAAATAAAAAGCGGGTCGATTTAATAGTTGATTAAAATAAATAGCTACTTATTTTAAAATTTTGGCTCAAAAAGAATTCCACATCAACAATATTTACGGGAAATATCTCTTGAATTAGTTGAGCGAGTTAATTTATTGGTGGAATGACAATAGTTAAATGACTCGTCTGTTACAAAATAAAATTAAATGACTTTATGAGATAATTACCATTAGTTGAATAATTTTCTAAGATCAAAGTAATTAGTTGAGTCATGAGCGACGAAAAATTAACTCCATATAAAATATTATATTTCGCAAAAACAAAATAATACTAGTAAAGAAAGACATGTCTTTGTTGGACATATTAACAAATATGGATTGTTTTGTAGTTTTAATTAATTCTTTTTTATTTTTTGGGCCTTCAACAGAATTATGAGTTAATTGTGGTCATGAATAGATGTAGGGATACTTCTTGTTCGGTTTGAGTCACCTTTCACCTAAAAATTAAAGAACCAAATTTTGAATTTTTATATTGAAATAAACCAAATCAATTATGGTAAGTCACAATATTTTTTACCGCTTCAATATTATTCGAAATAGTTTTCTTTTTATAAGAGATTTTTATTTTTACACATAAGAAATCTTCATTTTTAAGATCTAAAAATGTCATTTTCTTCTATTCAAATTGTAAGAGGATAAGAGATCTCATTTCCTCGATTTTTCATAAGAGATCTTCATTTTTTAAGATCTAAAAATGTCATTTTTCTTCTATTCAAATTGTAAGAAAGCAAGAGATCTCTCCTCAACTTTTTGTGAGTTTCTTTGAAATGTATAACCTAACCCATCAATCACATGTTTTAGCATAAACACCATCAATAAAAATTAAATTATCAATTTGAAATAATAACCATAGGAAGCAAAATCCTAACACCAAAAGTATTCGCTCCTCGTAGACAATGCACATTTGTTAAATAGTTGGTGATAAGTCAAATAGAAAATTAAAATACAAACACCTCCAACGATCAATATACATCAAATTTTGAATTAAATTATCTCTGGTTCATTTCATATATACATATGTACTTACATATGTTCGTGTATATTTATGAATATATCTATATATGAATGTGTATGAATTAGAGATGACAGTGGGGCGGAACAGATATATATGTGGCGTTGAAACTTTTTATAAAGAATTTTATGCGTGGACAATATAGGTTCAAATGCAAGTGGTTACGCATGATATTACAACTTTACCAAACATAATTAATTTATTCAAATTTAGACAAGAAAATATAAAATAAGTCATCCAGTTTTGCAGCTAATTATGAATTTGGTACAAAATGGTTATTGCTAGTTTAAAAGTCTTTGGTCCACCAGTCTTTGCATCCCTTAAAAAAAAAAGAAAAAAAAATTAAATAAGGAGGAGACCATTCTTCATGAACCCCTTTCAGCAATTATGAGCTCTTCATGAAGGAAGTTTAAAAACCTAAACTATAGTAATTTTCAAGTTCTTTTATATGTAAATTTACATTTTTCTTGTAAATTAAGGTTGGTAGATACTAGATAACACTATTGTATTTGTTAGAATGGGCTAAAGTCCCATACATATGTTGAGGAATGGACTGACGATCTGCTTATATGGACTTGAACAATCCCCTCCTCATGAGCTAGCTTTTGAGATTGATGAGTTAGACGTATGTGTCATATCTTTACATGGTATCAAAGCCAGGTCTATCATGTTCGGGCTCCCAATCCACACTCCTCATGAACTAGCTTTTGCGACTGAGTTAGATTCAAATGTCATATCTTTTACATGTTTACACAAGTCGCGGTATATGCCAAACAGTCCGCTATCTAATTAGCTTCCCTTAAACAATGAGACACCAGAACATTAGCTTGATTGATGATCTACATAATATCTTCAATTTTTGAACCTTATGTTATCAAATAAACCCTTGTTAAGCATATTAATAAGTAAAAACTATCTAATTAGGCAAACATTCCTATCATATTTATTAATTCTTCGTATAGTTTGGAATAATTACATATTGTCTTACTAATTAAGAATTTCATATCGAATTTCATATCGAATGCACCTAAATACATGCATTTTTGCTATCAAATACACTAAAATAGTGAGAGAGGCAAGCGAGAGAAGGAGAGAGGGGAACGAGTTAATCTATGTATCCCGGATACTTGTGAATCGAGCTAGATACATGTATTTGGGATACCAAATATAGGGAGAGTGGCGAGCAAGATAGGAGAGAGACAAGCGAGAGAGTCAAATACGGCATGCGAATCCACTTGGATATAGTGTATTTAGAACAAATTACACCTAATTTTGACCCTTTATATCTGAGATACACATATCCACACCAAATACATATATCTGAAGTCCAAATTTTGGTAAGTTTTCATAATATTAAAAAGGGAATGGAAATGAGATAATTAGGTACTTAACTAGTGAATTTTTTGTTAATTTCATCATGGAGACCAAATATAAACAAAATTCAGTAATCACAACCATCAAACGCGTCATAATAAAATCAGAAAATTGGTTTGGTTGAGGCCCACATATGACACCATTGTTATAAAAGTCTTGGACAATGACTCCATATAAAATATGTACGAACATAAATTGTGAAAACATCTTCAATGTTTTTGGTCTAAAAATCATACAAGAATTAGCTTGATGAGTGAGTAGAAAAGGGGGCAAACATTTATATTAGTTCATAAAAAAAAAGTAGTAGCAAATATAAGTGGAATATAAGATGTTGCTTCTAGTAACCGCTGCTTAATAACAAGATGACTATAGTATACATTGACCAAGTAAGACATCTCCTCATAAAATCACTTGATTTGTCATAACATTTTGTGATTGATGTAATTTCTATAACTACTTTTATTGATAATTAATCATTAAAGAGAGTCATTAATAATAACATACACTTCTTATAAATGTGTGATTATATATCCTCCTTGCAAGTATTGTTAAAAAAAAAATACACTTAGAAAATTTTATTGATAGAGATCCGTCATGATATCAGGTCACGTTATAAAATTATACAAGTTCAAAGAAACTCAAAATAATTCACAAGGACTATTAATAAAAGCAGAAAAGGAGGAAGACTAAGGGTGTGTTTGGTATGAAGGAAATTGTTTTTCAATTTTCTCATGTTTGGTTGGGTTAAATGTTTTCCAAATCAACTCTTTTTCCTCAAATTTAAGGAAAATGACTTCCCTTCAAAACTTAAGGAAAACATTTTCCAAACCTCTCTTCCAACTTCAAATTACAATTAATTTTTTGTTGAAAAAATCAATTTATTTGTCCCTACCCTCAAACCAGCCCCTCAACCCCCCCCCCCCCCCCCAAAATAAAAATAATTTTAAAGCTTGTTTTTAAATTCAAACTTTTTACCCCACCTTCACCCCTACCCCCACCCCCTCCCAAAAAAATATTAAAAATTGTTTTTAAAAGATATTTCTAATTTCAATTTTTTATTTTTTTACCCCCCACCCACTACCCTCGCCCCCCAATCTGCCCCCCTATCAGGCCCCAACCCCCTTCAAAAAAAAAAAGTTTGTTTTTAAAAAATATTTTCAACTTCAAATTTTTAACCCCCCGCCCCCCCCAAAAAAAAATAAAAATTTTGAGTTTGTTTTTAAAAAATATTTTCAACTTCAAAATTTCATTTTTTCACCCCTACCCTCGACCCCCCACCCACCCACCCCTTATCACCCCCCCCCCCCCACCACCACCCCCAAAAAATAATTTTTAAGTTTGTTTTTCAAAAATATTTTCAATTTCAAAATTTAATTTTTGTCACCCCTACCCGTCCCCCCGGCACCCCACCCACCCCCTACCAGCCCCCCCTCCAAAAAAAATTTAAGTTCGTTTTTAAAAAATACTTTCAACTTCAAAAATTTATTTTTTCACCCCAACCCTCGACCCCCCTACCCATCCCCCCACCCCACCCACCCCCTACCAGGCTCCACCCCCAAAAAAAATTTAAGTTTGTTTTTAAAAAATATTTTCAATTTCAAAAATTATTTTCTACTCTAGTTAAAATAAAAGATATTTCTCAAAAATATTTTTCATTCATAAATCATACACTAAAAATCTTTTCCGAAAAATATTTTCTACTCACCAACCAAACATGAGAAAATAAGTCAAAAATCAACTTATTTTCCAGGAAAACATTTTCCTTCATACCAAACACACCCTAACTTTTAACTAGATTACGGTTAAAAAAGCAAGGAGAGGTATTGAATATTGCATCTATTATTGCTACACCTTTTCTACCTTGTTGTACATCTCTCTCCAAAAAATCCGAACATGATTAAATCAAATTATGTCGTAATGAATATTTCATTTTTCTCATAGAAAGGATGAAATAAATCTAATTTACTATTAAATTATTAATCATTTAGAAGATTTAATAATTCTTTTCTAATCGCTAGAAGCACGAATATGTATTCACTAGTCAAGAAAGAAATTTGGCACGAATATTATGTTTTAGTTTTTTATGTATTTGATAATTACGTAAAAATATTATAAATTACGAAAATTTAAAATTTAAAATATCTGGAAAAAAACATATAAAAGATTTGATTAATTCTCAAGATTCTGTCAGTGCCACATAAATTGGGATGGAGGAAGTAACATATATTATTTGAATGACATAGAAAAACTATAAATTATATTAATAATTAACAACTCGAAATATTTGAAAGACATATAAAAAATTGGTTGACTCTTGAAATTCTATTTGTGCCACATAAATTGGGATATAAGGAGTATATATATTGTTGGAATATATAAATAAACTATAATGATTAAGTGCTTAAAATATTTTTAAAATATATAAAAATTTGAATGACTCTTCAAGTTCTTTTATATCACATAAATTGAGAAATAAAAAGTAACATATATTGGCCTCGTGCTAACACACTCATATATATCTAGTTTTTTACTAGAATTTGCAACTCATATGATCAATTATTTAATTTGGCACATGTAATTAATTATATTTCATTTGGTAATAAACTCCCAAAAGAAAAGTGGAAAAATGTTAGTATTATTTTTAGAAGAAAAAAAAAAGAGAATAATATCCTTCAAGGTTTGGGTTGTTTTGGTAAGTTGACTATAAGCAACTAGCTTCCTATTTTTATCATCCTCACATGAAACCTATTGTCTCTTCTTCCTTTCAAAGTCCAATTTCTCCCTCTCTCTCTCTCTCTCTCCTCTATATATCTCTATACAAAACTATATCATTCACTAGAAAAAACACAACAAAAACTCTCATCAAAATCATTATATTAGCCACTATCATATAGTTTGTAAATTTTATTATTCAACAAAAAAAAAATGATTCCAAATCCTCAAAAATCATCAATTTTACTCCAAAGAATCACTTCCAACAATCCTTCTAATTGTAACAAACAATCCCACCAATCACTACAGCGCCACACACCAATACCATGCACCGAAGAGGTACCAGATTCCGTCGTCAAATATCACGCGCATCTAGTGGGACCCAACCAGTGCTGCTCCGCCGCGATCCAGCGGATATCAGCACCGGTATCCACCGTATGGTCCGTCGTCCGTCGATTCGACAACCCTCAAGCGTACAAACACTTTGTCAAGAGCTGTCATCTCATCGACGGAGACGGTAACGTAGGCACTCTTCGTGAAGTCCGAGTTATCTCCGGGCTGCCAGCTGTCAACAGCACGGAGAGACTGGAAATACTTGACGAAGAGCGCCACGTTATTAGTTTTAGCGTAGTCGGTGGGGACCACCGACTCGCAAATTATAAATCTGTTACTACTTTACATCCGGAACCTTTAGGTAATGGGACGATCGTTGTGGAATCGTACGTTGTTGATGTACCAAAGGGGAATACTAGAGATGAAACGTGTGTTTTTGTTGATACTATTGTAAAATGTAATCTTCAATCGTTGAAACAGATCGCGGAGAATTCAAGTAGATGAAATGTTCTGTGAAATTAATTGAGGTCGGTCAATTATACTTGTGATCGATATTATGTATCGAAGTTTTTTTGTTTTGTTTTTAGGGTATGATGATTTGAAGAATCGTTGCACCTTTTAGCTAATGTTGTTCATCACTTGTTGAAGATAAATTCATGGTTAGAATTAATTTCTTTCTATGGTTGTTTTTTTTTTAAAATTTTGTTTCCATGCTAGTTTATTATTTGTGATAGAACCTTTAAAGTAATGCAAATTTCAATTCATAATCTTGATAAAGTCCAAAGATGGATATATAATATATATATTACTATCAAGAGATTATTAATATTGAAATGAAATACTAATAGGAGTATATATTATTTAGCAATGCCCTAATTATTAATAAAATTCTTTTAATATATGTGCTATATGTATATGATTCAAATTATAAGAATGAAAATGAAGCTAAACGGTTCTGATTTTGTTTGATAGTTTTAAGAATAAATTTAACAACGTAATCAAGCGGTAAATATTAAGTTAATGACAGGTTTTTCATAATATACAACATCAAGTACTATATATATGGACTCTTAATTTTCATTTGGTACAATTTCGTTTGTTACTTAATTGTCATTAATTATTTTGTTATCCGTAGGTTTAAGCAAAACATAGTGCTTTACTGGCCTGAGATTTATTAATGTTCATTAACTAGATACTCCATCCATGGAGTAATATACATGGATTAAGCCAACGAGAATTCATGTGGTGGAGTGGTAAGTACTCCTTCATCCATAATTTAGAGGTTTCGAGTTTGAATTCTCCTTTGTTAGGAAGCGATTTACGTCTCAATGTGGGACTTTCTAACGTGAATCCGAATTTAGTCGAATTCCATGTATATACTGGACACCGAATGAAAATAAAAATAAAATAAAATACATGGATTAAGGATAGTAACTAACTACATCAAACCCTCAAGGTACAACCACAGTATAGAAAGTATTTTCTTAAAATCATTTCTCCTTTAATTTATCGTCAAATTATTTGATTTTTTTTGTGGTACAATAGGCAAGGTAGAAATGTTAATAACATGTATGCCATATTATTACGCGTTACTCTTTATATTACCCCATAATTTATTTCGTGAGTTAATCAACCCTATACAATTGGAACTGGATATATATATATATATATATATATATATATATATATATATATATATATATATATTAAGTTATACGAGATATATGTAGGGACAGAAAAAATTAGATGATATGGTAAGTAAATGTGGAACACAAAAGTTGTCCATTTAAAGCATATATGTACATGGTATGGAATTTTTTGAAGTTTCATAAATGAAAAAGAAATTCAAACAATGTATTCCCATAACTTTTCACGATACAACGACATTATATATATATATATATATATATATATATATATATATATATATATATATATATATATATATATATATATAGTAACGAGAGCTTTTACGTCTCACATCGGCAAGTACTCCTTCCAAGCAGTCATAAGGAAGCATAAAATGTAAGATTTGATTAATTTTTACCCTTACATTAGTATATTGTTTGAATTCGATTATTATTATTATTATTATTATTATTATTATTATTATTATATAATTAAAAAACTAGAAGTAATATAGTATATGGTTAGTAGGTGTCGTATAAATTATTGAGACAAGTTGATGAGAATAAAAGAGGCAAGTTGGAAGGGACTTCAAGGAAATAGAGGCCAACTAGCTGACATATAGTATATAGTATTATTATATTTATCAATCAATAAAAGAAAAAAGAAAAAAAGAGCAAGTTGCAATATATTCAATTGTCATATCAGGATTTGTTTACGTACGTAGTGTTTTTAAGTAGGAAAAAAAAGTAGAAAGGACAGAGAGATAGATGCAAGTTGCTCGACTTATCTTCTGGCAATTTTGAATAGATATATGCAACTTGTAATTGCAACTTGATGTACTATTTTCCAATTCATGATCCCCGTGCATATTCTTGTCCACTTATTATTTATATTAATCAATGTCTTCACGCCACCCTCATCACCCTAGTAAAATCAACGTTTTCTAACAAACTTGACTCTGTATTCAAGGAGATTTGAACTCGAGATCTTTAGTTAAAAATAAAGAAGTAACTTACTACTCCACCACAATTGATAATTAGGAGTAATATTTAGTATTATTTCGTTTGTCTCTGCTTACTTGTTGTGTTTCTTTTTACACGTCCTTGAGAAAATATTATTAATATAGTGGCAAAGTCAGAAATTGGACGAAGACTGTGTGCAAGTTTTTTTTTTTTCCAATTGTGTCAAGGATGTACAAATTAAATATACACTCATAAAAACTACTAATATTTAACACTTGTATAGTGGTGCACTAGACCACCCTTCGCGTAAGGTGGCTCTACCCATACATTATTAAGGAGGAATTTTGACTATTTTATAGTCATTTGTGTTTTAAGATTAGAACACACCATCTTAAAGAATTTTCACAACACCTTAATCACTAGCTAAATTTTTAATTTGTGACAAGAGGTGTCAATACTCGTATATATATTTATTAAATTAAAATTGATCCATATATACAATGTAATTATGCAATGAAGGGTATCACTTGACACCCCTTCGATAAGGGTGGGTCTGCCCCTGATTACTACTACTATTATTAAATATTTAATTATATAATAATAATAATTATTATTATTATTATTATTCAAGTATGAAGTAATATAATTTACATTTACTTTGTTTTGTCAAAGAATCAAACTCAAGATATTGTACATTCAACCTTAATTAGATCATGCTAGTTCAAGATCCTTTTTATAATTTTATATATCCACCTAGCTACTCTAGGTTGGGGCTCTTTAATTAGTTGGCTAATTGCGGCTTTTCAGTGGAGGCTACAAAAATTAAGACATTAACCTATATACTCATTGATCAATATTTTACCATTTTTTTTTATATTAATACGTGAAAATTGTAACTTATAATACTTTTTTTTAATATAATTTTTGAATATTCAACTTTTAACTTTAAAATATTAGATTTACTTAATTTGATTAACTTCGAAAATTAATCAAATTAACTCTCTAAAAGTAAAATATGATAACTATTTTTGAACGGATAGAGTACTTTTTGTTTAAAAAATACTCCTAACAATAAAATAAGCTCTTGCTCAAACCTTTGTAAACTGCACTTGAAATATACTCCTAATTAGGTTGTAATTTTCTTATATCAAAATGATACATTTCACAGTGTTAATTAGTCAAACTGACTATAGGTCATTCATTTTAATTATCTCAACTGATTATTCACTATAACAAAAATAATTTTTCATCGGTAATAAATAATCATATCAACAAAGAGCGCTGAATTTTTTTATCGGTATTAATTAATTGTCATTAATTAGATTTAATGTAGCAGTTATAGGCTTTAAAAACATTATAAAGAGTGTTAATTGACTATAAAAAAAACATATTTAGTGACAATTAAGTTATTGTCATTAGTTGGTATTACTGATTGAAGATGTTAGAATTATGTTGTGGTGGAGTGATAAATACTCTTCCATTCTTAATTAGTGGTCTCAAATTTAAGCTGCGGACATAAAATTACCTTTATTAAGAGCATTATTTTAATATAAAGTTTTTTTTTGTTGTTGCTAAAATAAAAAGAAAAGAAGATGAACTTATCATATAATTATTAAGGCATGCATGCATATGGCATGTGAAAGTGACTTAACAACTGCAATTGAGAATTGCCCCACGAAGAGTGTAATTGTAGATTTATGCTTTTCCCCACTGCAGATCGATGTGGAATAAGATACTCTCTCCCTCTATTTGGTTTGATTCGGAATATTATGTTAAACTAACTAATATTCGATATAAATTTAGACATATAATCTTCAATTATTTTTTAATATAAAATTTACTCATGTAGAAACAATTTTTATGTTTCTATTTATATGGCACAATTGGAATTGCTAGAATTTCTTTGATCAATTTTTTTGTCTTTTATGTGTTAGAGAGAGCATACTTTTATTAGTGAATGATATTCTCAACACGCTGCCTCATGTGCGGGCTTGAATCTTTTTCATGGGCACGTGAAAATTCTTTTTGATTTGGGTGGCGAAGGACCTCTGTCTGCTCTAATATCATGTTGAAGTGTGTGTCAATCTCATCTAAAATCTTAAGTTGTTAGAGATATCACACTTTTATTAGTTAATGATATTTTCAAACATAAATCTCAAAATTATAGTTTTCAAATATGCGCCATAATAAATTAGGACAGAAAAAGTATAAAAAAATATTACATATCACAATAATTTTTTTTTAGTTATTATTAGAATCGCACTTCCATTTATTATTATTTTTATAAAAACGAGTACATAAGAGGGGGATATATCATAACTTCCCGAACACAACGCTGAATTGTCCCAAAACAATTCCTTTTCTAATGGGATTAAACAAAAATGATGACCATCACCCTAATCAATAATTTAAAATATTTTTAAAATATTTTTAATTATCAAAATAATAACTAAAACAAACCAATTGTAATGTGACCATCTTTTAAAGTTGTTAACCATAGTACCCAAAGTAATACAATGGAAAGACAGAATTAAATCTACACCTTCATGGAAAAACAAAACAAAAGAAAATGAAATTAGTACCCAAAGGACATCAATGACAATATTATGGGAAAAATTTACAATAATTAGCCACAGGCGTTGAATCTTTGTAATTGAAAAATAGCCATTATTCTAAATTTAAAATTTTACAAATACAATATTTACATAATATCTTAAAATTATATTTGATGGATGGTCTATCAAAAATCATTTATTTATCTGCATAAGATAGCAGGGTAAAATCTGTATACATGTCACTCTTCAATTTTCTCTAATATATTCATGAAATTATTCTGAATATGTCTGGTATACATTATTTCGTAGTGTGAATATGTCACGTGCATGGCCATGTGTTGGCCCAACTTTTTCATATTTGCTTTCACCAATTGGGGCTTACTTATATTCTTCATAGTTGGTGCGTTCAACTTTCTTATTTTGTTATGTTATGGTTCCTTATTCCTTTGAGTATCTCTTCTCTTTCGGATTTAAATGATTAGCACAAAAGAGAGAAAATTCTTGGCATAAAAAGGAAATGATTTATTGATTTTAATTTTATCAAATCAACGAGTCCATTTATTAGGGTAGAAGATTAATAGAGATGGAGTATTATATTGTTGTCTTGTTTTGCGAAGGTTATTGCGTAGTACTAGTCATATCCTGGTTGTTTTAGCTATATGTTGTTTATTGTGTTTCGATTATAACACTATTTTGTTGTTGTTGCTGTTTCTTTTTTTAGACTTAACACTGCTTCCTTATTATTTTGTTATGCTCCTTTCATTGTGTCCTTCTCCTTTTACTTGGATTTGATGGACTTGAACTGAGGGTCTTTCGAAAATAAGATCTCTACCTCCATGAGCTAGATAGTGGTAATGTTTATGTATACTCTATCCTCTCCAAACCACACTTGTTTGATTTCACTAGGTATGTATGTTATTATTGTTGTCGACGTTACAATAATATTGTACTCTCCAAATGGATGCATCAAAATCGAATATCCGTGCATTTTGTCTGATATATCTTAGGTTAAGGTTTCCTTTTTTTAATCAATTTCCCGACACCCTTCATTAGTGAGACTTTTAGACACAAAATCACCTTCTTTGAACTCGAGGTCGCAACGTGTTATATATATCTAAGTATAATATGAGGGACTATAATTATCTTGGGTCATTTTTTAATCAATTTTACTTTTTTCAACGTATCCTGAACTATTTTTGGCCCAATAAATAGTGTCTCACCAATTTCAAATCATCTTATAAATGAAAGACATATATAATTAACCTCAAATGGAGCCTTTAAATGTTTGAAAGTCTTTCTCTGCAGATGGTAGGAAGAGTTTTTATTGAATCCATATCCATGTACGCATAAATAAAAAATTTGAGAATTTAGTGGTATTTTTTCGGTCTTGGCATGAATAATTTTAGAAAAGAGTATTTAATAGTTGAAAGTTTTTTTTTTTTTAAAAAGGTGCAAATTATTTAAAAAGTAAAAATAGTATGAAAATCACAAACAAATGAAAAACAAACATTAGCTAAGATACTATGTACTTTTATTATGTACGAGTCTAGAGCTAAAAGGGTTATATTTTGAAGAAAATTAAAACATGAATGTTAATTAGTCGTGTGACATCGCACGACAAAGAAGAAAATAAAAATATTATATTCGTGAAATGTGCACGATAAATTGAAAAACTGTCTTCTGAGTGACCGTCAATGAAATTCATTTGTTTCTAGGAACTCACACTTTGTCCCTTTAGGTTAAGCTCCAAAATTATTGTTCCTTTTGAAATTTTAACTTCAAAACATGTCCCTTTTCATTTCGAATTTATCATTTACTGTATATTTTTTCACCACGGATGTGTAATATGTTTACTTGATTGAACATTTAATACTGAGGCATTTTATACATGAAATTTGTATAAAGGATAAGGGGTATATAGGAATTTTTTTTTTTTTTTAGTTGTTGTTACTCGTTACTCTATTGAAGTAATCAGTCTAACCTTTTTTATTCTCGTAACCAAGTTTTCTATCCATTTTCTCATATATATATACTTTTATTTAGTTTATGGCTATTATAAAATTCGAAATGATTGACATTTTATAGAGTCCAGAGCCAAAAGGGCACATCATTTTTTTTTTAATCAAAAGGGCAAAATCGCTCCTGACTGAGCGATTTCATTCTGACAAAATTGACGCCGTGCAGCGATTTTATCAATTATTTTTTTTAAAACATCACTGCCCCTGCAACGTTTTTCTCAAAAAAAAAAACTTTTTAAATTAAAATCGCTGCTTCTTAAAAAAGTTGAATTTTGTTTTATTAAATCGCTTGCAAGGCAGCGATAACATTAATTTTATTTTATTTTTCATTTTAAATATATTGCTGCCTCGAAGAAAGAAGCGATATTTTTTTTAAGTGGAAGGCAATTGAGCAGAATTAGTGCGTTTTCTTCACTTTGGTAGATTGGAAGATTCCTTTATTTTCCCAAAAAAATTTGACAATTATCGCTGCCACAACAGCGATTCTAAGGAAAAAAGAAAAAAAAATTTGGACGAAATCGCTGCTAGGGCGATTTTTATTGTTGAATTAGGTCTTAGTCCTAACTCACATCCCAAAAACTAGCTCCTTGTTGGTTGCAAAAGTTTCCTGATCTTAAAAGTCAGTCAAGGATGATCCACTTAGATCTTTCTGACAACCAAATACGGGGGGCAATACCAAATTGGATTTGGGGAATTGGTAGTGGAAATCTGGCTCACCTGAATCTTTCCTTCAATCAGCTGGAGTACGCGGAACAGCCATACAATGTTTCCAGCTATCTTGTAGTTTTGGACTTGCATTCCAATAAGCTAAAGGGTGACCTACCAATTCCACCTTCCTTTGCTGCATATTTGGACTACTCGAGCAATAATTTCAGCAATTCCATCCCACTATGATATTGGCAATTATCTTGGTATATTTCTCTCACTTGCAAATAATCGGTTCGCAGGAAGAATTCCTGAATCTATATGCAATGCCAGCTACCTTCATGTTCTTGATTTCTCTAACAATGCCTTGAGTGGAACAATCCCACCATGTCTACTGGAATATAGTACAAATCTTGGAGTGCTGAATCTAGGGAACAATAAACTCAATGGCGTTATACGAGATTCATTTTCAAGCATCATAAGGAGTTCACCTATCTCATTAACCACCGATGTGGGACTTTTGTCATTCTTTAACACCCCACCTCACGCCCAGTGTTTAGCATTTGGTGTGTGGGCAATTTTGATTTTGGGGGTCCCAACATCGGGTGAGACGGGCCCTGCTCTGATACCATGTTAAATTAGGTCTTAGGCCTAACTCACACCCCAAAAGCTAGCTCAAAGGGAGGAGGATTACCTAAGCCTTATAAAGAGTCCACCCATCTCATTAACCATCGATGTGAGACTTTTGTCATTCTTTAACATTTATGTTTTTTAATTGAGTAACGGCGTTAATTTTGTCAGAAGAAAATTGCTCCGTCAGGAGCGATTTTGCCCTTTTGGTTAAAAAGAAAATTGCTCCGTCAGGAGTGATTTTACCCTTTTGGTTAAAAAGAAAATTGACGTGTCCTTTTGCAATTTTTGACAATTATTTTTGCCCTTTTGACTCCGAACTCATATTTTATAGCCATATTTAACAAAAATCAACTAGAGAATAAGATATTCTGAAAATATGTCTCCTAATTTCAGTTATAAATATATTCCGATCCCTTTCAAAAATTAAAGAAAAAAACAAATTTTAAACTTCCTCCTCCTCTTTTCCACCACCATCTCCTCCTTCTTTGGTTGGATTGAACGGGGTGAAGTAAGTACAACTGAAATTAGACGAAAACGTTTGGATGAAATCATATACAAAATTTGAGAAAGATTAAAAGTGATTTGAACTTATTTCAAATAAGAAAGTAGAACTAAAAACTGCATATGTGATATATGTATATCATCATCATGTATATCAATATTTGTTCCATGTTGAGTTTTCATCATGTATATTAAAAAAATTTACATATTGATTTTCATGACCATCATTACGACGTGTGTATATCATATTGTATATTGTTAATAATATGAAGCTTTCGTCTTCCCTTTTTTTTAAAAATCCACACGCCTTTGTGCTTGGGAGTTTAAATATGGGTGAAAAAATTAACACTTTGAAAAATATGAATTGACTATCTATTCAAATTTAAGTGCGCTAATAATTCATTCATGTTTACTCTATTTTGTCCTCTTCAATTCACACTATTTCAAAAGATCTAATACATAGTTCAAAATTAATTCATAAGTAACTTTAGTAAAATATTTTGTAAATTGTTATATATAGACATAATAATAAAAATATTAATATGTAAATTAATTTAATTATAAGAAATTAAACTTCATAAGAGTTTGGCAGTTTGACTATGACTCTATTTTAATGATACACTTGTTTATTAATTAAGCTCATTTTGACCTGCTAATTGTGATACCCTAATTCTAAAATAGGAAAATCTATATATATGAAATTTAGACTCATATTTACCAAATATAGCAGGAGATTTTCGTTTACAAAATATAGCATAAGTCTTTTTTCAAAACATATACGAAATCTTGTTCAAGGGTTAAAAAAGTTCTCACATTTTTCGTGTATAAAAACTAAAAAAATAAAATCAATATGAAATATGTATATTTCACTCGAAGCTTAGAATTTCGCTCACATTTCTCTAGTATGAAAAATGTATACTATTGGTATGAACTATGTATATCTCACTCAAGGCTTAGAATATTGATCACAATATTTTCATGTATAAAATCGATATTATATATGTATATAATATTATACAAATTTTGTATAAAGTTCATATTAGGTTTTTTAAAAACCCATACATCGAATCTCGCTCGTGATTCATGTATAAAATATAAAATATAACCGTATAAATATCTAGTTGAAAATGAATATAACCTACAGGCTACAACATCATATACAGCTTTTATACAGTATTCATATAAGTTTAATATAACTACGACATACATGCAAACTTACAAAATAAGTTTCATACAAATACAACACACAATTTACATATTTGATACGATTTAATTGTAACTTCGAACTTCAATATGATTGAAATTAAGTCTAAAACTAACTTAAATCTTATCCAAATAGCCACAAATTTTAGATTCAACCCTTCGATATATTTCAGTTCTTTTGAAATATCACGAGAAAATGATCAAAATGGTCCTTGATATATTGGGGTTGCTTTATTTTGGTCCTTAATATATTCTAACTGATTGAAATAGTCCTTCATGTATGACAAAATGTGTTTAATTTAGTCTTTTACCCTAAACTTAACAATTTACCCCCAAAAACTGTTAAATATAACGGTGGGCCTCACATAACTTACAAAATCCACCATTTTTACCATCTTTATTAGCTCAAAGAAAGAGTTTCATGAATTTTAAAACACCATTTTCTCTAACATCTAACCACACAATTACAAAATAATTATTGTAAAAAGGTTGAATAATTATAGTATTTGGGAGATATGATGAACGAAATTGGTCCGTGTTTCTGATTGAACGGTGATAGATCACACCTTTCTTTTTTACTCTACTGATCTCCCATTATTATTATTTTATATTTTTATGTTTTATTGCCAGATTTGTGGAAAATAGCTCAATGATTGTATGCCTTTTGGCAATATACACTATACCGATCTAAAGCATGAGTAGATGATTTTTTTTTCCAAGTATGAGAGCGATCTGTATTTTCTGCTAATGCTTTATGATCTATTTGAAACTGTTCTATTGTGAAGTTTTTAAAAATTATTTGTGTCTTTTTGTTGTGATGAATTCATGAAAATTTCACATGTCAGACTTCAGAGAGAATTATTTTGTAATTGTGTGGTTAGATGTTAGAGAAAATAGTGTTTTAGAATTTATGAAACTCTTTGTTTGAGCTAATAAAGATGGTAAAAATTGTGGATTTTGTAAGTTATGTGGGTCCCACCGTTATATTTAACAGTTTTTGGGAGTAAATTGTTAAGTTTAGGGTAAAAAACTAAATTGAACACATTTTGTCATACATGAAGGACTATTTCAATCACCTAAAATATATTAAGGACCAAAATAAAGCAACCTCAATACATCAAGGACTACTTTGATAATTTTCTCGAAATATCACACACTCGAAACAAAATTCGTTTTAAGATAAATCAATTTTTAGAGCTGCCAAGCCCGTTCTTCTCGTGTTTAATCCAATGAAGAGTTGCTATTATGCATTTATTTGATTAAGTGAAAAATAATTCGATCTTCCAGTTCCTTAATATTCATTTGAGATATCTTTTAATGAAACTTTAAAAAAAACATGTTTTAGTTTTCTAGTTTGCTATTATATGATAATAATAAAATAATGAGTAAATTTTAGGATTAGCAAACATAAAAATTATATTTGTATGCTATAGTTATAGTTTGTATAATTGCGTTCCATAACAAACTTTATGTTTGCTATGGCTATTAATCTGTATATTTCGGTATACATATACATAAAAAATATGTATTTGGGTCTATTTGTATATTTCGGTATACAAATGGGTTCTGCATTTGTAAGTTTCGGTATACAAAATACAAATGTGTCCTGCATTTATATATTTTGGTCTTATTTGTATATTTCGGTATACAAATGGGTCTTGCATTTGTATATTTCAGTCTATTTGTATATTTCGGTATACAAATGGGATGGCAAAAAAATGGAATGTTTGCTGCGAATTACAAATAAAAGAAACTATGGCTATAACATTTACTTTGAATTAATAGTTTGCTATAATTCCATACAATTTTCCCAATTATATATCATCTCGAGAATAGTTCGCTTATGAAGGAAGGATCGTCAAAGTCCATATAAGGAGACCAAATTACCATCTCTTTTCCGACATGAGAATTCTTAGCATTCCCCCGCATGTCTAGATCTCATTAACTGGAGTGTGGACACTATAAAATGATATGGGTCTAACTCTGATACCATATCAAGATGAATCTTCAGTCTAACTCAACCGAAAAATCTAGCTTATGAGAGGAGGATAATTTCTCATCATTGTGCATTATTTTTCTTGTCTATAATAATTATTAGAATTGAAGTCCCAGAAAAAGAGAAGATAATTACTCTTTAATTTCTACTTGAGAATATAAATCAAACAATTTATGGAACGTAATGACTTCACCTTAATTTGTGAAAGTTGTTATTAATTATCATCCTATGAATTTAGAGTCGATAGCCATCAATGTTCTGTTATAAATTCCAACAAATAATAATAGGAAGGGTTTAGATTAATCATCTAAATTCCTAATCATCATAGTTAGTTGAAGAGAAGTGTACTCAATGAAATTTACTAATCTTTAGCTACAATATAATTTATGAATAGTTAATAAGTACATATACTGTTAATTACCACAAAAATAGAGATACAATTTGTAAAATAGCACAGTAAAGTGGAAGGAATGAACTTTTGTCGATATGGTGAAGTCACGGCTATCACTTTCCATGGTCCTTTTTGATTAATCTAATAGGATAAATAATTAGTGATAATTCAGATAGGAAACTCAGACACTTAATAATTCAGATATAAAACACTGAAAACCTAGATACTTTAAATATATTTTTAACTCATCAATCTTTTTTTAATCTTTTGAAAAATTGTTTTGGTGATTCTGGAGCATTGGAGAGATTTTTGGGGAGTAAAGTTTGAAAATCTTTGGAGGGGTTGTTACTAGATTTGAAATTTTTGGGTTCCCTTGAAAATTCTTTTGGACAAAAGAATTTTACAACTTGTTTGGATGGTTATTAGTTGTTACGTTTAGTAATATATTATTGTTATTAGTTTAAATATAATAATTATTTTAATTATTATTTAAATTTATAATATTGTATTGTTAAATTCAATGTTATCTAAAATGCAGAAAATACTATTTTAAATAACGATCGATTTGATATGATCTTGTCGTTATATTTTTACTTTTTAAATTATTTTTTTTATTATGTAATAATCATGTTTTATTTATCTTTCTATAATAGTATTTCTACTCGGTATGCCTTATTTATCTGATAGGTTCATTCTTTAAATTATTGATATTTAAAAAATACTATATAAACAATACAATGTATTCAAATATTATTTTTATCAAAATAATTCAATATTATAAAATACGATTTGATATTATAAAATACGTATCCGGATCCAAGTGATAGTACCAAATTATCAATCATTCCAAGGGGAAATACAATCGTGGTTTAAATAGTTTTTTAAATAACTTGTCCACTGATTTGATATGTATGTAGGACAATCAATTTTTTTAATACAAATTTAATATTTTTGATATATATATATATATATATATATATATATATATATATATGTATCTTATGATAGCGTTCCAAATGCATTAGCCTAAGAGGTTGTACATTTTACGAGGTGGATGCATGTGAATGTATTATTAACAAACATTCGTCAAAATTTCATCACGTTTAACGCCAGACATAGCAAGAATCTTGCAGAAGATAGCAATAATTTATTTACACCAAAATTTAAAAAAATTAAAAGTGACAGAAAAAAAAAGATTAGCATCTCTGAAACAAATTAAATAAATAGATTTGCAGACATGTCGTAATTAAAGTAAAAAATAAAAGTTTGCTTCATGTTAGATGCAACAATTAATTAGGACTTTGGCAAATAATCTCATAATAAAGACTTAAACAGACTCATAATCAATTAACTGATCAGCTCATAGATTAGGTGAACTTAAACATATATTAAATTAGTTAGAGAAGTAGTTTCATGATTTGTTAGAGAAAAGTCAAATAAAATCAACTAAATCACAGCTATTATATTGCTCATTGTTCATAGTGCTACTAGTTTTTGTCCTGCTTCTGTTTTGCTTAATTTAATATTTATCCCCTGTTTGTTTGTTTGTTTGTTTATTTGAGTAATAACTTTCTTTTGTCAAAAAACAGAGTCGGAATTTTAGTTTTATAGATTTTGAATTTTAGAATAAAAGTTTTCAGTGCTAGTAATCGGATTTTAATATATACTCCCTCCATCTCAAATTAAGTGTTGTCTTGACAAAAAATATATCTATTTAAAAATCAATAAATACGATGTGTTGTTTACTTAACTATCTTATTTAATAAATATCTTTTAAAAATTGAATACCATTAAGAATATCCAGTATAATTATTAGAAAAAAACATATTAGTTTTTGTCTTGAATTTCTAAAGTGACACTTATTTTGTAACAGAAGAAGTATATAAATAATTTTTCTATTGTTAGCCAAAGTTATTGAATTGTGTCGAATCTAATATAGCTTCTCTCTCAGCAAAAAGGGGCAAGTATAGTTACCCAACCCACTCAAATATCTTTCAAATTCAACTTCAATTCCCTTGTGCTGCTTTTTCTCCTTAGTATTATAAGTACCTATAGACTTATAAGAAGATAAATCAAAGAGGTTATTTGAGAGAAGAATATGGCAGAAAAACTAGTGCATAAATCATGGATAATTCAATATAATTTGCATTCTATTTTAGGATTCTTCCTCTTGTTCTTTCTTTCTGTGTCTTTTTATCTTATAGGAGATAATAGTGATGGTGTTAGTTTTCTAGCAAATAAATCTACAAGGAAAAAATCATCTCCAAAATGTGATTTGTTTTCTGGAAGTTGGATTTTTGATAATGTGTCATATCCTTTGTACAAAGAACAACAATGTTCTTTCATGCCTGATGATTTTGCTTGTCACAAATTTGGAAGAAAAGACTCAAAATATCATTATTGGAGATGGCAACCTTATCATTGTGATCTTCCAAGGTACCATACTCAAAAAATTCTCTTTGATTTCCTCTTTTTTGTTTTCTCAAGGTAAGGGTAAGTCTGTGTACGCTCTACCCTTTCCAGACCCCACTTGCGCGACTATACTGGGTATGTTTCCTCCCAAGGTAGGGGTAAGGTGTCTATACACTCTACCCTCCCCAGATTCCAATCATGGGATTATACAAAGTATGTTGTTGTCATTTGTTGAATTTAATTTTTAAATATGTGTGTTGTAAGAGTGTAGGTTTAATGCCAAGGGATTATTGGAGAAGCTAAAAGGGAAGAGAGTGTTGTTTGTTGGGGATTCATTGAACAAGAATCAATGGGCATCTATGGTATGCTTAATTGAATCCTCTGGAATTCCATCTCTCAACCCACCTATATGGAAAGGCAACTTAATCACCTTTGAGGTCAAGGTAATTACACTTAGTTTTTTCATTTGCTCGAATTTGAATCACGATCTCTCATGATTTTTATCTCACTTTATTTACCGCTAGGCCATACCTTGGACTCACAAAGCAATTAGCCTTTTCATCAGACCTTACTATATTTTGTTTGATTTGGTTTATTAAAATGGTATTATACATGAAAATGGTGCACTTTGAAAGAAGACAAACCAAATCCACAAAATTTGTCAACATCACTAATTCAAATGGCAAATACTGTATTCCATGCATTGTATGTGTCTGATATTAGAGTTTGTTAGAGATGCCTAAAATTGCATGATTGTTAGGTGGTTAATCAATTCAAATAAGATAAAATATTTTTCCCAAAGAAAAATTCTTGCAATTTGTTGTATAAAGTATAAACCAAGACAGAGACATTTATGATGTGACTATAAGAGGTAAATGAGAATCCACAGTGCAGTTGAGACTGCTTCACCCTTAACCAGATGTCTCGAGTTCGAGCCCTGAGTATGAAGAAAATCATGTTGGGAGAGTCACCCCCCGAATGGGCCCTGTAGTGTGCGATTCATAGAGAGTGGTTAATATCAACTAGCAAAGAGTTTGTTATTTCAAGAGAAATATTTCTTCGGTTGTGACGCTAAAGTTTTTCATTTTCTAATATGATTAAGGAATACAATGCAACAATTGATTTCTACTGGTCACCATTGCTAGTAGAATCCAATTGTGATGATCCGGTGAAGCATCGTGTCCGCGATCGAATTATCAGAGTTGAGGCCATTGAAAAACATGCTAGGCATTGGATTGATGCAGATATTCTCATCTTTGATTCCTTCACTTGGTGGCTTGAATCACATATGACACTTCAGTAAGTCTGTTTTTTCACACCAAAATAAGTACTCCTTTAGAATTCACATTTTACACAAACATTTCATATTTGGAATTAAGTTATATACACTGACAATTGTAAAGATCTCGTAGTTATAAGTAACATGATGATTGTTGTCTCATTTTTTCCATGCCAACTTTACACAGATGGGGATCATTTAACAGCTCCGATGCAATATACAAGAAGGTTGAAATGAAGCTACGACGTTATGAGATGGCCTTAAGAACATGGTCAGATTGGTTGGAGTTTCAAATTGAAAGAAAAAGGACTAAATTGTTCTTCATGAGCCTCTCGTCTTCTCACAAAAAGTACGGTAACAACTATATTCTTTGTCCAGTTCTAGTACAAACAACGAAAGATTAATCCTTTTTGTTGTTACATGCAGCGGTACAGATTGGGGCAGGGGAAATGATCAAAATTGCTATGACGAAACAGAACCAATATCAAGAAGAGAGTATTGGGGGAGTGAAAGTGATAGAAAGATGATGGAAATAGCAGAGGACTCTGTAAATGGGCTGAAGAGAAAGGGATTAGACATACAATATCTCAACATAACACAACTCTCCGAGTATAGAAAAGACGGACACCCATCCGTTTACAAGAGGAATTGGGTTGCTCCAACAAAAGAACAACTGTTAAATCCAAGGAAAAATTCAGATTGTGTACATTGGTGCCTTCCTGGTGTGCCTGATGTTTGGAATCAGATTCTTTATGCCTATATCATGGATTCGTCAAGAGAATTAAACGAATAGAGATTATTATTTTTTATATGAAAAAAAATAATACTATAATTGTAATGATATATGTTATTTTTTGTGCATAGAAGTCTTGAAATGTATGAAGTAGTTCAACAAGATTTACATTAATTGTTATACACATTGAGAAGCAGTTGATGTTTCAACAAAAGCAGGTGAAGTTGAAAGAAAGAGTCATTACAAGATAGTTAAAAAAAGATTTGATAAAGAAGAAGGATTCACTATCTCATTAGTTCCAATACCTTTTTAGATGGAGCTCAGAAGAAAATGGAGTTTGTAAAAAATAGATGGATTAAAAGGCATGGAACTGGCCATGGACGCATGGGGAAATTGGATAGAATCCAATGTGAATGTAATGAAGAAGCAAGTCTTTTTCCTCAAACATTTATCATTATGTTAACAAGGAAATGGTGGTAAGGAATGTTAGTTAACGACTTGATCCATTACAGAAACAAGACTTCATATTTTTCCAATGTACAACCAAGACTGCTGTTAAGTTTCTAGTTCATTTGAAACAAGAAATTTTCAGTGCAGTTTCTTTTTTAATTTAGTGAACTTCCATTTTTTTTTATACAGCATGGTTCTGGCAAATAATAATCAATTCCTTGCCTTGTGCATGATATGAATTATATGAAACAATGCACAATTTCGATCATAGAAATCAGCAAATCGTGATTGTAACCACTAACCAATATCAAAATACATAGTATATAATATTGCTTTATGAAAACTTGGACAATCTAATAAGCACAATGAGAAAGGCCTTGAAAGATGAACAAAATACAGAAACTACATACAGTCTAATTTAGCGGCAAAATAGATGATTATATTACTCTTGGAAAGGAGTTTGCTTAAAATCCTTCAGAAAATCAAACCTACCAAACTTGAATTTTCTTGTCTTACATGTTTGAATCAAGCAATCTTTAAAAGATCGAGTTCAAACTAATAGCAAGAATTGCGCAAATGAGAAAAATTACCAAATTCAAGCAACAGTCTTAACATAATTTGTTGGAGTCACTCAGCAGTTGCAAGTTCATGAGCTAATACAATAAATAGTGCTGACTTGTAGTCTCAAACATAAACTTAGTAGATGATGCATAACTTTGCTAACGAGAGGATTTTGAGTTTTCATTTGTTCATTAACAAGAAATAACATGGTCACAGATGAATATGATCGTGACAATTAAACAATCTTCGATCTTAAAATTTAGGAAAAATATAAAATACAACATAGTGATCACAAATTTAGGTTAGAATAATCATACATTGATTTGATAGATTCAGTTTGAAGTCACTTGATATAGATATGCATATCATATTTGACAGATTGCTTCTTTAATCTCAAGTACACATTAGATAGATAAACTATATATTCAAATAAAAATTATACTATATTTCCTTTGTCCTAAATAACTATTTTTGCTATGACAAAAAATAGTTAAGAAGAGAGTGATAGAGTCAAATTGACGTCAAACACTTCAGCAGATGACGTCAGTGAACCTTCTGGCCTACCTTTCTCGGATTCCACCTTGTTCATCTCAACCTCACACTTACAATAATACTCTCCATCTTTGATTTGATCTTCACATTTACAGTAGTCTTCATCTTTGGTTTGATCTTCCATAGAAACTTGAGCGGAGTCTACATCAATCAATCTTGGCAGGTCTTTCACTGGATCCTATGAGGTTTTAAATAATACAAAGTCGTCAAGATATTCTAGCACAAAATAAGTCTCATATAAGAAATGACGAAACATGCTAGTGTTAAAGCTAGTCACTGCCTAAGGAAGGTCAATATGGTTGCATATCATCTGGTAAAATTGGCAAACTATAGTCGGAATAGCCAAGTTTTCAACTCTTTTCAGTATTTGTCCAATGGTGAAAGAGCTCTTATCAACTGGACACAAGCCAACTGTCATCCATTAAAGTCAGATCCGACAAGAGAAACTTCTTTATTAGCATGTAAAAATGCACTCAAAAGCTTACATACATGTTTGAGAAACCAAAAAATGTCAATCGTTCTAACATGATTTCTCTTTTGGAAAAGGTAAAAATAAAATCATGATAAATCACTTTGACACCAAAAAAGTGAGTAGTACCAAATGTTTTCATTTTCAAATTAGGCAAAACATTGATGAACAAAGTGAAGAAACCATAGCAGAAGAGTGTTCATCCTCACCTTCCCGTTAATGGTGCCATCTTCTTCAACGTGCCATCCAGCTTCCTTACATAGAGCAATGAGAAGATCATTGGTGTCAGCATGCTTTGGAAGTTTGTAGTTTCCATGAGCTCGTAGTCCAGCAAAGATTTTGTGAGCTACTCTTCGGCGATTTTTCTCCCTTTGCTTATTTTTTTGTCGCTCTCTGTCAGATGGATAACGGAACCTAGTCACAACACTGCCATCTTTGGCGGTTCTGTGAACCAACCACGGCCCTCTGCTAGTTTTTATGCATCCTCTAACACCACTAGTTTTCTTATCTTCCACCATAGTTATGAGTTATGCTTCCACTTTTAGTTTGTTCAATTTTTTTTGGTTATTTTCTTTAGTTCTAGCTAGAGTAGTTATTTATAGTAGAAAATAGACAGCATATAGACAAATTAGGACTACAACAAAGTGGACAGAATATATTCCTCCAGTTTGGTGTGAGTACTATGTTAAGTACTAAATTCCTTTCTTTTTTTTAATTTCAAAATATTTTATACAAAACATTAATGTATGAGCAAATGAGATAATATTATTTTGGTGAGTTTTTTTAGTTAGTCTGAGAGTTCTCAGGACATTGACAAGTGTCCAATATACATGTACAATTATTGTTTCTCGTCGAAAAGTACTACAAATCATAATAATTAATAATTAAGATATTTAAAAAGACATGAAAACATTATTACAGCCAAAGATAAGCTCATTTAAAACTCAAAAATGGGGAAGTGTTTTATAAATTGGGATTAAAAGAATAATTAGGTATGATAGAGTACTACAAGTCATAATATTAATTAATAACTCAATATATTTAAAAGACATACAATCAAAGATCAGTTCATTTGAATCTTGAAAAATTTAAAAGTATCATATAAATCAGAACGGGAGGAATAATTAGTTAAGGTAGAATATTTTCTTAATAGTAAAGCTAGTGGAGACAGTAAAACCAAATACTTGTATATATATTTGGATAAAAAAACAAAAAAAAAGCATGGAAAATTGGCAGTGGAGATATTGCATGCAGATTTATGCCTTTTCAGCCTCTTTTTTCACTTGGTGTCTGGTATTCAAATTGGAATCGACTAAATTTGAGTTTACGTAGAGAAATCCCACATTTAGGGACAGAGTAATTTCTAATAAAGTCGACTTCATATTCGGGAGACTTGAATTTGAGATCTCTCATCAAGGATAAAGGAGTTCTTACTACTCTATCGCAATCCTTGTTGGTACTTTTTCAGTCATATTCGTTGTTGTCTAGACATTAATTCAGGTGAAAGTACAATATTTTTTCTGAAATTTTGATCTTCTGTTCCATTTTGTCCAAATGGTCACATATATATGGGGAATCAAAGAATAAATATAGTACACTATACAGCCTTCTTTTTGTCTTCTGATTTCCCAGACAAAAAGTAATCTCTTTTAATCATAAAACTACAAGTTTGGATCTTTATATACAACAGTAGTATATATTTTGAAATGTTATAAAAAATAAGCTTTTTACTTTATCTTTCTTTGTTTACAATCAATTCATGTAACAAGCCCAATTGAGTTATGTGACAACTCGATCAATCTCATTTTTTTCTACAGCAAGTTTAGCTGAGTATATTAATTCGTACTCTTTTTCTGGTATTGGGGTCTCGACTAATTTGGGTGAGGTCCATTAGACATAAAAAGCACACCTATCAGAATTGTTTTATACTTCTAGAGACCTCTAATTAAGTATGAAAAAAGATTGTATTTTTCCACCATGACCTACGATGGTAGTACAATTCCTAGTCAATAATAATTGAACTAGTGTCTAAGTACTCTTATTAACATAAAAAAAATTGTGTATATGTAGTAGATGTTGTATTTCTTTTGACTTTTTCATATATCGAACTCTCTTTGAGAAAATTCTGACCGTCAGTGTTTATAAATAGTAATAATAATGATGAAGAATACGATGAGATCAAATAATTCAAATAGAATATGTATGTTAATACTAATTAAGTTTGAATGCAAAGCAAAAGCTAATAGACGGAGGCAGTAATATCCCCCGCAACCGCCCCGTCAGTGGCGTATATATAGCTCAGAATGGTTAATCCATCTTTTTTCAAAAAATTATACTATATAAAAAAATTGTACAAAGTATATAGGTTTAAAAATATTTTTCATACGTATAAATTAAAAGTTGGACACCTTTAATAAAATTTTTGACTTCACCACTACACCTCGCCCCATTTTGTCACCCCTAAACGGAGGCAGTAATTGCCCCCGGCTGCCCCGCAACCGCCCCGCCCCGCCCCATTTGTCACCTAGACGGAGGCAGGAATATTCCAAATAATTCCCTAAAATCTCTTTTTAATAGTCAGAAAAGAAGTAAGAATTATTTAAAATTGAAGGATGTGGTTAAATAAAATGATTAAAATATAATTCTAAATATTTCCTTTTCAATATATATTCCAATGTTGCTTTTGGAGATTTGCTCTTTTAACTAGTATGAAAAAGCTATAAAAAAGATAAGAAAAAAAAAAGGTTCTGATTTCTGAAAAAAGAATGGTGAGAAAATAAGTTATTAAACTTTCTATTGGATCTCAAAAAAGTAACCTTTTATATGAAAGAATCTTCTCTTGCTTTCTCTTTAACAAAACAAGGGAAAAGCTACTTTTAAAATTTTATCATTTCTTATTGTTTATGTTAATTTTAAATAAATATATTCCATTCCTTTTCATTTATAAAAAATCTTGATTACTTTGTTCTCAAGTTGAAGTTTTGTCTGTTCAGCTATAATTGGATTTGAATATATAAAAATGGTTATGATTATTTTTAAGAAAATATGGTCGTGTCGTATATACCATAATTGTGTTATGGGTCAAAAAATATTTATGTATAACCTGCCTTATTCCTTACTATTACAAAATAATATATTCTATGGGGTTTAGAAAGATTAGAGTGTATATCGATATTAAAAAAATATTTTCAGAATAAATTTAAAAAATATAAGAATGAAAAAGACCGATGAAAATAAATAAGTTATGGTGGTTTATAATTAACCATAAGTTATCTCTAGTATTTACTTTAGTATTTTATCTAAACGGTGATCATTAGAATTAGTTAGATAAGATTTAGCTCTCCTTACTTGTAATTAAAAAAAAATGTGTTCATATAATTTGGTCCACTTTGTAACATCATTATTGTATTGTATATGTTATATACATATTGTAAAAAAAATTAATATATGTGTTTAGTGAATTTTTACAATATATATATATATATATATATATATATATATATATATATATATATATTGATTGTATCAAAGAAGAAGAAACAGTGCTTCAATGGAAACACTACTCAATTACTCCTTGATATCATATATTCTGATGACATTAAGGAGGAAGCGGCAGTGTTTTAGTGAAAAAGCTACTCAATTATTGTTTGATGTCATCACAGTATATAAATACCATCATAGTATATATATATATATCCAATAAGAATAAATATATTGAGTTGGGTCCAATTTTAAAAAATTAATTTGCCTAATGGGTAGTTTTGTCTAAAAAAAATGAAAAAAATAATCTTAATCATACAAATCAGCCAAAGAAATACACTACGTACCAAGATAAGCCCATTCTGAAAAGGCCCATTTTTGGCTAAATGAAGCCCATCACTTAAAAAAAATATAACTTACATAAATCCCATAGTGTAAAATCTAAATTACCTTTTATCCCTATTTTTTTTCTAATTACACAAATCCCATGTTTTTTAGACATTTCAAATACATAATTAAGGATCCATATACATTATTGTTGATACATTATGTATCAATTTGTTGCACTTATTAAGGAAAAAAAAGTTGAAAAATAAAATTAATATCTCATAGTATCCATCTGTTGCACTAATTAAGAGGGGGGAAAAAAACTGAAAATTAAATTAAGATCCTATAAATTGCGCTATTTCATTCCAAATTATTGTCAAGAATTCAATCATATAGTGTAACTAATCAAAAAATTCAAAAATTAAATTTCTTCTTCTTGTTCATCGTTCTCCCTGTTTCATAAAAACTTTTGTCGAAATTTTGGATAAGCGAGGTGAGTTATGAAGAATACAAAAGTGATAGAATTGTTGTTGGACAAATGATTTCTTTTGTGAATCTTCAAGTTCATCGAATATCCTTTCGATTTTGATTCAAAATTGTCGAAAATTTTGAGATTCAAAATTCTTCTCCCAGTTCATTGAACATCCTTTGAAAATTGTGAGTTTTAAAATTATTCTCCTAGTTCATTGAAGATCCTTTCAATTTTGATTCAAAATTATCGATAATTTTAAGAAGATACATCATGAAGATCCTTTCAATTTAAATTAATAAGTGTTGTATTTCTACTAGATACATTAAATAAGAAAGTGTTGCTCATAAGATTTTAAGTTTGAGATCGATACATTATTGTTTAGTAATTGTTATGTATCAGATACATTTAGTATAAATTCAAATTTACGTATCATAATTAAAAAATTAGTACATGATACATTATTATTTATGTATCTTATTATGTTTGAGAAATACTAATTTAAAATTTAAAAATACATTATACATGTAATTGTTCCAAATTAGCTTCTTTTGTGTGTGTGATGCATAACACAAAGTTTATGTATCAAGTACATTTATATTGAACATGATAAACACTAATCGAAGATTCAACAACATTAGAGTTATGTATCAATACCTTAAATATGAACATGATACATTGCATAAAACAAAGGTTATTGTAGCAGTGATGTATCCGATCAATGATAACACTAACAGAGACTAATTTAAGACTCAAAATAAACGAGATACATTTAAAATATGTATCTTTAATAGTGATGGTCGTGCAATGGCAGATCCAACTTTTTTCTTCTTTTTTGGACGTTTTTCATCAGTAGATACATTAAAAGAAAATAAATATTTTTCAACAAAAATTTTCAACGACGATATGATTAACTAAAATTGCAAAGGTTCAATAAGATTTCAATGGGGGAAGGGGGCGGAGGTAATTTTTTTTTAAGATGAAAAAATTAAAAAATAATACTAAAAGAAATCGAAAATTGAAGTGATGGAAAGAAATCTACCTCTTGAATAATTTGTAATCATTAATCGAAATTAAAAAAGATTTGAAATTCAAAGATAGATTAATTGATGTAATTATGGAGAGATTTGTGGCGTGAAAAAAGGAAAGAAAATATGGGTATAAGATTTCAAATTAATGTATCCGGAAAAGGGGATGATGGGAGGAAAAGAAGAGATTTTTGATATTTTTTGAAATGGTAGGGAAAATAAGAAAATATGATAATAAATGATGTGTAGTTAAGTAATTTTTCCAAAAAAGAAGAAGAAGAAATCAAATTAGTAAAAATTACATAAATTTCATAGTAAGAGTTAATTACATTCTATTCCTATTCTTTTTCATATTACAAAAGTTCCTTAAATTTATAGGAACTTGGATACATTAGGAAACTGGTGGATATTGGATACACAGCTCACGGGCTGCAAATGATATATTGCTTAATGAGAGGGATGTATCCGAGAAGAGATATGGATATATCCGAGAGGGGATTTTTGTAATTTTTTAAATGGTAGGGATTTTAGAGATTATGGTAAATAAAATGTGTATTGATGTAACGGTGGAAAAAAAAATGTATTTCATACGAAAAAATCAGAAATCTTCCCATTATTTCAGTGAGAATCTATTTCTCACTATCCATTTTTCTAGTAAGCTTGTTCGGTGAGAATTGAATGGAAAAATCATGCTTTATAACACAAATTTATCATTGGTTCACAATAAAAAATACCCCTGGTAGTGTAACGGGCAATTTATTTAATTAAAAATATTACGAAATTCGAATACTGGAATAAAACTTACCAAAAGAAATATTGGAAATCAAACTTAACCAAAATGACAAAACTGAAAATAAAATATTCAAAATCAATATAAAAGGTATTTGTCTAAACTAATAATGTGACCAAACTACTTATAAGTTTCTAAAAAAAACTTATTTATGTATTTGATAAATATCCAAAAGTGTTTATATGCTAACTAAGTTCTTATAAATCAAAATTATTCAAAAGTTATAAGTGGGTAATCCTCGACTTATCTTATTTTTGTTGTTCATTATTCTCCTTATGCATATACATACTATTCATTAACATAAATTTTATCTATCAACATTTTTATTAGACACATCGACTATTGTTTATGAATTTTAATATTTCAACTCATTTACACAGAAAAGGTAGTTTTACCAAAAAAAAAATCAACACTTTATACTTGAAAAACTACTTTCAATTGTACCAACTCATATTCAAAAAGTGAACCAAATATTTTCATACTTGTGACCCGGGATGCCAAAATATCACTTTTTATTAGTACTCCTTTGTCCCTAATTACTTGTTCATTTCTGAATTGACATATCTATTAAAAAATCAATAATTGACATAGTGAGTTTACAATTTTATCTCTATTAATTATGAAGTGGATAAATTTAAAATTTAATATTTTCAAGAAGTTCGACATTTTTAAAAGTAATTAATTAAGAGTATAATAGGTAAAAAAAATTGTCTTTTCTTGATTTGTCAAAATGGACAAATAATTAGGGACAACTAAAAAAAAGAAATATGGACAAGTAATTAGGGACAGAGAGAGGGAGTATTTTTTTTATTTAATTCAAATGACCTAAAAAGGTGAGTTGAAACTCAAACATACAACATAATATATTTGATAGAACTCTAACCGATGGTGAAGCTAGAATTTTTAACAAATGAGTTCAAAATCTGAAGAATTAAACACATGAATTAATCGAAAAGAATTCGATATCTAATATATATATATATAATAAAATAATTTTGATCATGTATAAATAATAATACCTATCACATTGAAATTCTATGTTGAAAAATAATAATACCCATCTCATTCAAATTCTGAATCCATCTGCTAGGGGCTAAGTTATAAGAATAATTAATTTTCTGTGGCATGCAGTTTCTTTTTACCTACTCATATTGAGTGCTTAGAAATGATGAGAGTCAGAAAAGAGGGGTTCAATTTCCCAAGAAGTCTCTCTCAACCTCAAGATTACTTAATACCCAAACACTATAATTATGACGAAATCTCATTAATGTTTGAATGGTTCACCTAATACCTGACATTCCTCGTCTTTACGTTATTATATTACGAATTTTATAAGATTTTTGATATATATATTTTAAAATATATAGGATAAAAAATGTATATAGTTTGTGCTAAACACACTATATTTAGATTTATATGTACCTAAGATACATAGATAAATCTTGTTTGCCTCCTTTCTAGTTTTGATCTTACTCACCACTCTCATATGTATTAATTAACTATTTCATATACGTGTGAATCACACCGAATACATATAAATATATGTATCTGGTGTGTATCTAGTGCGACTCGCATGTATCTGCTATACATAACTATTTTCCTACCCATCTATCTCAACTCTCCCACTATTTTAATGTATCTAGTAATAAAATACATGTATCCAATTTATCTTTCTTTTTATATATATATATATATATATATATATATATATATATATATATATATATATATATAAAAAAAAAATTATTAATTAGTGATAAAATACATAATTATTTGAATGTTATAGGTAGAATAAAATTTCAATAGGAAAATTAAAGATTTGTATTCAATATCCCTTTTGATTCCTCTTTGATTATTTGAAAAGAATAATAAGATTATAAAATACAATACTATTTTTTCCGAAATGTTAAGCGAAAGTTCATTCAAAATAAGAGGTAGAATCGATAAAGATTTTATGTTTTGATATATTATTGGAATCATTCAAGAATTGTTTTGATCTGATCCATGAAAATCAATAATAAAAAAGATAAATTTCTTATACTAGTAACATAAAATAATTAGAATTTTGGACTCATCAATTTCAAATTCTAACTTCTCCTTTGCATTCATATAAAAGAATTTGAACACTAATGTTCAACCGACATAAAAAAAATAAATTAACTTTTTAATATCGACCCCGAATTATCTACTTAAAAGAATAACCTTGCGGTGCGCCTAGGCTTAAGGAATCTTATATAGTTGTGCTATATTGTCAATTTTATTTCCATCTTTAGATACGATTTTCATACTCACATTATTGCCAAAAATAAATATATAGTTTTTTTGTGGCAAATTAAACATTATAAGTTGGTTCACTATCACTTAGATCTTATATAGTAAAAACGAAGATTACATTGGTCCCCCAAGGGATTTAGGTGATACTGACGTAATTTGAGATTCAATTATTTTTTATCCCTGTTTAACATCATTGGATGTGAGGTGAGGTGGAAATTATTACAAAACATATAAGGTCAATGACTTAATTAACTTTAAAAAAGACATCTTAATCATACTAATACATGGCAATTTTATGGATAGGCGATTTTGGGATCGTCATTTAAGTCATAGTGTAGTGTATAAAAAATTATAAATTTAATCGCTTTGTAATTAGCTTGTGAAATTAAATTAATATTGTTATTGTAATCGTTTCGGAATCAACTTCAAGCATATGCGATTAAAGTTGCAAAAAAATTGATTTTGAAGTTTGACCATAAACTTTCAACATTTTTATCTGAAATTTGGCTCATCGGGATAACTTTTAACATTGTTGCCTAATGTTTGACCTGCCAAAATTGGAGTGACTCAAGCATATTTGTAGGTTAAAGTCAAAATCGAACGCATGCCTTAAACTTTAAGATAAATAAATGTACTTTTATAATATCTATTTTCCTAGTTTTTGAGATGCAAAGTTACTAATAACTTTTAATAATGGATTTTCTAATAATTCTTTTTTAATTGATAATATAGTCAATTCATTTAATTTTTTTGAGACATAAAATATTCCAAATGTATCAAACTTCTTCATTAGTTGTACAAATATTGTTCAATACTTTTTTTAAAAAAAAAAACTATAATATATTATTGCTAAACAAAAAATGGACCTCCTCAAAATTTGAGGGGCCTAAAGCATGTGTCTGTTTTAAAAAAAAACAAATCTTTTAGAGCCGGCACAGGTGAAAGTCAAACTTAAAACTTACTTTTTGAAGTTTGAACTATCAATTTCTAAACTTAAAAACATCACTTGATTTATACTCAATTTCTATATTTAAATTAAAAACCCATTTCTTTAAATTTGCAACAATGACAATTTTAATGTTGAAAACCCTAATTGGTTATGAAAAGGGTCGAATTTACGCACGAAAATATTGGAACATGTGAACCCGTGCTTTTTCCATAAAATTAGATATTTTATGTATATATTTTTTAAAATTGATATAATATTATCTGTTGACATCTATAATACAAGAATATTTATATCCTATAAATCTTAGATTCGCGGATGCAAAACATTGGATGTAAACTGATAAAGTTTTAGATATTTCAATCATGTCTTTTTGTTTACAAGAATAATTCAAGTTTAGGTATAGTCAAAGGATATCTCAAGAATTTTGTGTTTGCAATGATGAAGCTAACGTAAAATTTGGAAAATTGTCTCAAATAAGACCAAGTTGTAAATGAAATTCAATAGCCATTTGTAAAAGCAAGAAATAATTCACAATTTTCAATTCATACCGTACCTAAATACTTTAATTATTTCAAGTATTGGAAGGAGAGTAACGTAGTTGGCAGAGGAATATTTAACTATTTAAAGTATTTTATTTTTTGCAAATAATGACCAAAAGGAAAAATCAGTCCAATTTAGAGACAAAAAAATGTTTACCTACACATGTTGATACTTAGTTAATTCCCATGTTACTTTTGCTACTATAAATAGGCCCCCCTTCCCTTTTAACACTTCCCAACCATACATTTATCTATATATCTTTTTATTGGTACTTCTTTCTCCTTTTGCCATTCATTTTCTCACTCAATATATATGTATATGTGTTGGAGATAAACTATGTATGTTGTTCTTGTGGAAATGGTATGGAGAATCTATAAAGCTCAGGAGGGATAGCACCATGAATACATCTTAATGGCTATCTATAGCGCTATCCATCTTGAGTTTTATGGCTTCTTCATGCTCGCTTTTGGTGCTTCATGTTGATCTTTCATGCTAAATATGTTATGATGATGTTTGCTTCAGTTGCAAGAGCGCAACATGTGATGTGCTGATTAATTAGGTACATTTTATAAGTTTGTATATGATACTTTGCAGAAGGTAAGAATGTTAAGTGACTGACTAACTGCTAATTAGATAAGGTTGAGCTTGGAACCCCCGAAAGGGGATAGAGGGTGAAGGCCTAGTTAGGAGGTTCTGTATGTGTTGGGCCCACAGTACCGATCTAGGCTCCTGATGAGACCAGCCTGCACCTGAGCCCGAGCCCGAACTAGGCCCCTTAAGACCCACCTATTAAGCCTATGCCTCCTAATGGATTGGATTGGGATGACTTCCAACCAGCCCGGCCCGATTCACTAGGAAGTGTAGAAGGTTATAATTGGTCCATTATTAGGTTAGTGTTAATATTTTCCTATTCTTAGTTTAAATGCTTACCTACCATTAATCGTTTCATTTGTTCTCTTTCATTTGTTTACTCTTTTAAAATGGATTTTAATTTTTAGTTGTTATTTCTAACATATTTAAAAAAATTGGTTATTTTTTCATGTTTTATCCTTAGCATTAATTATCTATTTTTTCGTTTTAATACTTAATATTAAACATCATTTAATAGGAATAATATAGTAAAATAGTTATGTCATTCATTATTTTTTTAATGAATATGTCAAGTCCAAATATGAAAAATAAAAATAAACGAAAAAAGCATTAGCTACATTGCTCGAATTCGTCAAATAAGTGTTGATTGGTATGTATCTAATCTTTCAAAAATAGTATACTTTTGAAAAATTTGAGCAACATAAAGTATATGATTAGCATGAATGATTTTTTTTTTTCAGCATATAGTATTAATTTTATAATCTGATTACGCAGACTGAAAAGTAAATACCAAATTTCAGACAGTATTTATTTGCTAGCTTTAATTTAAGGTGGTTATGGTTCCACGTTTTCCTTTAAATGCTTCACTAAAATACAATGGCAAGTGGATGATAATATCAAGGTGACATTAATATTTGGTTTTTGTTAGTTTTCAAAAAATAAGTTTTTAGAAAAACAATCGTAAGACATATATATATTCACATGTTAGAATTGTGAGTGAGTGAAGACTGTCAAATAAAAAACATGTATATATTCACATGACACTCGCATATTTGGTTTGTAGCTTTTGTTTCTATGGCTAATAAAATTGTTGTCAAAACAAATTGAGTATCATATCAATGGAGGTGAAATTAGAATTTTTAGTTGGTGAGTTTTCAATATCATAAAAAGAAGTTTAGTGAATTCTTGATAAATAAATGTTACATATTAAATAGATTTTTTAACACAAATACAAAATTTAAGTAGTTAAAGTTAGCTAGTACTTTTGCTGAATTCAGTTTTGAGTACCAATAAAGCTGAGGTAGAAATTTTGAGTTTATAACTTTTGGATACTAAATTGTGCAGCTTAGTGGATTCCTAATAAATTAATTTTACATATTAAGTACATTTTTTTAAGTATAAATATGTTGAATCTCTAATTTTGAGTACCAATAAAGTTGAAATTAGAATTTCGATTTTTTATAAGTTCTGAATATTAAATAATGCAGCTCAGTAGATTCCTGAAAACTTTTAAACTCAAATACAAAATTTAAGTTAAAGCTAACGCCAATTTTGCCGAACTCATCCTGTCCATGAAATACAGATAAACTAGAAGGGAGATCAATTGCAAATTTATATCTGCGGGTGCCTGTAAATAAACTTTTTTTTCAGGCTACTCTACTCAATTTTCTTAGTTGAATTGTGGATGTATCTGAAGGCAGATTTATAACAATTAGTAATTTTTTCTAGACTATGTATTTATATTAAAAAAAATTCATTAAATATATATGAAATTTTGTGTCGAAACCTAGTCCATTGATTCGATTATTATTATGTATTAACTTGAGATTGTTGCACGAACCATAAACGTAAAATTTATGCTAGGATTTATGTAAATCCATTTGTCTTCCAATCTAGAATTACTTTTTTTATCCAATTGCTTACGTATTTCATCTTACTGCATTTTATATATCTTTTGTTGTCGCCTTGTAGTGTGGGGGTTTAGCTAAGACTCCTATTTTTGTAAGTAATTTAATATACAAGAGGTGAATACATTCAGGAAAGGACATAACACCTAGCCTCCTAAAAAAACTTGGTTGTTATGAATATGTCCAAATTTTGACTCGAAATTCATAAAATATTACAACAATAATCAAGATGAATGAGAGGATTTTTTTTCTCCATAAAATGTAGCTTGATAATATAGCACATTGAAAATAACAAATAAAATTATTAGTGTTATCCATTGTCCTCATAAATGAAATTGGCACAAATTGGTCTATATCCATTAGGCTCAATCCTTTAGCTTGCTTGGACAATTCAGGTTCCAAAGAGGCTTTATCTTACCCTCTATCCAATTTCCAACTAATAACGAATCTACTTCAGCAATAATCTTGGCAAATCCTTGCATTTTACACCACTCTCAACCAATTTGGAGGGCTTTTGTCTCAGCATAATTGTTGCTTTGTTGACTTAAAGGTGCTGTGAAGGCCGCGATCATGTTACCTCACTCCGCCTCCACTGGTTCTTGGATCTCCTCTTGAACAACCATCCATAAACTTGCAAAGCTTGTTTTCGTGCCACACTACCTTGCAGTAGCTAATTCAGGATTGCTGCTCTTCAATCATCGATTGAGCTATACTATAGTGATGATTATTATAAAAGTTAAGCTAAATTCCAACTTCATACAGCTTTCTCCATTAATGCTTGCAAAATTTCAGTTAAGTCCACCTTGGAAAATTAAACAGTTTATGTGAAATATACTACTATAAAGAGTTCAATTTTCATTATGAATCGAAACAGTTCATCATACTTTGAATTACATTATAAATAAACAGTCCATTTTCAAGGATAATGAATTGAAACACTATATTTTCCTAATTAAGAAAGGAATCAGAGCTGAACATAGACAAATCTTCGATATTATCCTTTGGTTGCCTACTATTGCTTGCTCCGAAGTCATCTAATCCGAAAGCACCCATGTTTTGGTCCTTCGAATCAGCCTGGTTGCTTATTATTCCATATGATCGAATCTTGGAATTTGTCTCTGAGGTCATTTTGCTGGTTGTATGCGTATGTACAATCAAATTGCTCCTCATTCTTCGTATAGTTTATCTCAGCAGACTCTTGAAATCAAACGATTCTTCTAAAAACCTCTGAAAATCGAAAGCTTCATCATTGTTCTCAGTCAAACAAAAGGTATCTAATATTTTTGTTGCTTCCATTGAACAATTATCATCCATTAGACAATGCTCCATGTATTCTAGACGTGTACCAACATCTTCATTCAGGTTTTTGGAGTTACAGATTTCATCAGGCCTCAAGATATCTTTGCTAAACATGAAAGTTGGCTTCACGTCTGTATCAGTTAATTCTATCTCCTCCATGATTACTTCCAAGTCCACTTCAGTCCAGGAACCGTGATTAGCATAATCATAACTTAAATCTTTACTTACAACACCACTATCATTTGGGGTATCTGATGTTTTCAAATTCGACTCAATTTCAACATTCTTTGAACCATGCATCAAGCACTAAATCTTCATGATCAACAGACGATTGACCACTCGATTCAAGTGAAGATGTTCGAGTATTACTCGACGATCCACAATAATTGGGGAAATTAAGTATGGCATTGGATCCATACATAACCTTAGCAGCTTCATCATAAGCAATAGCAGCGTCACCAGCAGTCGAGTAAGTACCAAGCCAAAGTCGCTTTCCTTTGCTCTTATACACAGGCTCGCGAATTTCAGCGACCCATTTACCCCAAGTCCTCTGCCTTACTCCTCTGTATTTACAACCCGAATTCTCAGGACCGCCTTTACCTGGCATACAACCTCTTTTTGATCCATTACCCGGAGAATTAACCTCTTGGCTCAAATTTCTCCATCTTAACAAAATCTCCTTTGTCGAATTACACTTTCTTTTCAGTTTCCTATTAACACAAAAATTTATGGTCATATAAATAGTTTATGATTAATCAATAAAAAGATGGCTTGAAATCAATTTTATAAAAATATATTGTGTGCTAAATCAGAAAATAGCACACAATAAATTCAAAAATACTGAGTACTACTATAAAGTTGGCAGTTGTTTCTATTTATTTAATTTAAAATTTATAAAAAGGAGAAAATATAAGAGAAGAAATCACCTTTGTGGAATGTGAGAAGACATGAAAAGTATATATTATAATCTATAAGTAAACTTTGATTGGAAGTTTTGTATTTTGTTTTGGCCAATGATCTGTGGTATATTTATATGATGATGAATTGTTGAAATCATTTTTCCTAGTCGGTGTATTATTTAGTGTAGTGGCAATTACATTAAAATATTAATATTGGTGGGACCATGAAATATTATTATTTTGTAGGTGTATTATTTAATCCAATAAATTAATAATTATTAGTTTAAAGAGTTTTAGAAATTTAATGAAAGTTAATTTTTAATTATATCAAAATCATTGTATCTTACTAATTTATGTATCATATTTATTGAATTCACATAAAAATAAATTCATTACCCATAAAGTACTATGTGTATGATTCATTGTAATTTTTTTTGGTTAAATCAATCATTGTAAAATAAATTCAAGAATTTAATGATTCATTGTAAAAATAAATTTATTATGCATAATATTTATTGTTTCTTAATAATCAAATATTATTTATTTAAAACATTCAATGTATACTGGTGAGAGAATAAACTATATAAGTAACATAGGAAATTTCTTAAAACCATATCCAAAAATGACCTTTTCACAATAATAACATATCAAATACTGTGAGTACAACTATCACTTTTTTTTTAATAATTTTTATTAGAGTTTATTTATATCACTATAATCTCAAAAAAATATTCTTGGTGACCATGAATGCTGTGTTTTCTGACTCTTTCCAGTACTATAGAGATCTTTCATTTTGTACACCACAATTTTTGTGGCTATTTGTTTCTTGTGCGCCAAGAAAATAAATATAACAAGGCAATGCCAAAAGTTCACATAAAAAAATGTGTAGTTTACACTTTACACGCAGAGTTGAAAATAAGCAAAGTACAGATAAATAAAATATAGAATATGTACTGATTTGTGATGATAAATTGACCCTCTTGCAATTTCTGTAACCCCAATTACATCCAAAACAAACTATCATAGTAAAACCTCATTAAATTAATACTCGATTAATTAATAATTTCTCTAAGATAATAATTTCATCCGATCCCGACTTAGGCCAATAGAAAAAATCACTCATTTCGATAAGATAATAAGATAATATATTTTCAGAAGACCCCTATATAAATATATGGTCCTAATAATATTTTAAACTAATAATTCTTTAAAAGTACAGGTATATCTAAGAAAATTTAGTGAAATATGATTCTATCATGTTCTGTTTTTTTGTTAAGTTTAAATCTAGTTGAAGCTCATCTCTAACTTTTCTTATTGCATCCAAAAGTTTCGGTGTTGTCTTTTCTAGTTGCACCATAAAATTGTGAAGAGTTTTAAATGCAAGTGCTTCCTCATGTGTAACTGGTTCCAAATGTATTGTATCATCTTCAACTTTATCATCAACATTGTTTTTTCAATGATATCCACAATTTGTTCTAAGCTTTGTACCTTTGAACATGTATCATTTTCACCTATCCAATAGGTTATTAACATTCATTTTATTGCGGTAACCAAGATAATTAATCATGACCTCATGTTCATGAATGACGTTTTCACAAGTGGGTTCTTTCAAATTCTTTGAGATTTCATTCCTAAACAATTTTTTTAGTTTCGAAATACTCAGTTATTAATTTATTGATTAAATAATACCTCTACAAAATAATAATATTTCATAATCCCGCCTATATTAATTTAGAGAGATTTTACTGTACGTTTCTTTTTACAGTCATACAAACTCGACAATTTGCTTAATAAAATATTTATTAAGAACGTTTTAAAAGAATATATATATTTAATGTAATCATTTAAGTGGAATATGTGTAGTGGAATTGAGAGTTAGAAAGGTTGTTTATAATATACTCATGCTTCAAGGAAAAGCATTGTTGACATCCAATTTTGACCCTCTACAATATAAATTAATTATCGAGCTTCTTCAATTTCGAACGATTTAAAGTAATTAGTTTTATAAAAATTTCAAATAAATAAATAAATATAGCTTGCAAGTCATTTTAAATAGTTTCTTCACTTTTGTAAATGATATATATATGTTTTATATAATCATGTGTACAATTAATGTATTTTATGAACATTCAAAAATCATCTCAAAAAGATTTTTTATTTTAAATATTTTATTAGTGATGGTTGTAATTCTAAATTAATGAGTCTTATGAAATTCAAAATACTTTCAAGTTATTTTTAGAGTAATTTTATCATTTTAAATAATAAATATGTATATTTTCACAATCACGGTGTTTTATAAATATTTGAAAATCATCACAAAGATTTTACATTTTAGTTAAATATTTTATTAGTTTACTTTAAGTTATAGTCATAATTTCGAGTTAATTATTTTGTAACTAATTATTTTATAATAGAAGTAATTATTATATTTCGTTAAGATTAAGAAGCTCGTTAATTAAATAATATTAACTCGTCTAAATTAAACTCAATATGTTTATCTCTTAAAAGATCTAACCCCTTTTCTTATTTGAGCAAACTTTCAGCAACTCAAGCCCATTCCAACAAAAACCCAGCCCACCCAAGTTATTTCCAGCAATACCATACGTATATACAATCACACAGCAATTCCAAAACAAACCCAGAAACAAAAATCCCATCAGCAAACGCCCAAACCAGACGACCCCACCCCTCTTCATCGCGCTCTTCTTCTTCACGCGAAGATCGAAATCCAGCGAGCAAATCGCGCTGCAAACTTGAAAATCTCGTCCAAACCCATACCCTAGCATCCCCAATGTCAAACCCTCACGTCCCGTTTTCCCCCTTTAGTCACTGTTTTTCCCATCCCCCTTCAATGTTGCTTCGAAAGAAGTAGAAAAAATCTAAATTTTATTTGAATTTTTCGAACGGATTTCCCCCATAAATCACCCCATCTTACCCTATAAATAACCCTCTACCCTCAGTGATTAAGGGAGGTTTTTTTGGAAGTTGAATTTTGAAGGCAAGAATCTACCGAGAAAGAGTTTTTCAGCTACAGGAAGTTACATAAAAGATACACCTAAAATACAATTTCTTAATTTTATTTTTTTTGGCCTTGTTCGTGGTTTGCTGGATTTCTCAAAGGGTCGTGTGGTGGTGGAAGCTCGTCGTTATTCAAAGCTCGTCATTCCCAGTTCTCTGCCCCTCAAAAGGTAACATCTAATTTCAACCCATGTCTCTTTATACTTAATGTGTTGATTTCTTGATTCTTGATTGAGTAAGTGTTCAAATGTTATGATTTGGGGTGCATTACGATTGAATGTTGGCTGTAAATCAGTGTGTAGTTGGTCCGTTAATTTAAAATGATTTTTCGATTTTTATTTTCTCGCTGAAAGTTGGGCTAATCCCATTTAATGTCGAGATGAGTTCTACCGATTAGTGTACTTTTACCTCATTACATGATCTCATCTTGTTGTTTATGATTGTGATTCAATTTGAAGTCTTAAATTTTAGTTTCTAAGAGGAGGTTTGTTTTCATTTGTGAGCTGATTTTTGTTTTGTATCTCGACTAGTGTAAATAAATATAGGCCGATTGGTTTACTGTTTTATCTTTTCTCTTCTCTTCGTTGACCGTTTGGTTGAGTTTATTTCGTTCTAATTTTAGGTTGTTTGAAACATGCCTCTTTGATTTTGGAGTCCAATGAATCTTTAGTTAAGCTAAGTTTGTATACGTGAAGGTTATTGTTGCCTGCCTTTTTCCGTTTCTTAGAGTTCAAAAATATTGATGTATGTTGAGTCTCTAAGATTGAATGTACGCTTTGTAGAAATTGGTTTGGCGTATAGATTATATTTGGTAGCCATTACTTGTTGAATATACACTACTTTTGGATTTTCTTGGAGATGTAAAAATTGTAGTGGCCCAAATTAACTTCTCGGCATCGCATTGCATATATTTATCCGGGGCTTGCACTAGTAATATTCTCATGTAGATGCGGTAAAGTTTCAGGCACATATGTTGCTCATGATTGCCTGGGAAGGTTTAACGAGTGTTTATCAAATTTATGTAGCCTTAGGTATGAGGTTTATTACACCATTGCTTGGTTTAGTAGGTTTATTACACCACTGTAGCCTTAGGAAAGTTTAATGAGTGTTTGTTGTTGAAGTTTTGGTAAGTGATATAGTGAAGGTGTCTTGACGAAATTGTTCCTTACCCGAGTTCTTATCTTCTCGACCATAAAATTGCACTAGTATATCCTTGGTGATCCTAACCATAATGTGTTTTGAACGATTTTATTGGCACCTCAATTAACTTTAATTATAGATTTTTTAGGAAGAAAACATCTAGTTACAGTAATAGTTTACTATTGTGAATTTATAATTTGTGCTTTGTCTTCATGTGGTGACATTTTATTTCATCTTTTTGTATTGGTTCGTTATGATCCATTCCTCCGTACTAATCGTTTTCTTCTTATTTTCTTTGCATAAATTCCCTTGGATCGAGTTCTTCGGACTCCTCTTTGCCTTGTATTTTAAGTTAGGGTTGAAACCCAATGCTTTCCCTATTTTTTGAGTCAGCCCCCTATACATTCGGAAGCTGTTACAGGTCATGGAGACCCAACATGTTGCTGAAAATTAATTCAAAGCCCAAGAAATGAGCTGTATACATATTGTATACAGCAGTATACACTCATTATACAGAGAATTACAGATCACAAATGTGAAAATACAGAGATGAGGCGAAATACAGGTGTTCGGAAGCAAGAGATACATGAAAAGAGCCTATACACACGCTGATATACACTCATATACATCAGGTGTATACAAAAAGGGGAATTGGGTTAAGCTCAATAGTAGCAGCGAATTTGGCCCAAAAAGGGCCCAAATTCAATTTTCTACTTTACCTTAAATTATTTAATTGTCTTTTGTTTTGTTTTTCTTATCATTAACTCTAACTTTATAATTTTTAATTAACTTAACTAGATTTCCCAAAAGATGAGTTATTTTCTTTGTGTCGGTTTAATTTTAATACACTTCATGTTTTCGTGTTCATTTATTTTATTAATCGAGTATATTGATCAAAATTTTATATCTTCAATTAAGTTAAACCTTTTTGTACTTAAAAGAGATGTTCTTTAATGTGTTTCGCTTAATCATATTTTACTCATTTTAAAATTATTTTAAGTTAAAATATTTTTCTCAAATAAACTTTAAAAATGTTAGTCAAAACCTTTTCAATTAATTAAAAATAATAATACTCCCTCCGTCCCTTTTTAGTTGTCCACTTTAGAAATGGCACACAGATTAAGGCAACAATGATTAGCACAATGAAGTTACAATTTTACCCTTATGACAACTTTTCACTTCAAAATTACAACCACTTATTTGAATTCAAGTGAAATAAATTGGAGGGAAACAACATACACTTTTACAATTTTCAAGAAGTGTAAGTAAGGGTATAATAGGAAAAAATTTGTTGTCCTTTCTTGATTTGTCAAAATGGACAACTAAATAGGGACAACTAAAAAAGGAAATATGGACAAGTAAATAGGGACGGAGGGAGTACTTACTTAGTCATTTTCTCAAAAAGTTTCTTCAATTAATTTAAAATGATTTTCATGCTTTAATTTATTAAATTGGTTTAAATTATGATTTCAAAATGAATTAAATAAATTCTAATTAATCTAGTTTTATTAATTTTCTAATTACTTGTATTTCGAGTCAAATGTATCATTTTGGATCCCTTCCTCTAAAAAATAAAATGAAATAAAATGTGTCATTTATTTAATTATTTTCTCAAAGTTAGCCAAATATTGTAAATTATTTTTTATGTTAAATCACCTTTTTTTTCCCCTAAAAATAGTCAAAAAATATATTTTAGTCAAATCGCAGGTCAACCGCATGTTAGCGGGCACTTCGAATGCTTAAACCTTTCTCGAAGTGTAAATTGAACCTCGAAACCTCTTTGGTATTTTCAAATGATTTTTTCTGTTTAAATCTTTGAAAATTATAAGTCTTCTTAATTTCTTTAAAAAATTAAGTGGCGCCTCTTTTCCAAGTATTTTTCTCAAATTGTTTTATACTTGGACCATTTCAAAAAGTAATTTTTTCTAAAGAATACAGTAAAATTACGGCACAATAAGCATATCAAAACAAATATTAAGGAAAACATGACATAACATTCTAGAGCAAAAAGAAGGAACATTAACTGCAATAAAATAGTGCGATAACCGAAGTACAAGAGATAAAAGAATTTTGACGAAAATCGGAGGACAAGAAACTATAGGAGAAATTCTACTACCTACTAATTATAACCTTCTACTCTAATCTGTGTCTTCCACAATAAGTTGCAATTGTGTCATCTTATCTAATCACCTCTCCCTAATGCTTCTTCGACCTACCTTTACGTCTCCTGAAACCATTCATAACTGACATCTCACCCACCCGCTCTAGAGTATCCGTACATCTCCTCTTCACATGTCTGAACCATCTCAACCTTATTTTTCGCATCTTGTCACGAGTGCCTTTACTTATAATTTTATTTCTCCTAGTTGCCCACACATTCACCGAATCATTCTCATCTTGCAACTTTTATTGTCTAAACGTGAGAGTTTTTATTAACTGGCCAACAACTCGCCCTATACAACTTAGTTGGTCTAACCATAATTAGACCTATAAAACTTGTCCTTAGGTTTTGGTGACACCTTTTTGACACACAATACTCCGGATAGAGCAGTCAAAACGGGCTTTGCCCATGAGGCCGGCCCAACTCAACCCGTTATTAGGGTAAGGTTGAGATAAGATTTTTCAAGCCCATTAAAAACTAAGGCTTATAAGCCCGACCCATATAAGTCTTTTGCCCTTGAGGCTTGATCGGGTCCAGGCCGGGGTCGGCCCATGGGCCAAAACTTTTTATTTAAGGGTAACTTACAATAATCTCACTAGTATATAATCTAATTACTTAAATATACGCTATGTTGTAATATTATGAATCTTACCAGATTTTGGTGCGTCCAAATATATGTATCTCAGAATATATGGACTTAAAATTAGGTTAATATGTTCTAGATACATTCTATCCAAGTAGATTTGCTTGTATCTAGGATGCATAGACAAATCTCGCGCCCTCGCCTCCCTCCAATCTTGCTTGTCACTCTCTTATCTCGCTCGCGTATCTGGTATATGCGAGCTACATGCTAATTACACTAGATTTTTTGCTATGTTATTAAAACAACACCATTGTTTGCCATGTTTGATTTGAAAATCTTCTCATTTTCTTGATGTTATAGAATTATAAGTTTGAAAAGAAAAAAATAAAAAAAATGAAAAAAAGAAGGGCTATCCCACCCCAGCCCTCGACCTTTCTAGGGTTGGGTTCGGTTGAGCATTTTCAGGCCCTTCTAAATGAAGGACCAGCCCGCCCTAGCCTTTCAAATTCCTTGGCCTGTGAGGCTTTGGCCAGGTGGGGCTGGGCCAGTCCATTTTGATAGCTCTAACTCCAGACAAAAATCTTCGTTTCATCTACCCCTGCACATGTCAGAAATCAGGTCATGGGTCAGGTATTAAGATCGGGTCTCATACCAATTGTTGGGGTCAGGTCTTGGTTCGGAAGTCGGGTTCGGTTCGGGTATCGATTTAAAAGTCAGATTCAGGGTCGTGTCTTGGATTAGTCTTCAGGTTTGAGTCTCGGATCAGGAGTCGGAAGTTGGGTCGAATCTTGAGTCAGGGTTGGGTCCCTCTTATAAAGTCAGGTTTCGAATTGGGTGTTAGGATCGGGTCTTGGTTAGAAAGCTGGGTCCTAATTCAGATGTTGAGTCTCGATTTGGGTATTGATTCTTAGGTTAAGGAGTTAAAAGTTAGTTTTCAAATCGCGTGTCGAAGTTAGATCCCAACGGGTCATCGAGGTTATGTCTAGATTAGAGTGTCAGAGTCGGGATCAGTTGTCGTAGTTGGATCTCGATTCAAAAGTCGAGACCCGAGTTGGGAGTCGAGGTCGGGTTGGGATCACTTGTCGAGGTCAGGTGTCGGGAACAGATCCCAGGTCGGGTCCCAGTTCAATTATCGGGGTTGTATTCAGGTTTGGGTGTCGCGGTCGGAGTGGAGTCCCAATTCAAATGTTAAGTCCCGCGCAAGAATCGGGGTCGTGTCTTGGGTCGGATCTTAGATGAGTTGTTGGGGTCGTGTCCCTCTTCAGGTGTCGGGATCAGAGTAAAGTCCATGTTCGAATATCGGGTCTCAGGTTGAGAATCGAGGTCACGTCTCTGATCGAGTGTCTGGGTCGGATCCCAAATCGGTCATCAAGATCGTGTCCAGGTTCGAGTGTTGGGATCAGGTCCTGAATCGGTTATCGGGGTTGGTTTGCGGGTCAGAAACTATTTTCCTAAAAGTTATTTTCTACTCTCTAGCCAAAAATATTTTCTTCATTCACCAACCAAATATTAGACAATATTTTTCAATCACCAATCAAACATGAGAAAATAAGTCAGAACCAAATGATTTTACGAGGCCATTATAAACTTTCTAATCTCTATTGTAGCAGACTACAATTACAAAAGGATCAGAAGGATAATGAATTTAAACATTATATTTTCCTAATTAATATCATTTATATATGATGATACATCAAAATCAAAGCTGAATATAGACAAATCTTCGATATTATCCTCTGGTTGCCAACTATTGCTTGCTCCAAAGTCATCTAATCCGAAAGCACCCAAGTTTTGCTCCTTCCAAATTCCATCTGATCGAATCTCGGAATTTGTCTCTGAGTTCTGCAGCTCAATTTGCTGGTCGTATGCATATGTACAATCAAATTGCTCCTCATTCTTTGCATAGTTTAGCTCAGAAGACTCTTGAGGTACAATGAAATCAAATGATTCTTCTAAAAACCTCTGAAAATCGAAACCTTCATCATGGTTCTCTTTCAAAGAAAATATGTCTGATACATTTGTTGCTTCCATTGAGCAATTATCATCCATTAGAAAATGCTCCATGTATTCTAGACGCGTACTCACATCTTCATTCAGGTTTTCAGAAGACCTGAAATCCAATGGTTGTTCTTGCAATATATTCATCGAGTAATCCATGTCCCGTAGCACAATTTGATCATTGGAGTTGCAAATTTCATCAGACCTCAACAAGTCATCTTTGTTAAACATGACGGTTGGCTTCACGTCTTTTGTGTTTGAGACATCGTTATGTACAAATTCATCCTTGTCAATTTCTTCTTCCATTACAGGTGTCTTAACTTTAACATGAGATTTAGGAATCCTAAATCTCGAATTACACTCCAAATCAATTAATTCTATCTCGCCCGGGATAAGTTGTGATTCCTCATCAGTCAAGCAACGAGCAGGTGAACCTTTATTAGCATAATAATAACTTAAATCTGTACTTACAACCATACCAGCATCATCATCTGGTGTTTTGAAATCCGATTCAATTTCAATCTTTTCTGCATCATCAACAACTAAATCTTCATGATCAACAGACGATTGAACACTCGATTCCAGTGAAGATGTTCGAGTAATGTTACCATTACTCAACGAGTCACAACAATTGGGGAAATTAAGTATGGCATTGGATCCATACATAACCTTAGCAGCTTCATCATAAGCAATAGCAGCGTCAACAGCAGTCGAGTAAGTACCAAGCCAAAGTCTCTTTCCTTTGCTCTTATACTCACCACTAATATAAACAGGCTCGCGAATTTCAGCGACCCATTTACCCCAAGTCCTCTGTCTTACTCCTCTGTATTTACAACCAGAATTCTCAGGACCGCCTTTGCCTGGCATACAACCTTTGTTTGATCCATTACCCGGAGATTTTCTCTTCTTCTTCTTCACTTGTTCATTGTTCGAATTAACCTCCGTATTAAAATTTCTCCATCTTAACAAAATCTCATCTATGGAATCAGATCCATTACGCCTTCTTTTCAGTTTCCTGTTAACACAAAAATCCATATTGTATAAACAGTTTTAAGTTATTTCTTTTGTAATTTTAAGCAAAGAAGGAGAAACAAATACCTAAATCATAAAATAGCACACAATAAATCCAAAATACTGAGTACTACTACAAAGTTGGCAGTTGTTTCTACTTATTTAATTTAAAAATTATAAAAAGTAGATAGAAAAGAGAAAATTAAAGAGAAGAAAATCACCTTCGTGGAATGTGAGAAGACATATCAAAAGGTATATATAATTTATAATTTATATGTAAATAAATAAATGGAAGTTTTGTATTTTGTTTTGGCCAATGATTCTTCGCTATATAATTGTGTTTAATTTGTTAAAATCCTTTTCCTAGTCGAATTGGGATTCATTTTTTAGGAAACGAAATCAGTATAAAAATAACTTGTCTTTATTCTTCTTTTTTTGGTAGTAGCGTGTGCTGATGGTGTGAATTTCTTAACTATATTTACTATCCTTATCTTAGGGTTTTTCCTTGGGGACTAAGTAATTATTAACAAGGAAATGTAGTGCCAACTTTATCACTTTTGGTTATAGCTAGGTTTTGACACAAGTGTCGTATTTCTATATAATTAGAAGAAATAACTTAAAGTATAAAATTCTCATTTATTCTTAGTAAGATTATTTATAACAGGACGCCTTTAGAGACATAAAAAAAAGCATTTTTTCTTAATTATATTGAGCCACCCCTAAATCACAAATATAAAAAGTTTATTTATAACACTAATCTCAAAAATAATATTCTTGCTGATCACGAATTTTGTGTTTTCTGACTCTTTCCACTACTATAGAGATCTTTCAGTTTGTACACCACAATTTTTGCGGCTATTTGTTTCTTGTGAGCAAAGAAAGATTAATATAACAAGGCAATGCCAACAAAAGTTCACATAAAAAATGTGAACTTTACACGCACGGTTGAAAATAAGCAAAGTATAGACAAATAGTACATTTCTTTTGACACACAGTCACACTGACTTGCAGTTTGCTTAAGAAAAAAGAAATATATATAATATGTAATTTCACAAGTGAATTATGCTGAGAGAAGAGTATACGGACTTTTACCTCCTATCTTGGGATCAAAACAAATTTTAAGGAAAACATGACATAGCATTCTAAAAAAAAGGAACAGTAACTACAATAAAATAGTGTGATAATCAAAGTACAAGATGACGAAAATCGGAGGACAAGAAACCATATTAGAAATTCTATGACTACTAGCAAGATAAGGATGAGAAAGACAATGCTCTACTACCTACTAATTATAACCTTCTATCCTAGTCTATGTCATCCACAATAAGTTGCAATTGTGTCATCTTATCTAATCACCCCTCCATAATGCTTCTTCGACCTACCTTTACGTCTCTTGAAACCATTCATAGCTAACATCTCGCACCATCGTATTGGAGTAGCCGTGCATCTCTTCTTCACATGTCTGAACCATATTCTAAACCCTATTTTCTGCATCTTGTCAATGTCTTTATTTATAATCTTATTTCTCCTAGTTGCCCACACATTCACCGCATCATCCTCATCTTTGAATCTTTTATTGTCTGAACGTGAGAGCTTTTATTAACTGGACAACAACTCGCCCCATACAACTTAGTTGGTCTAACCACCATTAGACATATAAAACATGCCCTTAAGTTTTGGTGACACCTTTTTGTCACACAATACTCCAGACAAAAATCTTCTTTTCATCCGCCCTACACAAGTCAGTAGTTAGGTCCTGGGTCAGGTATTATGATCAGGTCTTGATGTTCGATGTAATCAACTGACACTATTTAGGTTCAAGTGCCAAACGATCGCGTGTAGTGATATAACCCAACCAAGGGTTGGGATCGTTCCCACAGGGAGTGGTTTCGAGAATTAATATAAAAGTAAAATTAAGTTCTAACCAGTCATAGCTATAAACATTATCGAATAAAAACATACTAAATCTAAGGGGTGACGCAAACGGCAATTATCAATGTGAGGTTTGTATTAACTATTCAACAAAAAACGACAAAAATATAAAGAAACGAGATATGGAGACGGGATTATTGGGATGTGATAGGAATACGTGATAAACTAGACTATCGGGTACATGTTTTTGATAGTAAATTGTTGAGCATTTGTGACTAGGCTAGACTATAGTGGGGGTAAATTCTCTTTCAAGCAACTTACCCCGGATCAACTCGGTTTCTCCTGAACACCGAGTTGCCGCATTAAGCACAGCCTCCGCCTTAGCCCATTCACTCTCTCGAGCTGAATGTGTGGGAGAAGGACTAGGGTTCACTCTCTCGAGCTTAACCCATGTCGACCCAATACCATCGGCTATCAATTTAGTAGTCTTAGTTCTACTGCCTCTCTCTCGAGCAAGTCAAAAACACTAAGATGAAATCGTATTTGCAACTACAATCCCATTAAGTTCATACACAACTACTAAATAAAATCACATTTGAACAACAAATAAACCATCAACAAGCAAGATCCAACAAATAATTTAACTCATATTCACAAAATCACACCCGAGGAATTGGGGTTTTAGCTAGACATGTAAAAGAGATAAAAATTTATACCAATATCAGTTTCCATCAACTGGGTATGTAGAATTTGTTTTATTTAAAAATATATTTTAGACTGATTTAAGAGTCGCCACTTAATTTTTAAGAAAAATCAAGAAAACTATTATTTTCAAAAGACTAAAACAAGAATCTAGTGAAAACTTGAAAAAAAGGGTTCGAGGTTCCTATTAATATTCTAGGAAGGTTTTTAAAGCACCTAGAATATCCGCTAATGCGGTTATCCAACAATTAGTTTATTTGGCTAAAAGTACTTCAACTTAATTTGAATCGGACAATTTTTATAGTTAGAATCGTTTTAAGAAGGGAAAAGAGAAATATTGACCTTTTATTTAAGCGAAATATTTTGTAAAAAATACTTATTTATTTATTAAGTCAAGTAAGAGATGAACAATTTGGTTAAGTGATTAGTTCAAAATAAGCGTCTTTTAGGGATTTGAAGATTTTAAAACTTTAAGATTAATAGCAAATAATGACGAGTAAATAAACACAACAAAGAAAGGAGGGAAAGAGATTTGGGCCCAAATCTGGTTTTCGTGTCCGCCTGGGCCAGTATTTTGGGCCCATTTTTTGTTTTGGGCCTTTGACCCAAATTTTGCCCATTTTTGTACCTGTCCTAGACTAAATTTCGAAATTTATTTCTTTGGGCCTTAGGCCCATCTTCCACCTGTCCTAAATTCCAACACGATAATAATAAATGAAATGACAAGAGCTTAGGCCCAAAATAACAAAATACAATCTCTTATGAAGATCAGGCCTTCGGCCCAATCTTTTCAATCTTTTGATCTATTTCAAATTCTTTCATCTTCGGGACCTGTACGTCGATTTTAAATGGCCGGTAGACTCGAATAAAGGTGGAACATGGGCCTCCGTGGCCCAAGGAAAGATGCGAAGAGAGAATTCGCGAGGACCCAGACAAATTCCACATGCAAACAAAGAGAAGTGTGAAATTAAAATTCATTTTACAATAATTAAATAGGTCAACAATGAACTGTAGATTAATCCAGAAAATTCGAAATGCAAGGAAAAATGGCATCATTATATGAATAAATACAACTTGTTGGGAATCCCACAGAAGGCACAAATGAACTGAACACATTTTTATTTTTTATTTTTAATGAAGGGCCATATGATCAAATTTCAAGTAATTGATTCAACCTTGAAGAATTTATATAAACCGAGACAACAAAATGTCGAATCCCTATCAAACAAAGCTTTGCGCCAAACTTTAAATAAAAGAAGTCATGACATACAACTGAAAAGAAGCTTATTCCACCAATCATGGAAACGTACATCCCATATTAAAGAATTACTATGAACTAAATAGGATAAATGAGATTACCACACTTTAACTAGCAAATAACATATTGGAAGCTGATTTCTAAGCTATAAAATAATGAACAATTAGCCAATACCTAAAATGACCCTAATCGAAACAACAATTCTACTTTAAGGACAACAATATTCACTGGGTACTTTCGATCAATCACCTAGCTATAATTCATGTTTAAAAACAACTAAAATCTTAATTAAAACAAAATAAAATATCAAATTAAAACAAAATAAAGTAACTGCAGAAGTTACAGTGTATTAAACTTTTAAATTAAAACATATATATATATATATATATATATAAGAACAACTTGTTTAATGCCTATTTCAAGCAAAATGTTCACCCACATTCGATACTTATAAATAGTTTAATAATGTTATGATGAATTTTAATAAAGCGTGATTAAGAGTTAAAGAAATATGTATAAACACATGTCATGTATCTATCAGTTTAATGTAAATATCCAATAAATCTTTATTTACCTGGGGGAGTTAAAAATAAAAATAGAAAAATAAACACTTAAGCAAGTAATTAAGAGTAGTGCATTTGTTAATTGCAAGTAGTTGAAGAATAGTAATACCAAACACACTTCAACTCAAATTTTGATTACGGCAAACTTGAAATAAAAATAACTTATAAAGCATGGTAACAATGCCTACACAACTAACACTATTGGGAAGAAAACTCTTGATTGAAGGTTAGCATGCTATTTCAAACGGATAAGCATATGAAAATCACGGTCAACAGTGCCAACTCTCGCCTGGTAGCCTGCTAGCAGATAAAAAAAAACGGCCAACAACGTGAAAAGGAAAAGGACTAAGGCAACCACACCCTTTACATGTCGCATTAAGGAGACAGAATCACAACTTCACTACCAACAGGACGAGATTAACAGTGGAACAACAAAAAAAAAGAAGAAAAAAAGAAAAGAAAACCCATTCGAAGTCACACAGAGCCATCAAGACTCCCAACAAACAAACTAACGAAGCCACCGAATAGACGACATAAGAGCATCCTACTGAATTTGAAGCTACTAATGAGTTGAGATTTCCATATTTCAGCATTTAAGTAGCTTATAATGACCAAACAGAGAACAACCCACAATTTAAGAAATAAAAGACATAAGATGAAGTGAAGTTTACCTTTCGAAGTGCAGCGAACAAGGGCGAGACAAGCTGATGACCACGATTTTCCGCCACAAAACCCAAATACAAGTGATCGACCGAAAAAAAAAAACTTGAGCAGAATCTAAAATCCGAGGGGACTTGGAGGAAATGGAAGTAAACGAAAGAAAATAATGGCACTCCGATTGGAATCAAGTCTCTCTCTTTTTAGAACGTATTTCGTATGTGTAGCTATTCTATTACGCTATGCTCTTTCTTAGCAAAAGGAAATTTTTTCGGCCCCCCTTCGAACTAAAAGAAAAAGAAGCTTTATAGGAGGAGATTAGGGTTCGGAATGGGGGGAAACAGATAGAAATCCCGATAGAAAAGGGCTCATCCCCATTCAAATTTCAAAAATTCTTTCACAATTAAGGAGAGACACCTTTCCTTGTAATTTTCTCCCCATTCCGAAAGAGGAAAGGGGAAACGTGTGTCTTTGTCCTGCTACGATGCTTTTTCTTTTGCCGAAAAATCTGATTGGAACAGTACCATCGTACTGGATGGAGGAGACGATGCGGGCGTGAACTGCACGCGTAGACGCCGTGTTGCCTTCCACGAAGAAGTCGCGTGCTGGGACTTGGAGGATCGCTGGATTTGACCAAATTTTGATGTCGTTCTTGGCGTTGTTGATGTCGTTTTGCTGGGAATTATTGTTCACGCTGTGAAGGCACCGCTTCTGGGTTCTTGTGAAGGAATAAAAAGTGGGCCGGGTCGAGGGTAATGGGTTGGGTCGGTTGGAATGGAGAGTGGGCCGTTGTACGTATGGAATTGTAGTGTATCTTGGGCTGGATATTATTGTGGGATTGGGAATGGGAATTGGAAGTGGGCCTGTTGGTGCTACTGTACATGCATGCTGGAAATAGTATTGGGCTGCTGAAAAGTGGCCCAAACTTTGGTCTTAAAATGGTTTTAAGGTGAGGTTAAATATGGGTTCGATCTTGGAGTTTAAGAAATAGCCGAATTGAGTTAAATTAACAAATTCGGCTAAATCCTAAGTGAGATGGATTAACATTAATTAATTAACGAGCTTCTAAATTTTGACGAAATAGAATAATTAATTTAATTGCAAACCAATAATTTAAAATTATAACCATAACTTGAATTAGACTAATTTTGTAAAATATTTAAAATAACATTATTTTTTTGTGAGACGATTTCCGAGTATCCATAAAATATACTAATTATATATATAATTACATGAAATATATTTATCATTCAAAGTACTATAAAAATCGACTGAAACTATTTACAATAACCTTGAAACTATTTTGAATTATATAAAGCTAATTATTCTAAATCGTTTGAAAAATTAAGAAGCTAGAAGATCAATTACTATCGGGGAGGGTCAAAATTGGGTGTCAACAGAATTAAGTCTTAAAACACGTTAAGAGTGAAGAATCTTCAAGACCCAAGTCTAATTTCGAAACCCTTTGAATCTTCAAGGTCTTAGAACAAAGTCTCCAAAACCCTCTAAAACTTACTCTCTCAAAAACTGTAATAATAAGTTCTAATAATAGAAGTCATGATGTTCTAGGAATTTAAAACAAGTATTTATAGTTCTTGAAAATTTGTGCTGCGGAGGACAATTCGCAGCAATTAGTCGGGATCGCCGATACATTCGGCGATCCACCTTTTGGTCGATTTCATCGCCTTCCTACTTTATCCTTCAGCCTCCTCGCGTTTTGAGTCGTTGGGCGATATAGTACTGCTTTGCGGAACTGCTCAGTGACGCGCTGACTGCTCCTTATCATCGCAGACTTAACCTTCTCCTTTAGGGCTCAGCACACTGGAATAAAAGGTGATCTTCAGGCCCATCGGCGACTCGCCAACTGGGCTCGGCGATCTTCAGGCCTTCATTTCTTCGTTCTTTTCAGCCGCCTTGTTCCTTCTTGCCAAGTAGTGTCCATGCTTTGTCTTAAATTCTAAATACCCAAAACTTAAGGATTTTCATTAGATATTGAGTCAAAATATGCATTTGAGGATACTAATTCTATCAAAATATAGCATTAAATGAGTCCAAATTGTGGACCCATCAGGTCTCGCATCAAGTGTTAGGGTTAGCTCCTGATTCGAAAATCCAATTTGGGTCAGGGTTGGGTCTCAATTCAAAAGTTAGGTCTCAGGGTCGGGTCTTAAATTAATCGTTAGGGTTAAGTCTCGGATCGAGAGTCGAACGTTGGGGTCGGATCTCGAGTCAGGGTTGGGTCTCTCTTTGAAAGTTAAGTCTCACACCGAGTGTCGAGATCGAGTCTTCGTTAGGAAGTCGGGTCCCAATTCAGATGTCGAGTCTCGATTTGGGTGTCAATTCTTAGGTTAGGGAGTCGAAAGTTAGTTTTTGAATTGAGTGTTGGGATTGGTTCCCAATCGGTCATTGAGGTCATGTCTAGATTTGAGTGTCAGAGTCGGGGTCGGTCGTCGTAGTTGGATTCTGATTTGAAAGTCGAGACCCAAGTTAAGAGTCGAGGTAGGGTCCTGAATCACTCGTCGAGGTCAGGTGTCAGGGTTAGATCCAAGGTCGGGTCCCAGTTCAAAAGTCAGGTATTAATTCAAGAGTCGGGCTGGGTTGGATCTTGGATCGATCGTTGGGGTTGTATTTTGATTCAAAAGTCGAGACTTGAGTCGAGTGTCAGAGTCGAGTCTGAGGTTGAGTGTTAGGGTTGGTTCCCGAGTTGAGAGTCTGGGTCGAGTCTTAATTCAAAAGTCAGGTGTTGGGTAGAGAGTTGAGGTCGGATTCCAGTTCAATTATCGAGGTCGTATTCAGGTTCAGATGTCGCAGTCAGAGTCAAGTCCATTCGAATGTTAGGTTTCGAGCAGAATTAGGGTCAGGATGTGGGTCGGATCTTGAGTCGGATCCCAAATCAGTCGTTAGGGTCGTGTCCTTATTCGGATGTCGGACTCAAAGTAAAGTCCTTGTTTTTCTTCGGATGTCGGGCTTAGAGTAAAGTCCCTATTTGAATATTGGGTCCCAGGTTGAGAACGAGGTCAGGTCCCGAATTGTTCCAATATCGGGTCCCAGCTTGAGAATCGAGGTCAGGTCCCGAATTGGGCATCGGGGTCGGATCCCGAAATGGTCATCAAGATTGTGTCCCAATTTGAGTGTCGGTATCGGGTCCTGAATTGATTATCGAAGTTGGTTTGCAGGTCAGAAACTATTTTCCTAAAAGTTATTTTCCACTCTCTAGCCAAAAATTATTTTTTTTTCATTCATCAACCAAATATTAGAAATTTTCTCTCACCAATCAAGCATGAGAAAATAATTTAGAAAACAACTTGTTTTTCGAGTTCATACGAAGACCATTATAATCTTTCTAATTTATGTTTCTAGCAGACTATAGTTACAAAAGTATCACAAGTATAATGAATTGAAACATTACATTTTCCTAATTAATATCATTAATATAGGATGATATATCAAAATCAAAGTTGAGCATAGACAAATCTTCGATATTATCCTCTGGTTGCCAACTATTGCTTGCTCCAAAGTCATCTAATCCGAAAGCACGCAAGTTTTGGTCCTTCCAATCAGCCTGGTTACTTATTATTCTATCTAATCGAATCTCGGAATTTGTCTCTGAGTTCTGGAGGTCAATTTGCTGGTTGTATGCATATTTACAATCAAATTGCTTCTCATTCTTCGCATAGTTTAGCTCAGCAGACTCTTGAGGTACTACCATTGGCTTGAAATCAAATGGTTCTTCTAAAAACCTCTGAAAATTGAAAGCTTCATCATGGTTCTCTGTCAAAGAAAATATGTCTGATATATTTGTCGCTTCCATTGAACAATTATCTTCCATTAGAAAATGCTCCATGTATTCTAGACGCGTACTAACATCTTCATTCAGGTTTTCAGAAGACCTGAAATCCATGTCTTGTAGCACAATTTGATCATTGGAGTTACAAATTTCATCAGGCCTCAACAAGTCATCTTTGTTAAACATGACGGTTGGCATCACGTCTATTGTGTTTGAGACATCGTTATGTACTAATTCATCCTTGTCAATTTCTTCTTCCATAACAGGTGTCTCAATTTTAACACAAGATTTTTGCGATTTAGGAAAAAATCTCGAATCGCCCTCCAAATTGGTTAGTTCTATCTCGGAGTTCTCCTCCGTGATTACTTCCAATTCCTCTTCAGTCCAGGAACAAGCAGGTGAACCATGATTAGCATAATCATAACTTAAATCTGTATTTACAACACCACCACCATCATCATCGTCTGGTGTATCTGATGTTTTCAAATCAGATTCAATTTCAATCTTCTCTGCATGAACGACTAAATCTTCATGATCAACAGACGATTGACCACTCGATTCAAGTGAAGATGTTCGAGTAATGTTACCATTACTCAACGAGTCACAATAATTGGGGAAATTAAGTATGGCATTGGATCCATACATAACCTTAGCAGCTTCATCATAAGCAATAGCAGCGTCACCAGCAGTCGAGTAAGTACCAAGCCAAAGTCGCTTTCCTTTGCTCTTATACACAGGCTCGCGAATTTCAGCGACCCATTTACCCCAAGTCCTCTGCCTTACTCCTCTGTATTTACAACCCGAATTCTCAGGACCGCCTTTACCTGGCATACAACCTTTGTTTGATCCACTGCCCGGAGATTTTCTCTTCTTCTTCACTTGTTCATTGTTCGAATCAACCTCCGGATTAAAATTTCTCCATCTTAATAAAATCTCTTCTATCGAATCAGATCCATTACGCCTTCTTTTCAGTTTCCTGTTAACATAAAAATTCATAGTTATATGAACAGTTTAAAATTAGGGCAAACTTCGTCAAATAATTACAATAAAAATTAAAACTAATTATAAATTGAGAATACTAAGTACTACAAAGTTGGCAAGAGAAGAAAATCACCTCTGGGAAATGTGAGAAGCCATCAAAGATATATATAAATAAATAAATGTTTGATTGGAAGTTTTGTATTTTGGTTTGGTCCAATGAATAGTCGTTTTTACGAATGTTCTTGTTTGTTGTGTATTTATACCGTTGTTTTTGACTTGTTGAAATCCTTTTCCTAATTGAATTTGCATTGGGATTCCTTTTTTGGTAAAAATTAAATAAATAAACAAATAACGTGTTTTTTTTTTGGTAGTAACGTGTGCTGATGGTGTGAATTACTTAACTATATTTACTATTCTTATCTTAAGTAACCAATTAATTAAGGGATTTTCCTTGGGAACTAAGTAATAGTACCAAGTTTATCTCTAGGGGGTGACTGACTTTTTTAAAAATATAGATTTCTTTTAGTATAGATGGTAGGTTTTTATATAAAATTATATAGATTTTTAATTTTAGAAAAATAATTTTAAAATATTAAATTATACCGATTAAATTTATATGTTAAAAGCAAGTTTAAAAATAATTTTTGCCTTTGTGCCTAGGTGATGGAAACCACGACAAGCCAACCGATTAACATTCATTAGTCTCAACTACACAGACTATAATGTTAATTCATATTACAGAAGGTAAATTAATTCGTAGCATCTCGGATAGTAACTTAATACTTAATCTACAAGAAAATTCAATAGCCTTGTATTGTATGTATAGGGGTGTAAAAAAATTGAACCGATTGATAAATTGAATCGAAAAAAATACTATTAGTTTAAGGGTATTTTTAATGGTTTTTATAAAAAAAATTATCGGGTTATCGATTCGATATTAATTTTTAAAATTGGGTTATTGGTAAATCAATAACCCATTAAGACTAATAATTTACTACTTTTACTTGTACATAAATATTAAATATTAATCTCAATACCTTACTAGTTATTGTCTTTGTCTTTCAGCCTTCAATTTACTCTTCATAGTGGATTTGAGTTTACAACAACTTAATTTCTCTTTGTATTATATTTGTATAGTTCTTTTCATGTTTGTTTTTACGGAAAAGGGTCAAAATTGCCCCCGAACTATATGAAATAGACCATTTATACCCTTTGTTACATTTTGGGATAAAAAATGCCCTTGCTGTTATCCTAAGAGACCACAAATATCCTCAAGAGTTAACACCCCAAATTTTTGTTGACATGGCAAGCCACGTGGGACTAATCCTTCCACCTAAGCGTTGCCAACTAGGATTCACTAAAAGAACTAGACCTTTAGCGGCAACAACAGTCGCCACAAAAGCCCAGAAAATCGTCACTAAAAGTTTTTAACATTAAATTCTAATTTTGTGTTTTTTTCTTCATTGTTTTTAAAAAACCAAATATGATATCGATTAAGTAGGAGTTTGAAGACACTATATGTTTTATTTTTATGTCATATGTAAATGTATAAAATGTACAATGATGCATTATATATATAGTAGGAGATTTGAATCGAGAAGTAATTTTGATTATTTTTCGTAATAATATTGGATGCTTTTAATATGGATATTGCAAGTTATTTATTTTAGAAAATTAGGTCACAATCGAAAATTAATTATCATATTTTTTCGTTGAAAAAATAGGTTTTACTAGCGAATGGTTGTTGGAGCCTTAGTCACCACTAAAAATCACTCATAACCTTAAGTGACAATATTTTAGGATTTTGTGGCGACTTTATCGCCACTAAAAGTCAAGTTCTTTTTGTAGTGAATCTTAGTTGGCAATGCTTAGGTGGAGGGATTAGTCCCATGTGGCTTGCCACGTCACTAAAAAATTGGGGTGTTAACTCTTAAGGGTATTTGTGGTCTCCTGGGTTAACTGCGGGGGTATTTTTGATCCCAAAATGTAATGGAGGGTATAAGTGGTCTATTTCGCATAGTTCAGGGGCAATTTTGACCCTTTTCCGTTGTTTTTATTGTTTCTATTTTATGAGTATTTGCAAAGTTATATTATTGTGTTGTCGCGTCAAATTTATTAGAGAAGTCATATATTTATTTTATAAGTATTTTTCTTATTGGTTAAACCAAAAATCCATAAACTGAAAATTGATAATAAAAAAAAAATATCTTATTGATTTGATTATTGGTTTAACGTATTTAAAAATCGAAAATTGAACCGAACCGACCAATGCACACTCCTAGCCTTAAATAACAAGTTATAGAGTATTAGATATTTTTTCTTTTAAGATTTAAATTTTTCTTATTGAATATTCAATATTAGTAGATTCAAATCTTAAGTCTTGTCTTGATTAATTTTGTTACGTGTGATCTAATTAAATTGTTTTGCTCGAGTGATCTAATTATTTTGTTTTTGCTTAACATTATTTTTACAGTATTGTAAAATAATATGATGGAACTCTATTGTTATTATCTTCCGTGTTTTCTACTTGATTCGCCACCTTTTAAATAATTAAAATATCTAAAAAGTTTTTGTCAAGTCTCATAGAATTATGCATAATATCATGTTTACAACTACACAAATATATAAGATTTGTTTCAATCATGAATTTCAAAAGCTTTTTATTCATTTTAAATTGTATGTCAAATTAAACAGTATCACAAAAATTGAAACGAAATATATTTTCTAAATTAAAGACAAAAAAATTTATTATCTTTTGATGCTTTGGTGGGCTCCTGTCCATTTTCTTGGTGGCCACGAATTTTGTGTATTCTTTGATTCTTTCCACTTATGTAGAGATCTTTCAGTTTCTACACTACAATTTTGTGACTATTTGTTTCTTGTGCGCAAAGTTAATGCCAAAAGGCCACATAAGAAAATGTGTAATACTCTCTCGATTTCATTTTATTTGATCGATATTGACTTGACATAATTTTATGTGACTTACACACAAAGAAAGATAAGTATAATAAGACAATGTCAAAAGGTCACCAAAAATGTGTAATTTACTTGCATGGTTGAAAATAAGTATATTTATAAGATAAAAGTCACAAGTAATGTGATTGAACCAAATTTAGTTAATGAATAAGGGTCAAAAATATCTTTTAACGTATAAAAAATGACTTATAAATATCCTCTATTTATTCATTGATTTATAAGTATCTCTAGCCTGTTTTATGGGCTAAAGAATACCCCTCAAATTATCACACTATATATGAACTTTCACTTGTTGGCATGAGTTCGATGTCTCGTGCTGTCGTCATGCACCTTATATTCTCCTTCCCCATTTTTCATTCCCCTATCCCCAATTAATTTTTAAAAAAAATGCTATCGAATTTAATTAAAATTTACCATCTTTGATTTGAAATGTCTATCAAATTGCTTAATACAAATTGGGAAATGCTAAATGGCTAGAAAATTTAAAAAGTGTATAATATCTTTTTCATTTTAAAATAAATTGATTTTTTTTTTACATTTTTTAGTTAAAAGATATTAAAGTTAAAAGGGTAAAATAACATAGATAAAAATCATTCTGACCAAATTCTGGCCAAATTTTCTGACGAAAAGAATTTTTCCATACAAATTTTAGCTAAAAGCACACCCTCTTTACTACTTTGTTTTTCTTCTCATCTTTAGAACAGATTAATTAATTGGAGAAATGTGAATTAATCATGCCTAAGGTTTAAAAAAATAATTGGTAGGAGATCGGCTATGTTCTGAGTAACGATTATCCCTAATTTTCTATTACAATTGATATAAAGCGATTTGTTGTATGAAAAAGTGATTTATTTTATTGTTTATACAAAGTGAACTATTGTATTTACTTACCTTATTTGTATATTCGCAATGGATAGAAATATACAAACTACAGTCTCCATAGAAAACGGAATTATAACTAGGGGTGTATAAAACCGAACCGAAAATCGAACCAAACCGCAAATCGAGTCAAACCGGAAAAAAAACCCAACTATATTTGGTTGGTTTGGTTTCAACTAAAAAAAACCAACCCGACATTATATATATAATTTTAAAAATTTATTTTATACGTAAAAATATTTACTTTGATATAATTTTTAAATATTTCTTATACTTTTTCATAGTTTTTATCTTTTAACTAGATAATGTTGCCCGTGCTATGCACGGCCCAATAATATAAATGGTATGTTTTGGGGCTAATAATCGAGTTTTTGAAGCGATTGTTTACGTGGATAAAGGAATAAGTTTTTTTTTCACAAACCTGTACTTTCTTTGACGCTATTTAAAGCATAATAAGACTACCCACATACAACATTTTTTAAATATTTTATGTTGTCAATTATCATGATTTATAGTATTTTTACGCAATTTTTAAATATAAAAAAACTAAAAAAAATAAGACAAATAAATTAAAATGGACCCAATATATGTTATTTTTGTTGTCTCAATTTATGTGACACAAATGAAATTTGGAGAGTCATCCAAATTTTCATTTTTTTTAAAAAATATTTTAAGTTATTAATTATTGTGCTTTATAATATTTTTATGTAACTTTCAAATAACGTACATTACTGGTCACTTTGTCCTAATTTATGTGATATGGATAAAATTACAAAATTAACCCTTTTAAAATGTCTTTCAGATATTTTAAGTTGTTAATTATTATTATTTATAATACTTTTTTGGTAATTTTAAAATCATATGTATTATTTTTTCTGTCCCATTATATGTGAGCCTGATAGAATTCTGAGAGTCAACCTATTTTATTATATAGCTTTTAAATATTTTAAATTGGTAATTATTGTAATTTTTAATGCTTTTTAAGTCATTTGTAAATGATATATGTTGCTTCCTTGATTGAGACTTTTCCATTTGTGAGATATATTTATATATATTATTTTAAAAGGGAGTTTATGCCCAAGTATAATATATAATATTCAAGATTGGGATTTTTAAAAGGGAGTGTCCCAATCTTGAATATTATATATTATACTTGGGTATAAACTCCCTTTTATTATATAGTAGAATAGAATAGAAAATATATTATTTTTGAAAGTTATAATTCTTAATGGTGCAATAAAGATTATAGTCCATAGATGTTGGTAATTATAATAAAACTTAAATCATAATCAAATTAATACTAATGCAAAAAAAAAAATCAATTCAACACTAAGAATGACAATAATATTGAATATTTGTTCTTTAGTTTTACATAGGTTTAGACAATTAAAATACATAATCTAATTTTAATTTCCTTTAATATTTAGTCATGTAACTAATACTTATTAAACTTATTTTAGCATGATTTAGTACTTTTAAATTATGATCATTGTTATTATTACTTATTAATTTGCAATATTTGTTTTACGCGATTTCATTATAATTTTTTTGTTGGATATTTTAGTGTCATTAATCATATCATATTTTGTGTTATTTTCTTAAGAAACACCTTAGATAGTTGTATTTTGGTAGGACTAAAGAAATATTTGAAATACAAGTAAATTATATGTTTGTATGAATACTTTACCGAAAATCCAAAAAACCCGAAAAAATCCAAAAAAATCCGCCGTTGAAAAACCCGAGTTTTATTGGTTTGGTTTGGTTTATAAATTCAAAAATCCGACACAAATGGTTTGGTTTGATATTTGAAAAATCCGAACCAACCCGGCCATGTATACCCCTAACTATAAGGATAATTCACGCCATATTACACATTTAAGAGTAAATTTTACGGGTTTTAAACATACTTTTAAACAATTCTTACTTATAACAGTTTATTTACGGGTTATGACATATCAATTAAATTTAATTTAATTTAAAAACAATTTCAATTTATTTAATAAATGATTAATCTGTTTATATTTTTATATTATTAATTAATAATATTTAATTAATTTGATTTCAGTTCCTTTTTAAAACTGAAATCATCAGTTACACATATTAAGGGATTTACATAGATTAGACTTCCTTGTTTACTGTTACACTCCAAACCTCCCATACCTCAATCCCACCACCCTCCACCCACGCCTATTCAAATCTACACGTCATCACCCCCACTACCCCACTTTCACCTTGTCTCTTCCATTTTTCTCACCAGCCAACTACACCATTTTCACAATCGTCTGTCCAATTAAATTTTTCAACAAAATCATGTCTAAGAAATCCATTGAAACACCTCGAAAGAGTCCCAGATTGATTGAAGGAACTTCTACTTATGAAGTTCATGCTCCAACTTTCAATATATTAACTCAAACACCCCCGTCTAAAATTGTTGAAAATCAGGCGATGGGTGATTCATCTTAGTTGAAGGATCAGAAAGAGAAAAAAAAATGAAGCAAAGAAAAGGACGACCCAGACAAATCAAAAGGGAAAGAAGATTATTGAATGAATTTTGGCTTAAAAATAAACGTTCATGAACAGTGCATTAAACAAATTGAAAGACTGAAATTTATAAACATTCTGTATATATTAAAAACATTTTTAATGGCTTTTCATTTGGTAACAACATGTTAATACCATTATGTATTATTTGCGAAAGAAGGCAAAGTACTCTCCAATATCACAATCATACAGTACGGTTGACTGTTGATTTATGACATGGGTCGATAACATTGAGAAACAGTGGAGAGAGTCAAATTGCGACATGAGATCCATTTCTCCCGACCACGATGTTGGACAGTGCATTAGAGGCTTCACACTGCTTGCCAACATTCCTTGGGACAGTGTTGACAATGTCATTATTCCTGTCAGTATTAGTGAGAAATTTCATTGATTTTTTGTTGTATTCCGAATCAAGCTTAGATGTCTACATGTATATGATTCGATGAGGGGAGGATCTGTTCACACCAAGTTAGTCAATGAAGTTGTTGGTAAACTTGCAACAATGATACCACTACAAGAAATTTGAAATAGTTGATTGCACCTTCTACTTTTTTAGAATTACATTCTATTTTTTTTTTACTTTTGGACAACTTTTTTGTGTTTAAGTATTTCATGATATATAATACCATATGTTTTCTTCCAATCAGATATCATCTACATATGAATTACTGTTTGGCTATTATAATTTCAGGATACTAGTAATATACAGATTTCATACCATTTGGATTCACTATTTTAAAATATCAGTGTGTATCCAATTTGTACAATTAATGGATGAAATGTGTGTGAAATTTGATTAATATGTGTATGACACTTAATTTAATGTTTGATGGTTGGATATTGTATTAATTGTGATATAATATTGGTATACAAATGATATGCATTGTGTGATTATATGAAATTGATTTATTGTTGGTATAATATGTGTGATATAAGCTGAAGTTCGTGTTGGAATGAAACTTGAATAAGATTGGTATAAAGTTTGTTATATATTTACACTATCTTATATATTAATCTGGAACACATTTTATTTCCAAGTATATTAAATCTGTATGAATAATTAATGAATCGCGTATATGAAATTTGGAATTTGAAATCTGTACAAATATTTACACTATCTTATATATTAATCTGGAATAAATTTTATTTCCAAGTATATGAAATCTGTATGAATAATTAATGAATCACGTCTATGAAATCTGGAATCTGAAATCGAAAACCTGTACAAATATTTACACTATCTTATATATTAATTTGGAATAAGTTTTATTTCCAAGTATATGAAATCGTAAAGAAATCTACATTAGCTTTCTTTTGATCTAAAAAAACCTCACACCAACATCATTGTGGATACTAACAGGGGGACATCTATCACTAACTATATATTTTATCTCTATATTGTGAATATTAGCATCTATCATTAGTTGCGATGTTATCGCACTTACTAGACCACTATAAAGACTAGAATACTCATATATAATCCCCTCCATCTGAAAACCAACATATTTCCCTATTTCATTAAAAAAAAAAATAACAATTAGTCTTACATAATACAAAAAAATAAAAATAAAATTATACACACTTATCATTATTTTTTCATACAAAAATTATTCAGACAGTAAACTACAAACAAATTTCATTAAAAAATAAAATTTCAGATTTCATACCCACTTAAATACAAATTTCATACCTACTTAAATACAAATTTCATACCCACTTAAATACAAATTTCATACATACAATCATCATTTATACTAAATTTATACATTTCTCATACCAAATAGTTCATTCCTTTCACACAAATTTATACATAATTGACAAAACTTATATAAACAATAACATTTCAAATTTCATACCAACTTAAAACATTTTTCATACAATTATTCAAAATTCTAAATAACTTTTTTTACTAACTAGTTAACACACTTTCATACCAACTTAAAACAACTGTCATACAATTCTTCAAAATTCTAAATCACCTTTTTTTCACATTAGTGAATACACTTTCATATCAAATTCATTACACTTATACTAACAAATTCATTCAAAACTATACATTTTAATTTATTTTTTCAGGAAAAAAAACAGTAATCAATATTATAATTTTGATCTACATACCCAATCTACAATGATAAAAATATTTATATGTTATACATTTATACTCAAATCTTTCATATATTGCGGCAACTTCTCACGAAATCATTGTTTTACCAGTATAAAAAATAACCAAAAAATAAAAAATATAGTGACATTAAACCCCTACCAAAAAACAGAAACTTACCAAGAAAATCACTAATATTACAGTTTCACAACAACTAATACGTATTATGAACAAAACGTATTGTTTATACAAAAAAACATATTTCATTCAATATAGTGACGATGTACAAAAACAAAATCACAAAATGTGATTTACAGTTTCATTTTTTTTTTTTTCATTTCACTAAAATCCAAATACAAATAGTAAACAATTAAAAATACTAACCTGAAGGATCCCATCTTCCGCCATGTTTAATTAATATTGATACATAGTTGTCCATCACAAAAAAATAGGATTTTTCAAACAAAAAAAAACTTCAATTAGTCGCCAGTGACAAAATTTCTGGAAGAAAATTGAAGAGAGAGAAACGTGGAAGAAAAATGGATAAAATCAGATTTTTGAATTAATTTTAACAAATTAGAGTGAATTAAGGAAACTGAATATTCTTAATTAGTTTGAGATTCCTTAATTCATGCTAATTAATAATTATCTTAAATTAATTCAAATTTAATTGACACCCCTATTCCGTTTTTTTTCATTTTTCCCTTATTAATTACGTATTATTAATTAATAATAAAAAACCATAAATAGATTAATCATTTATTAAATAAATGGAAATTGATTTTTAAAATCAGATTTTTGAATTAATTTTAACAAATTAGAGTGAATTAAGGAAACTGAATATTCTTAATTAGTTTGGATCCCTTATTTCATGCTAATCATTAATTATCTACAATAAATTCAAATTAAATTACAACCCACAATTTCAGTTTTTTACTTTATTATTTCTAATTCCGTTTTTTTTTAATCTTTTTATTTAATTTTTAAGTTTTTTCCAATTAATAAAAACATTTCCTTTTTTTTTTAACTTGTTATAACCTGAAATTTTTAATGCTATAGTTTGAAAGTCTAAATCTACTGTTATGGCTTGAAAATAGTACTATAATATATGTCATATATGAAATTTACACTAACTATAACTATGAAACACAATTATCAAAACTATAGTTATAAAGTCTTATTATTATCTATTATGTTTGCTCTTTTTGAAATTTTGTCTTTCCTAAATGCAGCCGGGAGGTTGACTCTCATTCAGTCTAACACTCAGTAGCTTACTAACCATGTTTGCTTTCAATATCATTCAGGTCCAGAAATCATTGCAGATATTTATCTTTTTTCTCCTTTTTTTTGACCATTTTTTTCATTTAATTATTTGTTTTATTTTTAATATCTCATAAAGTCTTTATATTCAAGTACTCAACTTTTCACCTTTCACTATAATATATCTTCTTTATTAGATATAGTGTGCATATATTCATAACTCTCACAATTTTCAACTTTTCATATTCATAACCTTTAAATATTAAATATGAAACCTTATGGTATTCCTCCATTATTTTCTATATAAATTCATATTTTTTGTTTCATGATATTCTATCTGAAGTTATCCTTCATTTTCACCATTGTATTATATTCATGCTTTTATTTGACTTGAAAAAGAAGAAGGAGGCTCTTGAATAGTAATAGGCTTGTGAAGTGGATATTAACTTCCCTTCTATTTTTTAATGAGATGTGTATTGTACTATTTCTTTTTTTCTTTCTTTATTTTTTCTCTCTTTTTGTTCTTATTTATCTATGATATGATGCCTCTTGAATTTAATTTTTACACGAAAAAAGCTTTTGAATAGTGAGATTTGTGAAGTACTGAATATCAACAAGAGTGATGTCTCTCTACCTTTGTTTGACTTGAAAAAGAAGAAGAAAGCTTTGAATATTGATAGACTTGTGAAGTAGATATGACAAGATCTTAGACAATTATGCGTTGATTTTGTTTTTCCTTCTACTTTTAATTTTAATGACTAAAGTCATAATGATATGTGTATTGTATTATTTTTTTCTTTCTTTCATTCTTTCTTTCTTGTGTATTTTATGATGCCTCCTAAGTATATTTGTATACGAACTTAAAATTTAATTCGAAGCACGAGTAATTGAATTTTAGAAGTATGAGAGTTATTTGTTGTATAATTTCTATTTATATAATTTGGTCTCTTATTTTTCCTCATAAAAATGTCAATAAAAAAGTAATAAAATAAAAGATATAATAATATTATACCAAACAACACGAAATAACCTTTTAATATATATATATATATATATATATATATATATATATATATATATATATATATATAAAATTAAATTACAATTACTAATATAAATATATGAACACCGTTTAAATAAGAACAAAAGGCTGAAAGGCTTATGCTACTCTTATTTTCTTCGAAATAAATATTAACCTTTGTTCTTCAATTGACAAATTTTCCAACATTTTGTTGTAATAAATCTATAAAAAGGTATATGTTCAATTTTTTACTGGGCAAAAAAAAAAAAAAAAAACCACATGTACATATATAACAAAATTAGCTACATTAAATTGAGTTTTACTTATATAATTTTTGAGCGTATATCATATAGTTAATGTGATACGGTCGTTAATGAGTGTTGCTAGATGTTACCCTTGATTAGTATTTGATATAATCAATTAACAGTCAGCTTAGTAATGAACCTATGGAAACACATGCACATTAACGAGGGAGACGGACAGATCAAGGTGCATATATAAATTTGCACTTGATCACATACCGAAAGGGCGAGCTGATCAAGATTTGTACAGCAAGTTTGTGGCATTTGAAAAGCAGTATGGTGATAGGGAAGGTATTGAGGATGCTATAGTTGGAAAAAGTAGGTTTCAGTATGAGGATCAAGTAAGGAAGAATCCTCGTGGTTTATGAAAGAGCCATTGCTAATGTTCCTCCTGCTGAAGAGAAGCGGTACATTTACTTATGGATTAATTATGCATATTATATGAAGAGCTTGATGCACAAGACATGGAAAGGACCAGATATGTCTACAGGGAGTGATTCCCCATCACAAGTTTTCATTTGCAAACATTTGGTTGTTGGCTGCTCAGTTTGAGATTCGGCACAAGGAGATTGGAAGGGCTCCTAAAGACAAGATATTTAACAAGTACATTGAAATAGAGCTGCTGCATTTGGGGAACATAGACCGTTGCAGAAAGCTTTATGAGAAGTAGTTAGAATGGTCACCTGAAAATTGCTATGCTTGGAGCAAATTCGCTGAGTTAGAGAGGTCCTTGTATGAAACAGAGAGAGCCAGAGCTGTTTTTGAGCTTGCAATTGACCAACCTGCACTGGATATTCTATGGAAGGCTTACATCGACTTTGACATCTCTGAGGAGTACCTGGACTATCTTTTCCCGGAGGCGAACAATCTTAACATTTTGGCTTCTGCTTATAAATGGAAGAAGCAGCGGATTGCAACCAAGGATTAGCCAGATTCTGTTTCAACTGTTTTTCTGTTAGCTCCTACAACTCTACTTTCTTATAATAGCTAATACTTTAGCTATTTTAAATTGTGGACCTTAAGCTTAATAGGGAAGGCAGATTACTTTCTTATAGACTGCTATATTCCTAGAAGAAAGTTATGAGTCCTGTTTAATTATGGCCATATGTATTGAAATTATTTTCCTTTATCGCTAAGACGCTAAATATAGAGGTAAGTTAGGATTTTTAATTTATGAGTTTTGGATCAATGTTTTTTTTTTTTCAAATTTATTGAGTTGTGAATAAACTATTTAAGCATATTAAACAAATCTTTTTAACACATACAAGGTTTAAGCTTCTAGCAAACTCGTAACTACATTGTTGGCTTTCACCCTTTCAGCTACATGAGCAATTGCCAAAGCTCACAAACATGGAATCGTAGGAAAATAACAATCTTAAGTTCATTTCATCACAATGTCATAAAAAACTGGTAAAAAATAAACTTTTGTGTGTGTGTGTGGTGGGGGGTGGGGAGGGGAGGGGTATGGGGGAGCTTAGAGCAAAGTATGAAGTTGCCTTCAAACCAAAAATCTCTGATCTTTGTGATTTACGATTATCTATTTTGCAGCTCAAGCAAAGCTACGATCCAAGTATGAGGTTGCCTTCAAACCAAATATCTCCGATCTTTGGGATTTACGACTCAATGTTCATTATCTATTTTGAAGCTCAAGCAAAGCTACGGTGAGGTTGCCTTCAAACCAAATATCTCCGATCTTTTTGATTTACAACTTTGCGTTAGATATCTATTTTGAAGCTCGGGCAAAGCTAAGAGCCAAGTATGAGATTACCTTCAAACCAAAAATCTCCAATACTTTTGATGTACAACTCAATATTTGATATCTATTTTAAAGCTCAATTAATTCGTATTTGAATCGACAAATTTTACTTAAAAGGGTAGAGCATTAGCAATTTCATTTCACTTGAATTTGAACCTCTAATTAAAAATGATAAAATATTGTCCACCCAACCTAATAACATTAAAAATCTACATATAACACAAATACAACATCAAAAAGTGAAAGAGTCTGCACACCACAGCCAAGTACTCCCACAATCCAAAGGAATAGTATTACCAGTGTTTTAGGATAATAATTACCCTTTGACAACAATTTAATACACTAATTATGAAATGTATAGTATAACAACATGAATAAACATTAGGAGTAATATTTTTGGTCATGCTGCTCTCTAATTATGTAAATTTAAAATTGAAACATTTGGTAAACATTAAACATACATAACAATCATTATCATGTATCAACAAAAATTAAGAAATAAATCAATCAAATGATTAGACATACAAACATTCTACTATAACAAAAAACAAATTACATAAACAAAATCCCAAGCAGATCCTGATTATACATTTGCATAAAAGAAAAACAAAAAAAGAACAATATCTTTGGATTAACATAATTTTTGATCGTCTAATTTTGATTATTCTCTTTATCGACTAATCAATTTCAATTACCTATATAAGAAATCAATTTCCTTGGACCTCAATACGGCGTCGTTGTAGCCTCAAACCCTAGCGGAAACAGCAGCGGGGCCAGAAGTAGGGGCGGCGCCGGCCAAGAAAGAGAGAAACCCAGTTGCCGGAGACTCCTGATCGTCAAGGAAAAGATCCTCAGGAACCCTAAAAGCAGCATGTGTACACACAATTGCGAGACCAATCATCAAAGCAGAAACAAGAACAGATCCAACGCTGGTGAGAAAAATAACAACGACGGTGGAAACGATGAGAACCCCAAGCGTTTCCCGTTCAGAAAACTGCCGACCAAATAGAACCAAAGGCGGATCTGATGGACGGAAAAGGTAAAGAAAAAGCCAAGCAGCGAGGAGACCGGTAAGAAGAATGAGGGAAAATGGGTTTGTAATGAGACTGAAAGCGAGGACAACGGCGAGGAGAGAAAGGTAATTGGTACGGAAATAGGAGTAGTTTTTACGGATACGGAGGGTAGCGTCGGAAACAGATTCGGGTTTAGCGAAGGCTGAACGATCAACGAGTTCAGCCCATTGACGGCGATTGGAGAGACCACCTTGGACGGTTTCGGAGATGCGGTTGATGAATGAACGTAGAGCAGGGGTAGGACCCACACCGATAATGGTTTGTTGGGTATCGGTGGTGGTGGCGGCGACGGTAGTGGTGGTGGTTTGGGGGTTGGAAATTGGTAGAACTGGTGTTGGTGAAGCGGTTGCCATTGTTAAGAATTTCTTTGGTGAAATGCAGAGAAGTTTGGTGATTGATTTATGGCTAAAAAAATGGGGATTTTGCTTGATTTATACGGTTAATGGAGGGGGTTGACTGATGGAGAAAGGGATCCAATTTTTCGTCGGTGGATCTAAGCTTGTTCAATGAATTTATTATTGACTAATCACCAGTAATCTCGATTATATATTTATATAAATACTCCCTACGTCACATAATCTTTCAGTTTTAAAAAAAATGATCTAATTTAACTAATGATTTCAGTCTCAATTATATATATGGGGTGTTCACGGATCGATTTGAAACGGTTATTGATCAAAATTAAAATCAAACCAATTTAATCAGTTTTAAGATTATCAAAATCAAACCAAACCAAATATAGTATATATTTTTTTGTTTGGTTATTCGGTTATTAACCATATACAAAAATAAAATAAATAATTTATTCAAAACGTGAAAAAAGTTACAACAATCCATTCAAAACGAAAATTAGTTAGAATGACTGACATTACATAACTTTCAATCATTAAGTTAATATGAATAAAGCTTCGAAATTCATTATATTGGCCTAGAAGGAAGAGACATTGACATTTTCAATCTCATAAAGAATTGTCATAGACCCTCATGACTCATATACATGAAACCAATAAAATAAATGGTATCACATTGGACAATTTTGCTTTCATAAGTAAATTATAAATAAATTTTGATGAAAACGTATATATATGATCCTTAAAATTGTTTATAAAATTAATATATTATGTATGTATAATAAAAAAATATATGTATATAATTTATCAGTTCAATTCAGTTATTGCATTGATTTTTTCTGAACAAAATCATAACCAACCCAAATATTGTCGGGTTTTAAAAATCTAAAACCAAACCAAATTCAATCAATTTATTTAATCAGTTTGGTTCGATTTTCCAGTTTGAATCGATTTTTATACAAACTGTGAACACCTCTCTATATATATACACACTCTTGGTCACCTATTTGATATTCGAATACTCCCTGTATTTCACACTGTTTAACAAAAAAAGAAGATTTTTCATTATTATGGTTCTAAATTAAAATATATTTTCTTTGTTTCTATTTGGTTGTCATCATTTAAACTTAAGTTTTTAATAAGGCGGAATGACCTGGGAGGCCCATGTACTTGGCTTCGTTTGTCAGTTGAACCCTTCTACTCATCATTTTGCCAAATGAACACTTAAACTCAATGAAACTCTATTTTTTAAACCTCTCTGACCATTGACCAAGTATATGTGACACTAACTTAGTTGGACAAATACGTAACCCCACGCGTTTTGAAGCAAGTGAATACAATATTTTTAATTTAAAATTATCAAAATTATAAGACAAAACAATAATAATAATTTTTTTTTTTTAAAAATACTAAAAAACTCCTTCTTCTTCACTACACCCCACCCCTTCTATCTTCTTCTTCTGCCCCACCCCACCATTTTTCTCTTCTTCTTCTTCAACCTCTGCCCCCACCCCTACTCATTTTCTCCTCTTCTTCTTCTTCAACCTCAACCCACATCCACACCAGCCCCTACTCCTTTTCTCTTCTTCTTATTTGACGTACACATTATCACATTAAAATCATCAAATAAAAAATTGAAAAAAGTTCTTTTTGCAAGAAAATATACCATTCATCAAATAAAAATTTACATAAAAATATATTTTTTTTCAATTTGAAGTTTTCTTGATATCTCTTTTTATCAAATCAAAATAAATAGAACCATAAAACATGTGCAAGAACTAATTATAATCTATCACATTTTGTGATTGAATAAATTTTTGAGTGTGAACTATGAAGAAAAATGAAAATGGTGATTTTTATTTTTGGGATGAAAATGGTAGAAGGTGGGAACAAAAGAAGATGAAGCGGAAGGGAGTGAAATGGTACAGAGAGAGAGAAAATTGCATTTTCTAAAAATATTATTTATTTTTAAATATTTAATTTCTGATGTGTCATTAAAATAATAATAATAATAATAATAATAATAATAATAATAATAATAATAATAATAATGTGTCATTAAAAAATGACGTGGTATTTCATGTGTAAAATGAGTGTACTACATGCACATCCATCAGATGAGAAATGGGTCTAAAATATTGTGTTTGAATGAGTTTAAGGGTTTAGTTGGCAAAGTCGTAAGTACAGGGATCCAACTTACAAATCGAGTCAAGTACAAGGGCCTCTCAAGCCATTTCGCCTTTTAATAAATGAACATGAATTAATTACTTAATTTTTCTATATTGGTCAAATACATACTTTCAAAGCTAATAACTCTCGAGGTAAAATATGAAGAATAATGTCATTTATGCATTATTTTTGTGAAATGACAAGTACTAATAAACATCTATTTTTATTAAGGACGACACATAAATAAGAATGGAAGGAGTATCAAATTGTTCTTTAATTTTGTGACCTTGAACATGTCACATGGAAAACCAAAATTAAAATATTACCTAAAAAAAAAAGAGTCATTTTCATTTGAAGCAGACTAAAAAGGAAAAGAGTTCAATTTTTTAGGTAGGCATAAATACCGGAAAACCGATAAAAAAACCAAATCGAACTAATTCGGTTCTTCGAATTTTCGGTTCGGTGTCAGTGTTATTTTTTCAAAAGTTCAGTTCTTCGGTTCAATGTTCGGTGTAAGGGCCTCAAAACTTCGGTGCACCGAAGAACTGAACTTTTATTAAGAAAAATTAAAATTAAAATTAATAATAATAATATAATATATATATATATATATATATATATATATATGGTCATTCTCCTAACTAAAATAAAAAGTCAACTAACAACTAAATCATTCATGAACAAATCAAAGTAGGAACAAATATACAATTCAATAGTGAACTTCAAGTATTAATTCCCAAGAGGAACCAAAACATATTTTTATCAATGTACGCCTACGGATCTGGCGCTTCAGAGCACCCAAATTTTTTTTCTAAAAAAATTTATGAGGAACTCCGTGATGAGTTGGGGAACCACCACGTATACTCACACAATTTTTAATGCCTATTTTCGTATTTGAAGGCCCTTTTTAGGAATTACCCAAATTTTTTAATTTTTCGTGTGTATTAGCCATGGATCTGGCGCCTCTGAGCACCCAAATTTTTTTCCTGCAAAAATTATATGAGGATCTCCGTAATGAGTTGGGGAATCACCACGTAAACCCACACCATTTTTAATGCTTATATTTGCATTTACAGGCCCTTTTTAGGAAAACAGTATAATTCCTTGATTTTTTGAGTGTATTAGTCCACAGATCTGGCACCTCAAAGCACCCAAATTTTTTTTTTAAAAAAGCTTTATGAGGACCTCTGTAATGAGTTGGGGAACCACAACGTATACTCATACCATTGTTTTAATGTTTATTTGTGCATTTAGAGACCCTTATTTAGGAATTACCCAAATTCCTAAATTTTTCGTGTGTATTAGGCCATGGATCTGGCGCCTCAGAGCACTGTAAAAAATTTTCTGAAAAAACTTTATGAGGACATCTGCAATGAGTAGGGGAACAACCATGTATACTCACACCATTTTCAACTCTATTTCTTCATTTCCATGCCCTTTTTAGGAATTATTCAAATTTCTCAATTTTTCGTGTGTATTAATTACCCATGGATCTGGCGCCTCAAAGAACTTAAATTTTTTTTCTAATTTTTTTATGAGGACCTCTGTAATGAGTTGGGAAACCACAATGTATACTCACACCATTTTAACGCATATTTTCACATTTATAAGCTTTTTTTAGGAATTACCCAAATTTCTCGAATTTTCATGTGTATTACCCATGGATCTGCCACCTCAGAACACCTAATTTTTTTTATGATTAAACTTTATGAAGACCTCTGTAATGAGTTGGGGAACCACCACATATACTCACGCTATTTTTAACGCCTATTCCCGCATTTACATGCCTTATTTAGGAATTACCCAAGTTCCTTGATTTTTCGTGTGTATTAGCCCATGATTATGGCGCCTTGGAGCACTCAAATGTTTTTTCTGAAAAAACTTTATGAGGACCTCCGTAATGAGTTGGGAAATCACCACGTATACTCACGTCATTTTAACGCATATTTCCGCATTTAAGGCTTTTTTTAGGAATTACCCAAATTTCTCAATTTTTCATGTGTATTAGCCCATGGATCTGGCGCCTCGGAGCACCGAATTTTTTCTGAAAAAACTTTATGAGGACCTCTATAATGAGTTGGGGAACCACCATGTATACTAACACCATTTTTTTACGCCTATTTCTGTATTTACAAGCCATTTTTTAAGAATCGCCCAAATTCCTTGATTTTCGTTTGTATTAGCCTATGGATTTGGCGCCTCAGAGCACTAATTTTTTTTTCTAACAAAATCTTTCTGAGGACCTTCGTAATAAGTTTGAGAACCATCACATATACTCACACCATTTTAACGCTTATTTCCGCATTTACAGGCCCTTATTTAGGAATTTCCCAAATTTCTCAATTTTTTGTGTGTATTAGCCCATGGATAAGGCACCTCAAAACACCCTTTTTTTTCCTGAAAAAACATTATGAGGACCTCCGCAATGAGTTGGGAACCACAACGTATACTCACACCATTTTAAACGCCTATTTCCGTATTTACAGGCCCATTTTTAGGAATTATTCAAATTCCTCGATTTTTCATGTGTATTAGTCCATGGATCTGGCGCCTCGGAGTACCAAATTTTTTTCTAAAAAAACTTTATAAGGACCTCCATAGTGAGTTGGGGAACCACCATGTAGACTAACACTATTTTTAACGCCTATTTTTGCATTTACATTCCCTTTTTTAAAATTACCCAAATTCTTCGATTTTACGTGTGTATTGCCCATGGATTCTAACGCCTGGGACCACCCAAAAGTGTTTTTATAAAAAAACTAATGAAGATCTCCATAATGAGTTGGAGAACCATCACGTGTACACACAATTTTTAGCGCATATTTCCGCATTTACAGACCCTCTTTTAGGAACTATCCAAATACATCAATTTTTCACGTGTATTAACCCATGTATTTGGCAGCTCGGTTCACCCAAATTTTTTATCTGAAAAACTCTTTATGAAGATGTCCATAATGAATTGGGGAACTACCACTTATACTTACACCATATTTAATGTCTTTCCGCATTTATATGCCCCTTTTTATGAATTACTCAAATTCCTCAATTTTTCATTTGTATTTGCCTATGGATTTGGCGCCTCGGAGTACCGTAATTTGTTTTCCTAAAAAAACATTATGAGGCCCTCTTTAATGAGTTGGGGAACCACCACATATACTCACACCATTTTTAACACATATTTCCACATTTATTGGCCATTTTTTTATGAATTACCTAAATATCTCAATTTTTGTGTGTATTATCCCATTGATCTGGTGCCTCAGAGCACCCAAGATTTTTTTCTGAAAATTTTTTATGAGGACCTCCGTAATGAGTTGGGGAACCACCACATATACTTACACTAGTTTTAATGCCTTCCAGCATTAACAATCCTTTTTTTTAATAATTACCCAATTTCCTCGATTTTTCATTTGTATAAGCCCAAGGATCTGGCGCCTTGAAGCACCTAAATATTTTCTCAAAAAACTTTATGAGAACCTCCGTAATGAGTTGGGAAACCACCACGTATACTTACAAAATTATTTAACGCCTATTTATGCATTTACAACCTTTTTTAAGAATTATCTGAAATCATCGATTTTCGTGTGTATTAGCCATGGATCCGACGCCTCGGTGCACCAAAACATTTTTTCTCAAAAAACTCTACGAGGACCTTCGTAATGAGTTGGGGAACCACCATGTATACTTACATCATTTTTAATGCCTATTTTCGCATTTACAAGCCCTATTTTTAGAATTACTAAGATTCATCAATTTTTTGTGTGTATTAGGCCATGGATTTGACGCCTCAGAGTACCCAATTTTTTTTTTCTGACAAAACTTTATGAAAATCTCTGTAATGAGTTGGTGAACCACCACGTATGCTCACACCATTTTTTAAACTCCTATTTTCGCATTTACAGACCATTTTTTAGAAATTACACATATTCTTTGATTTTTCGTGTGTATTAGCCCATATATCTCGCACCTCGAAGCACCATAATTTTTTCTGAAAAAACTTATGAGGAACTCTGTATTGAGTTGGGGAACCACCACGTATACTAACACTATTTTTTAACGCCTATTTCAGTATGTACATGCATTTTTTTAGGAATTATCCAAATTTCTCAATTTTTCGTATGTATATTAGCCCATAGATCTAACGCCTCAGATCACCCAAAAATATTTATTGAAAAAGACTTTATGAGGACCTTCGTAATGAGTTAGGGAACCAACATATATACTTACGCCTTTTTCTAACGCATATTTACGCATTTACAGGCCATTTTTTAGGAATTACCCAAATTCCTTAATTTTTCTAGTGTATTAGCCCATGGATCTGGTACCTTGGAACACTCAAAAACTTTTTTTAAAAAAGCATCGTGAGGACCTCAGTAATGAGTTGGAGAACCACCACATATATCCATACCATTTTAAAGCCTATTTCCGCATTTACATGCCTTATTTTAGGAATTACCCAAATATCTCAATTTTTCGTGTGTTTTAGCCCATGAATTTAGTGCGTAGGAGCACCTAATTTTTTTTTCTAGAAAACTTTATGAGGACCTCCATAATGAGTTGGTGAACAACCACGTATACTCACACAAATTTTTAACACCTATTTTCCTATTTACATGCTTTTTTTAGGAATTACCCAAATTACACGATGTGTATTAGCCCATGGATCAGGCTCCTAGGAGCACCCAATTTTTTTTCCTGAAAAAACTTTATGAGGTCCTCTGTAATGAGTTAGAGAACCACTCTGTAACCTCACACCATTTTTAACGCCTTTTTCCATATATATAGGCCCTTTTTGAGAAATTACCCTAATTCCTCGATTTTTCATGTGTATTTGCCCATGGATCTAGCTCCAAGGAGCACCTAATTTTTTTTTCTAAAAAAACTCTATAATGACCTCTGTAATGAGTTGTGGAACCACCACGTATGCTCACACCATTTATTAACGTCTATTTCCGGATTTATAGTCTTTTTTAGGAATTACTAAATTTCCTCAATTTTTCGTGTGTATTATCCTATGGATGTGGCGCTGGGAGCACCCAAAATTCTTTTCTTGTTTTTTTTATGAGGACCTCCGTAATGATTTGGGAACCACCACATCTACTCACACCATTTTAATGTTTATTTCCACATTCACATGACCTTTTTTAGGAATTACCCAAATTCCTCAATTTTTGGTGTGTATCAGCCCATGGATCTGGCCCTTCGGAGCACCTAATTTTTTTTCTAAAACTTTTTATGAGGACTTCCGTAATGATTTGGCGGAACCACCACATATACTCACACTATTTTCTTAACACTTATTTCCGCATTTATAGACCTTTTTTTTTTATATATAAATTACCCAAATTTCTAGATTTTTCGTGTGTATTAGCCTATGGATTTGGCGCCTAGAGCACCCAAAATATTTTTTTTGAAAAAACTTTATAAGGACCTTTGTAACAAGTTTGGAACCACCACATATACTCATACTACTTTAACATTTATTTCCACATCTACGGGCCTTTTTAGGAATTATCCAAATTACTTGATTTTTCGTGTGTATTAGCCTATGGATCAGGCTACTCGAAGCACCCAATTTTTTTCTAAAAAAACTTTATAAGAACCTCTGTAATGAGTTGGGGAACAATCACCGTCTAGTCACATCATTTTTAACGCCTATTTCCACATTTACTGACACTTTATTAGAAATTACCCCAATTTTTCGATTTTTCGTGTGTATTTGCCTATATATTTGTCCCTTCGGAGCACCCAATTTTTTTAAATTTTTTTTTATGAGGACCTCTGTAATAAGTTGGGAAACCACCACGTATACTCATACCATTTTTTTAACACCTATTTCCTGATTTACATGTTCTTTTTTAGAAATTACCAAAATTTCTCATTTTTGTGTGTGTATATTAGTCCATGGATCTAGCGCATGTAGCACCTAAATTTTGTCTTAAAATTCTTTATGAGGACCTCCGTAATGAGTTGGAGAACTACGTCGCATACACACACCATTTTTAATGCCTATTTTCGTATTTACAGACCCTTTTTTAGGAATTACCCAAATTTCTTGATTTTTCATGTGTATTTGTCCATGGATCTGGCTTCTCTGAGCATCCAAATGTTTTATTGAAAAATCTTTATGAGGACTTCTGTAATGAGTTGGAAAACCATCACGTATACTAACACCGTTTTTTAATGCATATTTCCACATTTATAGGTCCCTTTTTAGGAATTACCAACCTCAATTTTTCGTGTGTACTAGCCCATGGATCTGGCGCTTGGGAGCACCCAAAATTTTTTTCTAAAATTTTTTATGAGGACCTCCATAATGAGTAGGAAACCACCACGTATACTCACACATTTTTAACGCCGATTTCTGCATTTATAGATTTTTTTAGGAATTGCCCAAATTGCTTAATTTTTCATGTGTATTAGCCCATGGATCTAGTGCCTGGGAGCACCCAAAAAAAAATTCTGAATAAAATTTATGAAGACCTCTGTAATTAGTTGGGGGAACCACCATGTATACTCACACCATTTTTAACACCTATTTCCACATTTACATGCCTTTTTTTTAATAACATAATTTCTCGATTTTTCATGTGTATTGGCTATGGATTTGGCGCCTCAGAGCACCTAAAGTTTTTTTCAAAATAATTATAAGGACCTCGGTAATGAGTTGGGGAACCACCACGTATACTCACACTATTTTTTTTACGTCTATTCCACATTTACAGGCCCTCTTTTAGGAATTAGCCAAATTCTACATTTTTCGTGTGTATTAGCCAATTGATCTGGCTCCTCAGAGCACCAATTTTTTTTTCTAAACAAACTTTATTAGGATTGCCGTAATTAGTTGGGAACCACCATATATACTCACACCATTTTTACGCCTATTTCCGAATTTATAGGCGCGATTAGCCCATAGATCTGGCGCCTGGGAGCACCCAAAAAAAGTTTTCTTAAATTTTTTTATGTGGACCTCCGTAATGAATTGGAACCACTACTTATACACGCACTATTTTAACGCCTATTTCTATATTTACAAGCCCTATTTTAGAAATTACCAAATTTCTTGATTTTTTACGTGTATTAACTCATGGATCTGGCGCCTCGAAGCACCCAAATTTTTTATCTTAAAAAACTTTATGAAGACATCCGTAATAAGTCAGGGAACCACCACGTATACTTACACCATATTTAATGCATTTCCACATTTACATGCATCATTTAAAGAATTAACCAAATTCCTCAATTTATTATGTGATTAGCCTATGGATCTGGCGCCTCAGAGCACCATAATTTTTTTTCTGAAAATTTTTATGAAGACCTCTGTAATGAGTTGGGGAACCATTACGTATACTGACATTATTTTAACACCTTTTTCCATATTTATTGATCATTTTTATGGTTTACCCAAATTTTTCGATTTTTCGTCTGTATTTCCCCATGGATATGGTGCCATTTTTAACGCACATTTCCACATTTACAAACCCTTTTTAAAAAATCGCACAAATTACCCAATTTTTCGTGTGTATAAACCCATGGATGTAGGCTCGGAGCACCCAAATTTTTTTTCTCAAAAAACTTTATGAGGACCTCCGTAATGAATTGGTGAACCTTAACGAAAACTCACATCATTTTTTAACGCCTATTTCCGTAATTACAAGCCTTTTTTTAATAATCGCCTAAATTCTCTGATTTTTCATATGTATTAACCCATTGATCTAGCGCCCGGAGCACCCAAAATTATTTCCACAAAAACATTTGATGAGGACCCCCATAATGAGTTGGGGAACATTCACGTATACTCACACCATTTTTTAACGCCCATTTTTGTGTTTACAAACCATTTTTTATGAATCGCCTAAATTCTCCAATTTTTCGTGTGTTTAATTAGCCAATAGATCTGACGCCCGGAGCACCCAAATTTTTTTTCTCACAAAACTTTAGTAGGACCTCCGTAATGAGTTGGGGAACCTTCACATATAATCATACCATTTTATTAAAGCTCATTTCCGCATTTACAAGCATGTTTTAAGAATCACTCAAATTTCTTGATTTTTAGTGTGTATTAGTTTTTCTCAAAAAACTTGATGAGGACCTCCATAATGAGTTGGGGAACCTTCATGTATACTCACACCATTTTTAACGCCAATTTCCGTATTTCCAAGCCCTTTTTTAAGAATCGCACAAATTCCCAGATATTTTGTGTGTATTAACCAATGGATTTGTCGTATACTCACACCAGTTTGTTAACGTCCATTTCCGCATTTAAAAGTACTCTTTCATGAATCATTCAAATTCCTCAATTTATTGTGTGTATTAGCCCATAAATCTGGTGCCTGGAGCACCCAAATTAATTTTCTAATTTTTTTTATAAGGACCTTTGAAATAACTCAAGGAACCTTCACATATACTCAAATCATTTTCAACGTCATTTCCGTATTTACAAGCTCTTTTTAGGAATTGTCAAAATTTTCCAATTTTTTGTGTGTATTATCCCATAGATCTGACGCCCGGATCACCCAAAAAAAAATTCTCAAAAAAAATTATGAGGACCTGTGTAATGAGTTAGGAAACCCTCACGTATACTCACACCATTTTTTAACGCTCATTTCCGCATTTACAAGCCCTTTTTTAAGAATCGTCCAAATTTCTCAAAAAACTTTATGAAGAATTTGTAATGAGTTGGGGAACCATCACGTATACTCACACAGTTTTCTAACGCTCATTTCTGCATTTACAAAACTTTTTTTAAGAATCGCCTATATTCCCAGATTTTTCGTGTGTATTAGCCCATTGATGTGGCGCCTTGATCCCCAAAACTCTTTTTTCAATAAACTTTATGTGTTCCTCTATAATGAGTTGGGAACCTTCACGTATAATTACACCATATTTTTAATGTCCATTTTCGCATTTACCAGCCTTTTTTTAAGAATCGCCAAATTCCCCAATTTTTCGTGTGGATTAACCCATGGATCTGGTGTCCGGAGCACCCAAATATTTTTTCTCAAAAAACTTTAAGAGGACCTTCGTAATGAGTTGGGGAACCTTCACGTATACTCACTCCATTATTTTAACGTCCATTTCCGCATTTGCAAGCCCTTTTAAAAGAATTTTTCCAATTTTTCGTGTGTATTAGCTCATAGATATGGCGTCCTGAGCACCCTAATTCTTTTTCTCAAAAATATTATGAGGACCTCCGTAATGAGTTGGGGAACCTTCACGTATACTAACACTATTTTTTTAACGTCATTTCCGCATTTACAAACCCTTTTCTAAGAATCTCCCAAATTCCTCAATTTTTTGTGTGTATTAGCAATGTATCTGGCGCCCGAAGCACCTAATGTTTTTTCTCAAAAGGTTTTATGAGGAACTCCATAGTGAGTTGGGGAACCTTTACGTATACTTATCCCATTTTTTTAACGCCCATTTTCGCATTTACAAGCCATTTTTTAAGAATCGCCTAAATTTCGTAACTTTTCATGTATATTAGCTCATGTATCTAGTACTCGTAGCACCAAAACAATTTTAAAAAAAAAAAGCTTTATAAGGATCTCCGTAATGAGTTGGGGAACCTTCACATATACTCACACCAATTTTTAATGCCCATTTCCGCATTTTACAGCCCCTTTTTAAGAATAGTCAAATTCCCTCATTTTTTCGTGTGTATTAGCCCGTTGATTTGGCGGTCGGATTACCCAAAATTGTTTTCTCAACAAACTGTAGGAGGACCTCTGTAATGAGTTGGAGAACCTTTACGTATACTCACACCATTTTTAAAGCCCATATTTACATTTACTAGCTTTTTTTTTAAGAATCGTCAAATTTTCCAATTTTTCGTGTGTATTAGCTCATAGATCTTGCACCAGGAGCACCTAAAATTTTTATATCAAAAAATTTTATGAAGACCTCCGTAATGAGTTGAGAACGTTCACGTATACTCACACAACTTTTTTAACGCCTATTTCAACATTTACAATACTCTATTTAAGAATCGCTCAAATTTCTCACTTTTTCGTTTATATTAGATAATGGATTTGGCACCCGTAGCCCCCAATTTTTTTTGTCAAAAAACTTTATGAGGATATCCCTATTTAGTTGTGGAACCTTCACGTATAATCATATCATTTTTAACGCCCATTTTCACATTTATAAGCTCTTATTTAAGAATTGCCCAAATTTCTTGATTTTTCTTGTGTATTGACCCATTGATCTGGCTCTCGGAGCACCTAATTTTTTTTTCTCAAAAAACTTTATGAGGACCTTCATAAATAGTTGGTGAATCTTCACATATACTCACACCATTTTTTAACGACCATTTCTACATTTACACGCACTTTTTTAAGAATCTTTCAAATTCCTCTAATTTTCGTGTGTATTATCCCATTGATCTGTCGCCCGGAGCACCCAAAACTTTTTCCTCAACCAACTTAATGAGGACCTCCGTAATGAGTTGGGGAACCTTCATGTATAATCACACCATATTTTTAACGCCGATTTCCGTATTTAGAAACCCTTTTTATGAATTGCCCGAATTCTCTAATTTTTGTGTGTATTAGGCTATGGATCTAGCGCCCGAAGCACCCAAATGTTTTTCTCAAAAAAATTTATGGCAACCTCCGTAATGAGTTGGGAAACCTTCATGTATAGTCACACCAGTTTTTAACGTCATTTTCGCATTTACAAGCTATTTTTGAAAAATCACCCAAATTTTCTAATTTTTTGTGTGTATTAGCCCAGGAATCTAGCGGTCGGAGCACCCAAATTTTTTTTCTCAAAAATATTATGAGGACTTCTGTAATGAGTTGGAGAACCTTCACGTATACTCACACCATTTTTAACGCCCATTTTCGCATTTACACTTCCTTTTTTAAGAATCACCCAAATTCCTCAATTTTTCGTCTGTATTAGCCATGGATCTGGCACCCGAAGCACCTGAATTTTTTTTTTCCCAAAAAATTTTATAAGGACTTTTATAATGAGTTGGAAATCTTCACGTATTATCACACTAATGTTTTAACGCTTATTTTCCGCCTTTAAAAACCCTTTTTTAAGAATAGCCAAATTCCCCTATTTCTAGTGTATATTAGCCCATGGATTTGGCGGTCGGAGAACCCAAAACTGTTTTCTCAAAAGACTCTACGAGGACCTTCGTAATGAGTTGGGTAACCTTCACGTATACTCACACCAGTTTTTAACGCCTATTTTAACATTTACAAGCTTTTTTGAAGAATCGCTAAATTCCACGATTATTCGTCTGTATTAGCTCACGGATCTAGTGCCCGGACCACTCAAATTTTTTTTATCAAAAGATTTTATGAGGAACTCCATAATGAGTGGGGAACCTTCACTTATACTCACACTATTTTTGATGCCTATTTCCGCATTTACAATCCTTTTTTTAAGAATCGCTCAAATTTCCTAATTTTTCGTGTGTATTTGCCAATTGATTTGGCACACAATTTTTTTTTGTCAGAAAACTCTTTGAGGACATCTGTAATGAGTTGTGGAACTTTCACGTATAATCACACCATATTTAACACCCATTTCGCATTTACAAGCCTTTTTTTAAGAATCGCCCAAACTTCCTAATTTTTCGTGTGTATTAACTCATCGATTTGGCTCCTGGAGCACCCAACTTTTTTTTTCACAAAAAAATTTATGAGGACCTCCGTAATGAGTTGGAGAACCTTCACGTATACTCACACCATTTTAAGCCTATTTACGCATTTACAAGCCCATTTTTAAGAATTGCCCAAATTTCGTGATTTTTCGTGTGTATTACCCCATTGATCTGGTGCCTGTAGCACCTAAAATATTTTTCTCAAAAAACTTTATGAGGACCTCCGTAATGAGTTCGGAAACCTTCACGTACACTTACACTATTTTTAACCCCCATTTGTGCATTTACAAGCCCTTTTTTAAAAATCGCCCAAATTTCTAACTTTTCGTGTGTATTGGCCGATAGTTCTGGCGCTCGGAGCACCCAAATTATTTTTCTCAATAAACATTATGAGAACCTCCGTAATGAATTGGGTAACCTTCACATATACTCACACAATTTTCTTAACGTCCATTTCCACATTTACAAGCCCTTTTTAAGATTTACCCATATTGCCCGATTTTTCAAGTGTATGTATTATTCCATGGAGCTGGCCTAGAGCACCCATAATTTGTTTCTCAAAAAACTTTATGAGGACCTTCGTAATGAGTTGGGGAACATTCACGTATACACACACCATTTTCTTAACACTTATTTTCGTATTCAGAAGCCATTTTTTTAAGGATCACCCAAATTCCTCAGTTTTTCGTGTGTATTAGACGACGTATCTGGCTCCCGGAGCATCCAAAAATATTTTCTCAAAAAACTTTATGAGGACTTCCGTAATGAGTCTGGAACCTTCATGTATACTCACACCACTTTTTGGCGTCTATTTCCGCATTTACAATTCTTTTTTAAGAATCAATCAAATTTCCCAATTTTTCGTGTGTATAAGCCAATGAATTTGGCGCCTGAAGCACCCAATATTTTTTGTCAAAAAACTTTTTGAGGACCTCAATAATGAGTTGTAGAACCTTCACGTATAATCACCCCATTTTTTAACACCCATTTTTGCATGTACAAGCCCCTTTTAATAATCGCCCAAATTTTCTGATTTTTCGTGTGTATTAACCCATAGATCTGGCTCCCAAAGCACCCTAAAAAATTTTCTCAAAAAATATTATGAGGACCTCCGTAATGAGTTAGGGAACATTCAATTATTTTCACACCATTTTTAACTCCCATCTCCCCTTTAAAAAATCTTTTTTTTTAAGAATCGCCAAATTTCCTGATTTTTTGTATTAGCCCATGGATCAAGCAGCCAGAGAACCCAAAAATATTTTCTCAAAAAGTTCTATGAGGACCTCCGTAATGAGTTGGAAAACTTTCACGTATAATCACACCATTTTTAAAGCCCATTTCAACATTTACAAGCCCTTTTTTAATAATCGTCCAAATTCACTGATTTTTCATGTGTATAAGCCCATAGATCTGACGCTTGGACAACCCATTTTTTCCTCAAAAACTTTATGAGGACCTCCGTAATGAGTTAGTTAACCTTTAAGTATACACATAATTTTTTAACGCCCATTTCCGCATTTACAAGCCCTTTTTATGAATCGCCAAAATTTCTCAATTTTTCGTGTGTATTAACCCATTGATCTGGCACTCGGAGCACCCAAAATTTTTTTTGTCATAAAATATTTATGAGGATCTCCGTAATGAGTTGGGAAACCTTTATGTATAGTCACACCATTTTTAGTGCTCATTTCCCCATTTACCAGCCCTTTTATAATAATCGCCCAAATTCCCCAATTTTACGTGTATTAGACCGTTGATTTGACGCTCGGAGCACCCAAATATTTTCTCCAAAAATATTATTATGACCTCTTTAATAAGTTAGACAACTTTTACGTATACTCACACCATTTTTAATGTTCATTTCCACAATTACAAGCAGTTTTGAAGAATCGACCAAATTCTTTGATTTTTTTGTGTGTAAAGCCCATGGATCTAGTGTCTGCAACACCCAAATTTTTTTCTCAAAAAACTATGTGAGGACCTCTATAGTGAGTTGGGAACCTTCACATATACTTACACCATTTTTAATGCACATTTTAGCATTTATGAGCTCTTTTTAGAATCACCAAAATTTTCTAATTTTTCATGTGTATTAACCCATGGATCTGACACTCGTAGAACCAAAACTATTTTTTCAAAAAACTTTATGAGGACTTTTGTAATGAGTTAGGGAACCTTCATGTATACTCACACAATTTTTTAACGCCCATTTACGCATTTACAAGCCCTTTTTAAGAATCGTCCAATATCACTGATTTTTCGTGTACATTAGCCCATGGATCTGGCGCACTGAGCATCCAAAAGTTTTTTCTCAAAAATATTTACGAGGGTCACCGTAATGAGTTGGGAACTTTCATATATACTCTCATAATTTTTCTAACACCCATATCCCTATTTACAAGACATTCTTTTAAGAATCTCCCGAATTCTCAGATTTTTCGTGTGTATTTGCCTATTGATCTGGCGCCTTGAGCACCCAAACTTTTTATCTCAAAAAACTTAATCAGTACCTCCGTAACGAGTTGGGTAACCTTCACGTATACTCAAACCATTTTTCTAACGATCAATTCCTCATTTAAAAACCCTTTTTTAAGAATCGCCCAAATTTCATGATTTTTCGTGTGTATTAGCCTATGGATTTGGCGCTCGGAGCACCCCAATTTTTTTTCTACAAAATCTTTATAAGGACCTTTGTAATGAGTTGGGAAACCTTCACTTATACTCACACCATTTTTAAACGTCATTTCCGTATTTACAAGTCCTTTTTTAAGAATCGCCCAAGTTCCCGATTTTTCTTGTATTAGTCCTTAGATCTGGCGCCCGGAGCACCCAAATTTTTTCTCCCAAAAAACTTTATGAGGAACTTTGTAATGAGTTGGAGAACCTTCACGTATACTCACACCATTTTTGAATGCCCATTTCCGCATTACAAACTCTTTTATAATAATCTCCCAAATTCAAGGATTTTTTCATATGTATTAGCTCATGGATCTGGAGCTAGGAGCACCCATAATTTTTTCTCAAAAAAGTTTATGAGAACCCCCGTAATGAGTGGGGAAACCTTCACGTATACTTAAACCATTTTTTAACGCCCATTTCCGTATTTACAAGCTCTTTTTAAAAAATAGCTCAAATTCCCCATTTTTTTATGTGTTTAATTAGCCCATGGATCTGTTGAAAAGAGTACCCAAAATATTTTTCTCAAAAAAATTTATGAGGACCTTTGTAATTAGTTGGGGAACCTTCATGTATACTCACACCATATTCTTAACATTAATTACCTCATTTACAAGCCATTTTTTAAGAATCACCCAAATTTCCTAATTTTTCATGTGTGTTAGCCCATGGATCTGGCTCCTGGTAGACCCTAAATTTTTTTCTCAAAAAACTTAATGAGGAATTCCGTAATGAGTTGGAGAACCTTTACGTATACTCACACCATTTTTAACGTCCATTTCCGCATTTACAACTTCTTTTTTAAGAATCACTCGTATTTCCCATATTTTTGAGTGTATTAGCCCATGAATTTGGCGCCCGGAGCACTCAATTTTTTTTTCTAAAAAAACTTTATGAGAACCTTTGTAATGAGTTGGAGAATCTTCAGGTATACTCACACCATTTTTTAACGCCCATTTCCGTATTTACAAGTCTTTTTAAAGAATCACACAAATTCCCTAATTATTCATGTGTATGGATCTGTCGCCCGGATCACCCAAAATTTGTTTATCATAAAATATTATGAAGACCTCTGTAATGAATTGATGAACCTTCACTTATACTCACCCCACTTCCACATTTACAAATCTTTTTTTAGGAATCACCAAAAATTTCTCGATTTTTTGTGTATATTATCCCATGGATTTGGCGCCCGGAGAACCTAATTTTTTTTTCTCAAAAAACATTATGAGGACGTTCGTAATGAGTTGGGGAAACTTGATGTATTCTCACACCATTTTTTTAACACCCATTTCTGCATTTAAAAGCCATTTTTTAGGAATCTCCCAAATTTCCCAATTTTTCGTTTTTATTAGCCCATTGATCTGGCGCCTGGAGCACCCAAATATTTTTCTCAAAAGACTATGAGGGCCTTTGTAATAAGTTAAGGAACCTTCACGTATACTCACACTATTTTTATAACGCCGATTTCTGCATTTACAAGCCTTTTTTTAAGAATCATCTAAATTCCCCAATTTTTCGTGTGTATAAGCCCATGGATCTAGCGCCCGGAGCACCTAAATTTTTTTCTCAAAAAACTTTATGAGGACCTCTGTAATGAGTTGAGGAACCTTCACTTATACTCACTCCATTTTTTTAACTTCCATTTAAGCTTGTTACAAGAGCTTTTTTAAAAATATCCCAAATTTCCCAATTTTTTGTGTATTAGCCAATGGATCTGACGCCCAGAGAACCCAAATTTTTTTCATCAAAAATATTTATAAGGACCTCCGTAATGAGTTGGGGAACCTTCATGTATACCCACACTATTTTTTAATACTCATTACCGCATTTACAAGCCTTTTTTAAAGAATAGTCCATATTCTAATTTTTGTGTGTGTATTAACCCATAGATCTGGCGCCTAGAGCACCCAAAAAAATATTCTCAAAAAAATTTCTCAGCACCTCCGTAATGAGTTTGGGAACATTCACGTATACTCATACCATTTTTTAACACTCATTTCCGCATTTACAAGCCTTTTTTTAAGAATCACCCAAATTCCTCGATTTTTTATGTGAATTAGCCCATGGATCTGGCGCCCAGAGCACCCAAAAAATATTCTCAAAAAACTTTATGAGGACCTCCGTAATGAGTTGGGAAACCTTCACGTATACTCACACCATTTTCGAAACGTCCATTTTCGCATTTAAAAGCTCATTTTTAAGAATCGCCTAAGTTCCTGATTTTTCTTGTACTAGTCCATGGATCTGGTGCAGGAGCACCCAAAAAATTTTCTCAAAAAAACTTTATGAGGACCTTTGTAATGAGTTGGGGAACCTTTACGTATACTCACATCATTTTTTAATGCTCATTTCCGCATTTACAAGCCCATTTTAAAAAATCGCCCAAATTCAACGATTTTTCGTGTGTATTAGCTCATGGATTTAGCGTCAGGAGCAGCCATAATTTTTTTTCTCAAAAAACTTTATGAGGACCTCCATAATGAATTGGGGAACCTTCACGTATACTTAAACTAAGTTTAACGTCCATTTCCGCATTTACAAGCACTATTTTAAAAATTGCTCAAATTTTCCAATTTTCGCATGTATTAGCCCATGGATCTAGCGACAGGAGCACCCAATTTTTTTTTTCTTAAAAAACTTAATGATGACCTCCGTAATGAGTTGGGGAACCTTCACGTATACTCACACAATTTTTAATGCTCATTTTCGTATTTACAAACTCTCTTTTTTGAATGGCAAAAAATTCCCGATATTCCGTGTGTTAATCCATGGATCTAGTGCCCGCATAACCCAAAATATTTTTCTTAAAAACTTTTATGAGGACCTCTGTAATGAGTTTGGGAACCTTCACGTATACTCACACCATTTTTAACACCATTTTTGCATTTACAAGTTATTTTTTGCGAATCGCCCAAATTCTCCAATTTTTCGTGTTTAATTGCCCATGGATCTGGCGTCCAGAGCATAAAAAATTGTTTTTCTCAAAAAACTTTATGAGGACCTTCTAATGAGTTGGGGAACCTTCACTTATACTCATACCATTTTTTATCGTCATTTCCGCATTTACAATTCCTATTTTAAAATCACTCAAATTCACCGATTTTTTGTATGTATTGACCCGTGGATCTTGAACACAGAGCACCTAATTTTTTTCTCAAAGAATTTTATGTGGACCTCCGTAATGAGTTGGTGAACCTTCATGTATATTCGCACCATTTTTAACGTCCATTTCAGCATTTATAAGCCTATTTTAAGAATCCCCCAAATTTCTTGATTTTTCATGTATTAACCTATGAATCTGGCACCCGGAGCACCCTAAAAAATTTTCTCAAAAAATTTTATGAGGACCTCCGCGATGAGTTGAGGAATTTTCATATATACTCACACCATTTTTAATGTCCATTTCCGCATTTTCAAGCTCATTTTAAGAATCACCCAAATTTCGTAATTTTTTGTGTGTATTAGCCCATGGATATGGTGCCCGGAGCACCCAAAAGTATTTTCTCAAAATACATTATGAGGACCTCTGTAATGAGTTTGGGAACCTTCACGTATACTCACACTATTTTTTTAACGCGCATTTCCGCATTTACAAGCCATTTTTTAAGAATCGCTCAAATTTCTCAATCTTTCATGTGTTTTAGACCATGATCTGGTGCCCAGAGCACCCAAAAACATTTTCTCAATAAACTTTATGAAAACCTCCGCAATGAGTTGGGAACCTTCACTTATACTCATATCATTTTTTTTAACGCCCATTTTCGCATTTACAAGCTTTTTTTTTTTGGAAAAAACTTTATGAGGACCTCCTTAATTAATTGGGGAACCACCACATATACTCACACTATTTTTTAACGCCGTTTACGCATTTATAGGCCTTTTTAGGAATTACCCCATATCCTTTATTATTCGTGTGTATTAGCCAATGGATCTTGCGCCCTGGAGCACCCAAAAATATTTTCTGAAAAGTTTTTATTAGCATTTCTGTAATGGGTTGGGGAACCACCATGTATACTCACACCATTTTAAACGCATATTTCGCATTTACATGCCATTTTTTAGGAATTACCTCAATTTCTTGATTTTTCATGTGTATCAACCCATGAATCTGGCGCCTCGGAGCACCCAATTTTTCTTCTTCTAAAAAACCCTTTATGAGGACCTCCGTAATGAGTTGGGGAACCACCAGTATACTCACGATATTTTTATAATGCCTATTTCCGCATTTACAGGTCTTTTTTAGAAATTACATAAATTTCTCAGCTTTTCGTATGTATTATCTCATGGATCTGGCGCCTCAAAGCACTCAAAGTTTTTCCTGAAAATTTTTATGAGGACCTCTGTAATGAGTTAGGGAACCACCACGTACACTCACATTATTTTTAATGCCTATATTTCAGGACTTACAGTTCCCTTTTTAGGAATTACCAAATTTCTTTGATTTTTCGTGTGTATTAGCCCATGGATCTGGCGCTTGAGAGCACCCACAATTTTTTTCAGAATTTTTTCTATGAGGACCTCTGTAATAAGTTGGGTAACCACCACGTATACTCTCACCATTTTTTAACGCTTATTTCCCCATTTACTGCCCTTTTTTAGGAATTACATAAATTCCTCGATTTTTCGTGTGTATTAGCCCATGGGTCTGGCGCCTCCGAGCACCTAAATTTTTTTCTGAAAAAACTTTATGAGGACCTGTGTAATGAGCTGGGGAACCACCAAGTATACTAACACCATTTTTAACGCCTATTTTCGCGTTTATATCCCCTTTTTAGGAATTAGCCCAATTCCTCGATTATTCGTGTGTATTAGCCCATAGATTTGGCGCCTCGAAGCATCCAAATTTTTTTCTGAAAAAACTTTATGAGAACCTTCGTAGTGAGTTGGGGAACTACCATGTATACTCACACCATTTTAACGCCTCTTTCCGCATTTACATGACCTTTTTTAGAAATTATCCAAATTCCTCTATTTTTCGTGTGTATTATTAGCCCATGGATCTGCCGCCTTGAAACACCCAAAAAAATTCTGAAAAAACTTTATCAAGACCTCTGTAACGAGTTGGGGAACCATCATGAATACTCATACCATTTTTAACGCTTATTTTCGCATTTAAAGACCTGTTTTTAGGAATTACCCAAATTAATCAATTTTTCGTGTGTATTAACTCATGGATCTGGTACCTTGGAGTACTCAAAATGTTTTTCTGAAATAATGTAAGGAGGACCTCCATAATGAATTGGGGAACCATCAAGTATACTCACACCATTTAAATGCCAATTTCCGCATTTACAAGATTTTTTTTAGGAATTACGCAAATTTCTCGATTTTCGTGTGTATTAGCCAACGGATCTGGTACCTTAGAGCACCCAAAAATAATTTCTGAAAAATATATATGAGGACTTCCGTAATGAGTTTGGGAATCACCACGGATGCTGACACAATCTTTCTAATGCCTATTTTCGAATTTACATGCCATTTTTTAGAAATTATGCATTCCTCATTTTTTTCGTGTGTATTAGTCCATAAATCTGGCGCCTCGGAGCACCCAAAAATTTTGCTGAAATTTTTTTATGAGGACCTCCGTAATGAGTTGGGGAACCACCATGTATACTCACCCCATTTTTTAAACGCCTATTTCCGCATTTACAGGCCCATTTTTAGGAATTATGCAAATTTCTCGATATTTCGTGTGTATTAGCCCATGGATCTGGCGCCTCGGAGCACCCAAAAATGTTTTCTGAAAAAACTTTATGAGGACCTCCGTAATGAGTTGGGGAACCACCACATATACTCACCCCATTTTTTTTAATGCTTATTTCCGCATTTACAGTCCAATTTTTTGGAATTACTCAAATTCCTTGATTTTTTTTATGTATTTGCCTATGATCTGGCGTCCGGAGCACGCAACATATTTTTTTGGAAAAAAAAACATGTAAAGGAACCCGTCTTCGTCCTTGTTTTTCTCGAGAAGTAGTTGGAGGCACAATGTTCTTGAAAAAAATAAATATAGTAGTTAACACAATTTGTGTTCCATGACGAGACACACCATTCCTTAACATAGTTTAAAATTTTTAAATATCTTGTACACTGATTTTGTTTTCATTTTATTTTTCATTCGCTCCGAAAAATCGATTCAAAAACACCGAATCAAATCGAACTGAATCGAATTATTTTGATTTGGTATACGATGCATACTTTTCTAAAATCGAAAATCGAAGCACCGAATTGAAGTTTGATAAAACCAAACCGAATTGCCACCCTAGTAGTAACTTTTATATAACTTTATTTTAAAAAATTTTAAGCCCAAATTCACATAAATTAAAATAGATGAAAGTATAATAGATCAAACGATTTTTCTCTCTCTGTCTTTTTATTTTGACAGGAAATATAGAGGTTGACATTGTTTAGCAAAGTTGATTAAAAGTTTTTTTTTTGGTGGAGAAAAAGATTTAACTATTTTTTGAGTTTATTAAGAGCATATATTACCAAGGGACGAAATATGTAAATATAACTCTTTACCATTTAAATAGAAGAAAAAAAAACCTATTTTCTTGAATAATCATTTAAGAGTTGGTAAGATCCCACTAAAGTCATTTTTAATATTTCTTATAAAATTATTTAATTATAATTTTTAGGTCCTTCGAAAGAAAAAAAAACATCAACCATAGCAGGAGAAGAACAAAAATAAACACTTAGGAATTTTTAGTAGTTCACATGTACTCATTATCATTTGATCACTTAATTCTTTTGAAATATCATAAGATACAAGTACTTTTTTATAATTGAAAAACATCTAGATGATGTTAATGGGATAAAAGAAGTAATTAAATCTTTTTTGACAATTAATTCAATTGATGGAATTAATAGCATAATTGAAAAATATACATTAAAAGCATATTTTATCTTACATACTAAGATCATGAAATAGGTGAATGATTCTGCTAACAAGCAGAGCCATTGGCAATCTTCAGATAGGCATGCAACAAATATGGAACACAGAGACAGAAAATATGGATGAAACAACGACATGAACGCGAAAGAGTGCTGATAGCTCAGACCTCATATTCAAGACAACGTTTCGATGATCACATCAAGGGCTTAGATGCAGGATAATTCCAACATTCACAAGGACCAGACATTCATCATTCCAAGTATTACAAAGAAAGATGTAATACGAAGTTACTTGGCTGATACAGATCCAACCACATACATACAGTTCATAAGTGGCTCAAAGATGGCCAATTGTGAAATGAAATGGAAATTCAGAAGGTAGATCCATTCCAGCCAAAGAAGGAACCCTGCAAAATACAGCAGTAGTTATCAGTTTCGTCAGATTTAGGAGGACAGAATACTTATATGACCGACACTCCTAAAGTGGAACATTATGTTCACAAATACTTGAGGAATCGGAGAAGTACAAAAACTTCTAGTGTTCTTAGACAGTGAAAGTTTATTTACATGATCTAGTACTGGTGTAAAGCATGAAGACATTGTGCATATTCTTGACTTTGATGGGCCTAAACAAACAGGAAGAATGCAATGAGAGATATGCGGGGAATTTACTCATCCTTGATAGACTATGAAGCCTGGCACATACCTTAGCATCATAGAATTTCAGGAAAAATCGAGATTTGGGGATAGACAATTTAGTCTCAAGTATGTCAGCTATTGCAGCACTGAGTTTCTTATTGACATCAGCATTTAAGCCCCCAATGGAGACCAACTCTCCATAGGCAGCAGGCTGTTCCGTACCCCCGAAAGCCATGGGAACAGATCCCTTCAACACAATCATGACATACTGCACAATGAAAGCAATATTACTGCACTACAGAGAAACCAAACAAACACAAAAGGGATGATAAAGCATGTCAATTGAGCTTCTCAAGAGAGACTAAAGGCAAAACTTGTTGAGTGAACCTACATGCTAAAATGTTCATCAGCTAATGCATTTTCTACAAAGAGGCAATTACTTTCTAGTTTCTACTAAGTGAGACTTATGAATTCATCAAGCAAGATACTGATTATCTTGTAAAGCTAATAGCTTTTAGAACATTAACTGCAAAGTCTAACCCTGTGAAGAATTTCTAGAGCCAATTCTTCAGGGGTAGAATTACCTTAAAAGCATCTTGGTCATTGAAAAAATTGCTAAAATAAAGGTGAATTCATTGCAGTAATTTCAAAAACTTACTAAAACAGAAGGTGATTTTCCTCATCTGTCCCAATTCTTCAGGGGCAGAATCACCTAGTGTATTTTGTCTCACCTGGGATTTGCACGTGAGACCTCATGGTTCTCAATCCACTTCATTGACCACTAGGCCACATCCTTGGGTGCCTTTCTTCTATTCTTTCCTTTACGTATTATTCCGTCGAACCGATCAACAAAATAATGATATTGACCGACAATAAACTTCAAGAAAGAAATGTGCATTTTGAAGCCAAACTATTCTATGCTACTCATGTTTCTGTTCTATCCTTTCCTTCCTATCCCAAATGATGGATCCAAGGATAGGAGTATTTAGGATTTGTAAATATTTACTTGTTCTTTTTCTTAAGCAGATAAATCCCTGAGGCCAAGTTGGCACACAGGTCAAAACTCAGTGGATATGTATTTTTCTCATTCTTGATTTGAGGTCTCCCTTTGTGATCCTGATTGTCATTTTATAAGACAGGTGTGAAAGTGAAAAAAATGTCGCAGGTTAGCAGGAGTAAGAATTGTGAAACTGGAAAATGTTTGGTAAATGATCTCAAACAACTACCAGAAGCACATTGTGTCAAAACATGAGGTCTTAATCAGAGTAAGTAGCAATTAGCCATACAAGATACAATTCCTAATTCATTGAGATTTGAGGCTAATACATTAAGACCCAAAGTGCTGTTAAGAAAGAAGTGTGAGACCTGAAGTCCCAAACTAAAGGAGAGCAGTTGCTCATTACCAACATCTAGAAGCTTTATAGTTTGGAAACTAGACAAATCCTATTCCTTAATCACTTAAACACAAATTCATGAGTATGAACACATTTCATTATTACATAGCTTCACTACAATGGCCAACCTAAAAGAAAGAAATTGCGCATCACCAACATTCAGAACTTTGAAAGTTCGAAACTAGACACATCACATTCCTTAGCACTTAAACACTAAAAATCACGAGTCTAAACACATTTCACTCTTCCATAGCTTCACAACAACATGATACACAGTATCAGCACAAGCAACGAGCATTGCTAACTCTACCATAGGGAAAATGAGAGCCACCTCATACTTCGTTTTCCCCCATGAACTTGACTATAATCCTTTTCACTTCAGCTATCTCGAAAAAATGGTCTGAAACTCAAATGCATTTTTGAGAAGGAGAAGGAAAGTCAAATGCATTTTTCATTACTATAATTTATTTCCAAACATTTTAAAATTATTTTCAACCAGAAATATTGTGATGACATTTCTAGGCTATAAAGCCTCATTGAGGGTGAGAAGTTAAAGAGCTTTCAAATATAAAATGGTCTCATTTCTTTTGGCAGACTAACAAGGGAAGAATGTAATATAAAATGAAACAGAGGGAGTACTACAGTGGTCAAATTTAAGCACGTAAATTTCTGCTACATTTGTGAGTCAATCAGATTTTTCTTTCATTTGTGGTTATTCCGAACTTCTTTAAGATACTTCTAACTATAAAATATTTTGTATCTCAATAGTCAGCACTGTGGAGATGGAGGCTGAGCAGAGATAGAGTTCTCTCAATGAAGCCACACTACTGCAAGCTGTTGGTGAGGAAGTTGGACTTCCTGCACATATCAGTTGGATTTCTAGGGGCTCTCAAAAGATGTATCTCTAGCTTGGTTGGCAACCAAGGGGGACTATTCTAAGTTCTAAGTTGGAAAAGAGGATCGCATATGTTAGCCTGTTCTTTCTGAGTAAAAGATCAGGCAAAGGTGTGGATTACCTCATATTGTTGGCAGGTGACTACATGATTGTGATGGGTAGTATTGAATTCGGCATGCATCACACAATAACAGGATCGGTAAAGGGTTGGTGCTCAATAGATGTGCTTGTAGAATCAAAATGAGATCACATAGGACATCGGATGTTGTCCCCCTAATAATAATGTGTGTCATGTAAAAGGAAATACTATAAAGGAGAGCAGGAGCTTTTGAAGGGAATCTAAAAATGTCTTTGTACACTTGAAGAATAGCCTTTGCTCTCAGTTAATTTTTGGTGCACACACAAAAATATCCCTACTTATATAGAAGATTGTGTGTCATTTGAAGAGTACCATATTTTGGTGCAAGTGCTCTACTTTTTGGTAAAATGCTTGTATATAAATGATCCATTTGTCCCAATTTCTGTGCCACACAAATGGTTAGAAGTGTTTTAGACCACAATTTCAAAATTCAGACTGAAAACCCGATGTACTGATCTACTCGTGCTATAAAAAGCCAGTCAACCTTTTGCTGCATTATTCCGAGTTTTCTTTTGTTCTCACTTTGCTATTGAACAGAAAAAGATCAAATCCTTTGTACCCACAATAGCATAGATGAAAACAACAACATAGTGGGAATCAGGAGAGTAGCGTGTACACAGACCTTACTCCCCCTTATTTCCGATAAACCCTCGGCAAAATCAAAATCCCTAAAGCACGAGACCCACAAAGACTTAATGACACAATTGAACATCTGGGTGACTGTCCAAACACTTAAGGCTCAACCCAAAAAGAGAATACAAACAATTGAAACATTATTACCTGTACAAGTTCAAAATACAACACAAAACAAGAAGGGAGAAGTATAACATACTGCTTCTGGTTTGCCGATGAGTTTGGCAACAGTGGAGGTAGCTTCAGAAAGTACGGAGGAAGTATCAACTCCTTCCAAGTTCACGTTTGTAGAAATGTTAAGGCACGGCATTTTCTTCTTCTTCTTCCTTAGCTGTTCTCGAGTCACTGTGAAAAACCCTCAAAATTTGGAATCTCCAACAATGCAAATTCGTTTTTTATATCCACCAAATAAAAAGAAGATTGGGCCTTTCTTTTTTCCTTTTTTAAGAGAAGTTGAGTCCCTAAGGTATACACCTTTTGCACTTTGCTTCATTGATTTTTTTTCTTTTACTGAATAAACCCCTAACTTCTTTTAATTTCTCTTTTCATATTAGTAATGTTCACCTAATATAAATAATTAAGTAGAGAGAAGTATTGTAAGCACCCTCAATTTGGCGTGAATTATTAGTTTCGTCTCTAAACTATTGACAGTTTTTAAAAACACTTTTTTTACTTACTTAATTGAAGTTACATACACCATGATCTTGCCACATAATATAACAAATGGCCTCAAATCCTTGTTTGTAGAAGCGTGAAACTTTTAATAAAAAGCCGAGAGAATTGGTGCCTTGTGTCTCGTGCGTTCAAGGCTTCAAGTAGGGGTGGACCCACCTTATGTCAAGGGTTCAAGCAGGGGCGAGGTGTCGACCGACACTGCTTCGTTGAAATTTTTTAATATTATCTATTTAAGAAAATCTAAAAAAATAAAAAAATATCCCTTCAAATAACATTAATGACACTGATTGAATATTTGAGTTTCTTGGCTCGTTGGTTTGCGGTGTGAATGGAATGGTCATTCGCCCCTGTGCGGCCAAGTTCGTATAGGAATTCGAACCTCCAACCTCCTATTTATAAGTCATATTAGGCTAAGATAAACCAATTGCACTAGAATATTAACTATCTCCAATGAGGCTATTATGAATACATTTCAAAATATGAAAACTTGCCGGGGTAAATTTTAGTTGTTTTATGTTTTATTAGTACGTTTTAAATTGTTTTGCTGTTCATTCGGAACTCATCCTCTTCTGTCTCAAATGCGGGAACACAGGGGAGGCACATCAGGGTGCCTTATGTCTCGTGCAGGAACATAACCATTATTGAGCCTTAGCTTGTGTATATATGAGTGCAATAAAGTATTTAAAACATGCTCTATATTCAAGGCTTTTCATCCTTTAATACAGATGTTGCTGGTCGGGGATCAGGTGAAGGAGGCTATTGAAAGCTACTATCTTGGAAAATGTGACGTATTTGCTTCCTGAGACTTTCTCAACGTGAAGAAGATTGTATGTGTGTACTGTGCTCGAACGATGTAGATAGTGAGAAGGATAAATTCTCAAATGGGATTAGTCTGACTCCAAGAATATTTAGCAATTATGAGTCTAGCAAGTCGTGGAGGTTTCGTTGCAGGTGGTGGTTGACACGTCACTTCAGCAAGAACATACTCATGCCAGATATTGCTTTAGATGATCGGGAGCTGTTGGCAGCTATGAAATGTTACCTTTCTGGATGCGAATTTATGTATGTTGTAATAAAGGTTAGAGAGTGTTTGGAAGGAACCAAGCAACTAGAAAATGGATTTTAGAAGAAGACCTTCTCACAATATCCAACAACTGGTCTTTGGTGTGACAAAATAATCATAAAATTTTCATACAAGTGTAAAATTTGGCTCTACATGTCAAAAGTGATAAAGCAATATAAGCAGCTCAATAATGGTTATGTTCTAACTTTTTCTATATATAAAAAGCTTCCATCCATTTGAGGCTCAAGACAAGTTAACTTATATAGCAAAGCTCTACTCTTCTTTATCCAGTGTCTTCCTTAAATGTGTTTTTTGGTGTTTAATTCCTCTCGACACTAGGATAGCATTATATTGTAATGACCCTCCTGGTCATTTCTGTGTCTTGCTTTCTGTGTGTCATTTAGGGCGTTCCTGTAGCGACCCCAAGTCATTTATGACTTCCTGGGACTGACAGTTAGGTCACCTGGTCGTTCGTTTGGTTATGGTGCGAGTTTTTGTATTTTGGAGCTTATGAACCTTGAACGATCATTTTCGATCAAAAGTTCAAGAAGATGACATCGAAATCCAATTATGACGATTCCATCACTCCGGAAGGGTCATTTTAGGCTAGTAGCATGGTCGGCATGACTCCCGAGGTTTTCAGTGTGAGTCGGTGCGATTAGGCGTTTTAACTTTAAGCCTAAGTTTGACTTTGGTCAACATTCTGAGTAAACGCGCTCGGATGAGAATTCCGTCAGCGCAGTTAGCTCCGGAATGTCAAGTTTGGTCTAGATTGACCTTTCTTTTGTGTCTCGAGATTTTTGATATTTTTCGGAGCTCTTTTGTGGTTTTTGACTTAAATTGACATTTGGGTGTGGGACCCACTTTTTATCAAGATGACCTCGTATGGAAATTTTGACTGTGCCATTGAGTCCAGAATATCGAATTTGATATGGTTGCATATCTCGTTTGCGTGCACGGGGTTCTTCGGAGCACCTCGTCGGAGTTTTTAAGTTTTAGGAAAATTTGCAGAAAATCTGCTATAAATGCAGAAATAACAGCAACATTTTTCCAAACTTCAAACCCTCATAACTCTCTCATCTTTCATCGGAATTAGGCGATTTAAAGTGAGGGAGTTTCGTATTGTTGGTGGCTTCGCTGTAGAGTGTTCGGAAGTTGTCGGGTGCACGTATTTTGAGGTAAATTTCGCGATAACTTGACTGCTGTACCCTTTTTCGAGCCTTTGTTTTTTGCATTCTTGTTTTGGTCATATCTCACTCATTTTAGCTCGGTTTTGGGTGATTCGAAGTCTCACGTGTTGGGAATTGTTGTGGCTTCATCGTAGAGTATTCAAGGAGTGCTGGGCACTTTTTGATTCTCGTTAGTTTCGAGTCTAGACTGTTGCATTGTTTTCTTTTAAGTGATTAAAGTGTGGTTTTTTTGCTTGTTGGGTTTTGCTGCGTTTTGAGCCCCGAATTGTGTTCCATTTTGGAACACAAGTTTGGGGTGCTGTTTTGGGTCTCTTGACGGAGTCAAATTCGAACAGTTCGGCGCGGGTCCCACGATTCCCGCTTTGACTCCAAAATTGACCCGTCTCCGTTTGTTGTGATTTTGGTGTCTAAATGACCGTAATAACATTGTGACTCTATTTTTGATAGCGGGGCAACATTTTGAGGCCGTTCGGATAGGGAAAGCTCCGGAGAAGTGATTTTGGAGCGCGTGTGATCGGCCTACAGGTAAGCTACGGTTTCCCTCTCTTAGATTGAGCTCGAGAATGTAAATGCATGTTGATTAGTTGGGATTTGGGTTGGGTAGTTATTGAATCATGTATAGGTGTTTAAAAATTATGTTTTCGGCCTATTTCGAGATTTATCGGGTAACTATGAGCATGCTTTGTGTTATTAATTGACCCTCCTCGCTATGTGGTGTGCTTGCATGCTTAATTACTCTTTATTTGAAGCTTATTGGGCCTTAGTTTAGGTTTGACTAGGGCTTGCCTTAGAAATACATGATTCGGATTCGATAGGCCTTAGTTTTGCCCCGATGTCGCTCGGCCAACTTAGATCCCTATAGATTGGAGTAGCAGACTTGAGTCTGATAGTTTGGGCCTTAGTTAGGCGATACGCTTGCTCCGACGATAGTTATCCTTATTTCCCTGATGTTACGACTTCACGAGTTAAGTCGGCGACGCTAGTTCTGCTTCGCGACTTGAATTTGATTTTCGATTAGATTCGATTCCAAGGACTTACATTGATTGGCTAAGTATGGACGGCGTTCCACGGACATTTATGAGCGTGGATCGATTAAGACTCTTTCAGCAGTTACATTGGCACATTTATAGAGCAGCTGGTTTAAGGTCCGGCCTCTATTGCGCAGTTACTTATATAGAGCATCCGGTTTAAGGTCCGGCCTCTATCGCTCAGATACTTATATATATAGAACAACCGGTTTAAGGTCCGGCCTCTATTGCCCAGATACTTATATAGAGCATTCGGTTAGAGTTCCGACCTTATATACTTGATATTTGTGATTGGTTACTTGGGTACTTATGGTGAGCATCCGGTTCGAGGTCCGGCCTTCAACTGTCAGATTCTACTAATTAGGGTTGAGGTTTTGGTTCGATGTTCTCCGTTCTTGGGTTCTTATATGCAATTCTCTTTAGTTATAGTTATTCTGTGTACTCGTCGGACTTATGGGGGTCCGTTCGGGTTTTTATTTAACTTGCGCACAAGTGTACCTTCTGGGCTTATGGGGGTCCAATTAGGTGTAGTTAGCTTATAGAATACTTTAGTTAGTTCTTTCTACACTCGTGTGCATTCCATTGTTAGTTAGATTTTCGTTCTTGACTTCGGTTTGTGTTATTCCTTCTTTTCATATTGCCTTTACTTTTTTAGTTCAGTCGGCCTATGATGCCTACTGGGTACATGTTGTTTTGGTACTCATGCTACGCTCTGCATCTGTTTCGTGATGCAGGTCCGAACACCAATGGCCAGCGTTGATCCAGTTTGGAGTAGTCTGATCCGAAGACGGGGGTGAGCACACGGCGTTTTGTACTATTTCAGTCTCCATCTGTATATATAGACTTGTCTTTTACCTTTCGAGACAATCCAGTCTATGTGGTCCACTTTTGGGACTTGTACTCGTTTTGCTAGTAGCTCTGTACTAGTGACTTACAGGTTCTGGGAGAGATCTTTATTTGTATATATGTTTTAGTTTGCTTCCGCCTATTTATGTTGTTATCTTAAATTTTGCCTACTCTTGTTTAGTTTCTGCCCTCAGACCCATTACTTGTTGTTCCGGGTTACGGGTTGGCTTACCTACTGGTGGGTTATAGTAGTTGCCATCATGATTCGAGGAGTCGGGTCGTGACATATATATTTAAGGAAATTATGCGTTGCACCTGATATATTTATACAAATGTGAATCTGAATGTAGTCGCAACTGTTTCTAAAAATCCCTTTAACACCTTGCTGAAGTTTCTCATTTAGCTTTTTTTCCCTATCTGCTTCTCCCAATCAGTAAAACAAAAACATATATAAGAGTTTACTACTAGCCATGTCCATATGTGTCTATTTGAGTGCTGTGTTGTGAAGACATATACAGTTTTAGATCATTTCTCACGGTTCATGATAGTTGATACCACAATGTCTCATGCCAACACTGAGTTTCTCAAACCAGCATTGATATAGTGGTACATATATACACACAAAAGGCAACTCCTGGTTCCATTTTCTTTTAACATTTTGGACATTATTGGGTTTTTACGTTTAATGTTCTGTGATTATAAGCAAATAGAAATGACTACGTATTTGATCATCAAAAGTTCAAAACCCTTCTAAAACCCAACACCTTACCCTGATCTTATGCTAGGCAACAAGTTTAATGATGAAAAAACAATAAAGTATTGTGAACAAGTTTTGTCTCAGAAAGAAGCTGCAGAGAACTGTCTGAAATACAGCCATACTACTACTACAAAGCTATAACCATACATTGGTTATAAAAAGCTTGACCATTTTCTGTTTTCTTATACGGAGGAAAAAGTCACGGAATGTTTAAGATGCTTTCAAGCATTAAGTCTATTCATTATGGCAAAACAGCAGATATTGAACAAAGGCTGCGCATAAGAAGAGAGAGCTTGAGTACTTAAGAATGCAGATTTCAATCTTCCTCCAAAACTATAGCAGAGGACAAGCACCTTTTCCCGACTCCGCTCAAGTTGGTTATTTCCCAACCTGTGCCTTCCTTGTAACGTTCAATCTGCAATCACAAAGAGGGGTATTGATTAATTGAACCATGTATGTAATGGAAGCTACGCATAGCAAGACAATGAAATAAATAATCTTATGTACCGTGTCTAGTACTTCATTATCAGATTGAGCCCCTCCAATGACATAAATGGACTCCTTTAGAGCAGAAGCAGTTACATAACCCCTTGAGTAGTTCATTTGTTCCCCAATCATCCATGTTCCACGACGGGGATCATATATCTCAACGCTTGGCATCATTTGAGACCCATCAGAGCCACCAAGTGCATATCTAAAGAGCAACCATGAAGCTAAAAGTGAATAACAAGAAGTAAAATGGGACAGGTCATGGACCATCCCCCTCCCCCCTAGTGATTCTTTAGACAATACACATCTCCTACTCTCGAAGATATAACATGGGACCAAAGATATAGAATGCAAAGAAGAGAGAAGAGGTCAACATACAACTTTCCCCCCAAAGGAACCAACGCATGATATGCTCTTTTTGTACTCATACTCTCAATTTTTGTCCAAGCATGTTCTCTGGGGTCAAACCTTTCAGCAGTCCTGAGGTGATAGCTAATAAGAAAGATGCTACAGGAGAACACAGCAGAAAACTGAAAAACAAGACTCAACTACTTTCACATGTGAAGATAATCTTCCGATTCAATGAAATAAAAGAAGTTGCAGATTTCTATCAGAACAACTTTAGCACTAAAAAGGACTGCGGTTTGGAAAACTACAAGCAACTCTCATTTCTCAGGTAATGAAGCCCAAATGTCAAGCTTTTTTGGGGCATACATTATAAAGAAATAAGAAAACAGCAATTCAGCAATAACTTACGCCAAATATTTGTCTCCATCAAATCCACCAACAGCATATAATGCACCATTGAGTTCTGTTGCTGCAAGAGAAAATCGCTGCATGAATGGTAGACAATCATGTCAGAGGAGATTATATTACCACTTTGAACAAGTAAGTCTAAACAATAGAACTAAATTGAAGCCTAGACTGTAAGCAAGGACAAGAAAGAGACAAATATTGTCTTTGTTTCCTAGTAATGAGATGAATTCACTCAGCCTCTGTAGTAAAATATGGCTAAACAATACATCATTTCATTTTGCAATTCTAACTAATTATTTCCCTCTACACTTTAAGGTCTTCTCCCTTGTGTATTTCTTCATACTACCTGACTGCTACTAAGGGATTGAACAGAAAGAAGAGACAGCAGCAAATCCATGGAAAACATGAAGATAAACGACCCCATAAAGACTTACTACCGAAATTAAGAGGATGAGAACAACATCCAAGGGTAATGCATATGAGCCTTCTTCAAAATATCACTATCGAAATGTAAGCAAGGAAAAGAATTAACCTTCTGCCACATGGATCGTGAAGGAATCCATTGACCTACTTGAGGATCATACATTTCAACTTCTGCAAAGTATTCAGTCCCATTTCCACCACCCATTGCAAATATCTTGTCCTTCAAAGTAGCTCCAGATAAGTTACTGTTTCTCTTTTTCAAATTAGAATGCACAGTCCACATATCATTGGCTGGGTTATATGATTCAACTTCACAAGAATAGAGTGGCATCAGTTTCAGAAACTTTAAGAGAAAGGGGGAGGAGGGTATGTGAAGGGAGGGACTACTGGCATTACCTGTGTTGTCCCACAACTTCTTGAATTTTCCACCAAATACATAGACTTCTCTACTCAGATTTGCAATTGCAAAATACGACCGAAATGAACTCATTGGCCTAAGTGGCTTAAAAATATCAGTCAACGGTGAGTACAAGTCCAAGGCCGATAGCCAGTTATTACCATCAAATCCTCCAGCTAGGATGATTGACTCATCACAGACTATTTCGTCTGACTCTACCACATTTTCACTATCATGTGTACGAGAGGGATTTGTGGACTCCAACATCAAACATCTACCTTTTAGCAGTTTGATTTCTTCTTGTGCATTAGTCTGAATTCCATGTGAAGACAAGGAAATAACAAAGGGGGAAAACATCAGATTTTCACTTCTGCAGACACATCATGTATTCAGGTAGGTATAGAGAATACAAAAATCAGTAAATCATTTAGAAAGAGAACAGACACAATATGAAGCATCAAATTGGACGATTATTGAAATCCTTGAAATCGGCGTAAGAATACAATCATCAATTATCACTGATACATACATCTAATTTTCAATTTGATAAAACCTTATGAATCAAGAACCTAAGGTGTTTCCCTTTTGGTCATTTTCAAATGGTTGTGCAATTGGATTTGTAAAACTTCTCAAGGGACATTTTCTGATATCCCCCAAACAAACAATAAGAGTGTCCTAAACATGGAAAGGTCTGTATAGGATGCAGAGACTTCTACCAAGTACGATATTTGCATAAGCAAACTTATACCCAACCCTGAAGAGTCTCCGAAAATAAAATGAATAATCACTCTTGTGAACAGATTGCACAGACTTCTGGGCAGCATTCCTTACTGTATAAGATGTATATTTATAATAATAATCCCCTCTCTGAACAATAAAAGAATGTTCAGAAAAGCCACCTCCACACAGATCAGCTCTATCCCTCGGATAAAGCAGATCTATCCCTCGGATAAAGCGGATAATCTCTCCTATAAATATTCAATTTCTATTAGTTTGTTTATTAACTCTTTGTACAGTAAATAGCAACTAATGTTCAATAATAGTTTTCCCTGCCAAGTTATATACCTGAAATTATATGATAATAATCTTATTATTTCCTCTTTTAGAAATCATACTAACATTTCTTTGGTATATCATCCTGAATCTTGAAGTCACCAAATTCTATGGCTTATTATCATGATTTCATCTACTTTAAAAGAAGAAGCAGAATCTCAAACTCTTTTCTGAATTTGTTTATCTTGTTCGATGACTACCTACTAATAAGCTCTGATAGTCCTAATTTTGCTACAAAATTCCTTTTTATCACCTATTGATATCTTAGTACTAAAAGATCCTACTTTGTTTGCAGATCTTATTCCAACGTGCTCCTTCTATCCTCCCCAGTCCCCCTCCCAACATAAATATAAAGACGAGGAAAATTTTAAAAAAATTGTCACTCTTCCAATGTTTTAGCATAGAATAGATATGTCACCATAAGACCGACATTATACAGAGATAAGGTTTACCAGCTTCTTCTCCAGGCCAGTCATTTTTTGGGTGTGCTGTTCCTTAAAAGCATTCAGTTCTTTCAGCAGCTGCAACAACAGAGATATTGAAGTCATATAAGAATATCTAGAGCAGAAATAGTATCATGGTTAATGATAATTGGCACATATTACAAGAAGATGAAGAACCTGAGCTACAAAAAGAGGATAACCAGCCAAGTCACAATTGCCTTCTTCATTCTTCTCTTCTCCAGGAGGCTGTGGTTCCATAAAACCTGCTTGATCAATCCTTGCATCATTATAACTTATCCCTTCATTGGTGTTTTCCTCTGCATGCCCGTTTCTGGAGAGCGCTGGCCATTCACGATCAAGAGCTATTTCTTTAAGTTTCATGTATATAAAACTCTTCTCATCCAATGCAGCTTGAGAATCAATGGAACTGGATGGCTTATTTTCCAAGTTTTGTGGTTCAGAAGATCTATTTTCTGCTCTCTTGTTCTTTGCAGGTGAACTTTGGATTATATTTCTCCGGAGTTCTGGATAATGTGGTGTGCTACTCGGAGCATATGCAAGAGATGAGAGTTGCGAGATCAATTTACTAGATTGAGTATGATCTAGCTCAAACCAGAAATGATGCTGCTTAAAATAGTTATCCTTAATTATTGGTCTAAACATATCTTCTTGCAGTGGTACACAATGCAGACGGACACGTATCTGAACCTTCAAAAGAAAAAGTGAAGTTTCAGTAGAATAATCCTAACAGAGCACGTACCATTGTGGTAAATATGGATAAGTCATGTTCAGTCAATTTAGGCTTTAAGTTTGTAAAGTTTATTATTCAGTTATGTAGGTCACGTAAGTTTATCTGTTCCTATTCTCTATAAGTTAGGTTAGCACGATCTGTTTTGTTAGCGCTATATAAAAACTCCATTGGAGGCTCATTAATAAACATACAATATCATTCTACTTCTGTGAATTTATATGGTATCAGCGCCAATATACTCTAACGAGTACGCCATCCAAGATCCAATAAAAAAATTTCTGCGCACAAATACCCCCTTCCACCTCTGTGGTTACTGCCGACGCAGCTCCAGTCCTCAAACATCTGATTCAATTCAACCCCTCCTCACAGCTGCCCATTAAATTGTCTGGCAGCGACAGTTTTACCATCTGGAAGGCCCAGATTGCCATGCTGCTTCATGGCCATGACCTCTATGTTCATCTTGACGGCACTAAATTGTCCCCTCCTGAAACAGTCACCACTAATGGCCTTGAGACTGCCAACCCCGAGTACAAGGATTGGTCTGCACGCACCTCCAAAGCTGTGTACGATCAACTTCACACTTCCTTTGCGAACAAATCGCAAACCCGCATCTTCAGCTTTCGTCACCATCTCAATCAAGTCAGCAAAGACCACAAATCAATTGCTGAATATATGCGAGAGATTTGCTCACTCCGATGAACTCGCCACAGCAGGTTCACCCGTCAATAACAAAGAACTCGTGGTGAAAATATAGAGTGGCCTTGGGCCAGAGTTCTATGAGATCGCAGCGGCCATACGAGCATGTGACTCTCCAATAAGCTGTGAGGAACTCTTTGATAAGCTTCTGGATCATGAACTATTAATCAAACATGAGGATCTCAAGAGGACTACCACCTAGGTCACTACAGTTGTTGCTCAATGTGTGACCAATCTGTTGGGGTTTATTTGCCCTGAGTTTCTTACCATAAATATGTTTTCCTTTTTGGAAAAAGTTTTGGATTGGCTAGTCCTTTTCTTGTAGGAAAAGGTTTAGGACTCTATAAATAGAGGTTTGTTTCTTCTAACTTAATCAACATTCACAATGTAGTCTTAAGGGATTTGAGAGTTTTGGTTAGGGGGAGAATTTGTGGGTCACAAGCTTGATACGTTATCACTTGTGTGAACCTCCCATGTATTCCGAGTGAATTGGTTGAGGTTATTTCTCTCTATATTTTGTACTCTCATGTTTATATAGTGGATTGCTCATCTCCTTTGTGGACGTAGGTCGATTGACCGAACCGCATTAAATCTTTGTGTCTTTTGGTATATTTCTCGTTTGTCTTCTTACTCGTGGTCTTTCGAGGTTTGCTTTGCTAGCTTCTGCATTACACCTAATTATTTTCAATCCTAACAATCCTCCATCAGCCCCACGCCACAATCGACGCCCGCCCAACAATAATAATTGGTGTCCCCAAAATAAGCAACACTTCCCAGCATCCCATGGATAATTCTCAGTGGCGCAACTTCCCACACCAATCTTCACGAGTCCGTTGTCAACTTTGTGACAAATTTGGACATACGGCAAGTGTTTGCCGCTCCTGGTCCCATAACTACTTTGAAGCAAAAGAAAATTTTTGTTGCACAAACAACGCCAAATGACCCCTGGATTCTCGATTCAGGTGTGTCTCACCATATTACCTATGATACCAACTCTCTCCGCAATGTTCAGGACCTCAAAGGGATCGAGGAAGTGACAATGGGTAACGGTAATGTGATTCCAATTACTCAAATTGGTACCACTCATTTAAATGCTTCAAATACTGCTTTCAAACTCTCTAATATTTTGTGTGCTCCCGCTATCAAATGCAAACTTGTTTCAGCGCATCCGTTTTGCAAAGATAATCTAACCTCAATAGAATTTTTTCCTTTAAAATATCTTGTGAAGGATCTGACTACGAGAATGTTAGCATGATGTAAATCTAAATAATTGTATATATTTATATAATTATATAGTGATATAAATTAGCATGATCATATAGATTTGTTGTAGAATCAAAGGAATAAATATTGTGATAGAATAGCTGATTTGGAGGGATAGCAAAGCAGATTTAGAGGGATTGCAGATTTGTAGAGATAAAATAGTTAATCTTTAGGGATATGAATGACGGATCTTTAGAGATGTGTAATCTTTATTCTCTCTAAATAATGGAAATACTCTCTCACTTTGAGAGGCATTCAACATAAAATTGACATAGTATTAGAGCCTTCTCTTGGCTGTCTTGTTTCATAGAGTCATTTGTGGTTGCTTCTAAATTTTTTTTGAAAACCTTGGATTTTTGTTGACTGTTTGTCGACAATCAATCCTACCACCTAGGACTTTTATTCTTGGTCATTCTAGTTGCTTTCTTGAGTCTTTGTAGTTTTCATAGCTATTCAACAACATGAATTCACATCACTTTGAATCCTTCAGTATTCGTGTCACGTCCCGAGCCTACACCCTGGACGTGGCCGGCACCCGAAGACCATTGCTGGCCCCAAGCGAACCCTTGGCCTAGCTTACTTGACTCAACGGAAGACTTAAACTAAACAAATATAAGTTCATATAATAAACTGGAATGTTATAAAGGAACATTCAATTGGCCATTAAGGCAAACTCAAGTCTCAACATGGAATAACGACAATGAAAAGACTAAAAACTAACATCTGACTGTCTATGAAGCCTCTAATAACAACTGAGATGGATGTTGGGATAGACCCCACAACATCCTAATAAACTAAACTAGAAAGCAATGAAATGGATCCTTCGAAAAGCAATGAGGCTCACCAACAGACTCTGGACAGCTCACTGGATCAACGACGCATTGGGATGTCGATCCTAGTTACCTGTGTCTGCATCATAATACGATGCAAGCCAACTGACATCAGTACATTGAATGTACCAGTATGCGAGTTGGAATGCTAAAAATAACATAGGCTAGAAAGAATATGAGAGAAACTGAAGAACTTACCTGGCTCAACTCAACTCAACATGACTGAACTCATTTCAATATAAAGCAGTTTAAAAGCAAGTGCAATATAAAGAAAAACTGTTTAAAAACATGATATCAACTCTGTGTGTATGCAAGATACAAATAACTCTGAGATGTATTTTAAAATACAATAAACTGATTTATATAAAATATACAATAACTTCTGTGGGAGTTTCTCCAACCGACAACCATCACTTAAAAACTATAGTGATGATACATCGATCTTCCTCACGCTGCCAGCGCATCCTATACCTGGCCAAATGTATAGGACCTGAATTGCCTAATGGATCCACTAGTCTATTTCGAAAAGGGTTCATCTAAAAAAGTATGACCCTTTTGGTACCCATAATGGCTACATGGTTTAAGGGGGCTAATAGTTGTATGAACTCTTCCCCATCGGTGCTCAATACTACTCCCAAAAATGTACTAGCTCTTTATGTTTAAAAACATACTTCTTATGTGATTTGAGATTAGTGCTCAAAAACTTAGGTCAAAGGCTATCATGGAAAATCTATGTTTCCCTGCTTGCTTCATTTAGAAAGCTATTACTCTTTTCTGAAAACTAGCCGAAGGATCTTTGGAAATCTCAGTTTCCGTTCTTAGTTAAATGTGAAAAACATTTAAAATCTCTTTGGGAATACTTAGTCTCCCTATACTTTTGAAGAAATGAACTTCAAACTTTACCTTTTACTATTTGCTTAACTTCAAACTTAAGTCTTAAAACAAGTTAAAACGTTTGTAAAAGACTTATGAAAACTTGAAATGAACTTCTCATACTTGACTTTTGACTTTGATCATAACTCTTGCTTGAATTGACTCTTAACTGATCCTTGAATTGAATTATGGATTCAAGGTTTATGATTTATGTTTGGAAAGATCTCTTGATGTTTAGGAATGATTTCGAATAGCTAAACTTGAGAAAAGTTACGAAATCACCGTCTTGGAACATGTCCACGACGCGGAGGTGTTTTAAATGATTACTCGTGAAATTAAATTTTGAGACAGAGGAGTCCGCGTCCTTTCCACGACGCAGAGCAGATTTTTTATTCACTGTGGGAACAAGTCTGTGACGCGGACTTGTTTCATGAACCTTACTCGACTTTTTCCTTCTTCGTTTTTTCAGCCTCAACCCACCTAAATTCGATCATCTTCCTCAAATTCATTTTAGATCCCGATACCCAGTGTATGTACTCAAGAACCTAACTCAAAGTAACTCTAAAACACAACGTAAAGATCTCGGAAACTCCACAATTCAACCCAATTCAAGAACAACATTCAAATTCAAGAATTCATGTCAAGAACATCAACTTTCAAACTCTTTTAGGATGAATTGTGCTGAAACTAAACATGTTTGGCACGCGGGTGAATGAACCCAACGCTATGAGAGACTCACATACCTTGTAGGATAAATTCCTTGGCGATTCCACAACCAAAATCGATCGTTCTTGGCAAATCTTGCTTTTCCTCTTCTCCTTTCTCTTGCGTTCTTTCTCCAAAAGCCCTAACTCTATTTCTCAAAAGCGTAAACTGAACTAACTCAGTCTTGACCCCACTTAATTTACTAAAAACGGATTTAATTAATTGGGTAAGGAAAAGACCAAACTACCCCTTTTTAAATTCCGGATTGGGCATTTCTTTATTTGAACAGCCCAACTTCCAATGAACATAATTCACTCATACGAACTCGGAATCGTGAAAAATCAACTGAGTTGGAAAGATAAATCCAAGAGCTTTCCAACCATATTTGGAACTACACCTAACTCATCCTGAGCTAGGAGTTATGGTCGATTGAAGTTGACCAAAATTTCAACTTTACATTACTTAAAAATTTCCAGATTTCCTTGTACTTTCCAAAAATGATTATTTCATGTTCTTAGATTCTTTCTAGCTATTTCAAGTTGCGAGATGTTACAGTTCGTTTCACTGAAAATAATATTCTTCTTGGGAGTTTCAGTTTCAGTTATTTGTCATCGGCAAAGAACTATGGGGCCATATAGATAGAAGTGATCCTGCACCTACTGATACAACAAAGTTAGGTGAATGGAAGATTAAAGATGCTCGGGTGATGACATGGATTCTAGGGTCAATTGACCCTCTTATTGTTCTTAATATCAGGCCATACAGATTACTTACAAAAGGTTTACGACCAAGATAATAGCGCAAGACGCTTTCAGTTAGAGTATGAAATTTCTAATTACCCTCAAGGAAGTCTTTCTGTTCAGGATTATTTTTCTGGATTTCATGGGCTGAATTTACAGATATTGTTTATGCCAAAATACCTACTGAATCTTTATCTGTGATTCAGGCAGTTCATGAGCAAAGCAAGCGAGACCAATTTTTGATGAAGTTATGCTCCGACTTTGAGAGTGTTCGCTCTAACTTGATGAATCGTGACCCGTCTCCCTCTTTGGATGTTTGCTTTAGGGAGTTACTTCGTGAAGAGCAACGTCTTGTCACACAAAATGCTTTCAAGAAAGAAAATTGTTAGAACATGAATAGGTTTATACAATCCTATTAGAATAGGAATAGGTTTATACAATTATATTAGAATAGGAATATGAATACTAATAGAAATAGGAATAGTAAATAGTATCCTACTTGGACAGTATTGTATTCTAGTGTCTATAAATAGGGTCTCAATGTAATAATATAAACACAACAATAATTCAATAATATTCTTTTCCTATATTTCTCACATGGTATCAGAGCGTCTACGATCTTGGTAAACAATCAAAGAGCTTCCGCTGCCGGCGGGCGGCTATTATCCATATATGTCGCCCGTCCGGCCAATGATTATGTTAGCAAAAGTTAGGTCACCGTGTATCTTTCCGGTGACTATTTTCTCATATCTAATTTGTGTAGCACCGTGCTATCATTCCGGTGACTACTTTCTTATATCTAATTTGTATAGCACCATGACATCATTTCGGTGACTACTTTTTCATATTTAATTTATGTAGCACCGTTCATCATTCCGGTGACTACTTTTTCATATTTAATTTATGTAGCACCATGGCCATCATTCTAGTGACTACTTTTTCATATTTAATTTGTGTAGCATCGTGCCATCCTTCCGGTGACTACCTTTTTCGCATATTTTATTTGTATAGCACTGTGCATCTTTACGGACTACTTCTCATATTTAATTTGTGTAGTACTGTTGATTTTTTCTGAATTACTTTCTCATATCTGAGTTGCATAGCACCGTGTGTCTTTTCGGTGACTCCTCAGATTTGATTTGCATAGTTCCATTCGTCTTTCTGGTGACTCCTCAAATCTGATTTGTGTAGGGTTGTGCCATCATTCCGACCCTACCCATATAATTTTATTTCTTAGATTGTGACCACTTTCAGCCATCAAATCTAATACTCCGACATATGAGCATGTTCCGACCAATTTTTCAGTGACTTTCTTGTTTAATATTGACTCATCTATTGATTCCAACATGATCCATATACTTTATACTAGATTTTGAGCACTTTTTTTCTCGGGGGGAGTTTAGTAGCCTTGTATGTCGATTATGTAAGTCACTCTATGGTTTGAAACAGTCTTTGCAAGTTTAGTTTGGGAAGTTCAACACTGTAATTTTATCACTCTGTGTTTTTTGATCGACATTATGCATCAAATTCAGTATTTCATGAGAAGATTAAGCATATTGAGATTGACTAACATTATGCATCAAATCCAGTATTTAATGAGAAGACAAGCACATTGAGATTGACTGTCAATTTTGTGAAATCGACTGATCAACTTGTAGATATCTTACTAAGCCCCTTATCGATCCTCGTATTAATTACATTTGTAACAAGCTAGGTACATGAATATTATGCACTAGCTTGAGGGGGAGTGTTAAAATATGAATAGGTTTATACAATCCTATTAGAATAGGAATAGGTTTATACAATCCTATTAGAATATGAATAAGTTTATACAATCCTATTTAAAATGGGAATAAGAATACAAATAGAAATAGGAATAGTAAATAGTATCCTGCTTGGAAAGGATTGTATTCTAGTGTCTATAAATAGGGTCTCAATGTAACAATGTAGATACAACAACAATTCAATAATATTATTTTTCTATATTTCTCACAAAAATGATATCAATGTTGCATTTGCTGCTCAAGATAAAGGAAAGGGCAGGGATATGACTAGAACTCAATGCTACAGTTGCAAGGAATATGGTCATATTGCTAGCAATGGTAGCAAGAAGTTCTGTAATTATTGTAAACAATAAGGACACATTATCATAGAGTGTCCCACGTACCCTCAAAATCGTAGGGTGAATGTTTTTCAAGCTGGGATAAATAGTTCCACTATTGATAACTCATCTTCAGGACAAGTTCTTACTCCTGAAATGGTACAACAAATGATCGTGTCAGCCATTTCAGCATTGGGATTACAAGGTAATGATGTTACATCTAATTTTTGGATTGTTGATTCAGTTGCTTCCAATCATATGACCAACTCAACGACCATCCTAAAAAATGTTCGTAAGTATCAAGGTCCATCACAAATACTGATTGCCAATGGTAGTAATTTACCCATTACCAAGGTTGGGGACATTACTCCAATTTTCAAGAATGTTTTTGTTTCACCAAAGCTCTCAACTAGTCTTATTTTAATTGGACAATCTGTAGATAACAATTGTGATGTGATTTTTTCTCGTAATAGTTGTCTTGTACAGGATCAGGTGTTAGGGACGATAATCGTGCAGGGGCCTAAAGTTGGACGATTGTTTCCTATACACTTTTCCATTCCTCCTGTTCGATCTTTTGATTGTACTTCTACTGCTAGTAAGACTGAGGTTTGGCATAAGCGTCTAGGACATCAAAATTCTGTTGTGTTGTCTCATTTATCAAATTCTGGTTTATTGGAAAATAAAAATCAATTTTCAATTGCTTCCATTGATTGTTTTACTTGTAAATTAGGCAAAAGTAAAACTCTTCCTTTTCCTAATTTTAGTAGTCGTGCTACAAAGTGTTTTGATGTCATTCATAGTGATGTTTGGGGAATTTCACCAATTATTTCTCATACTTATTTCAAATACTTTGTGACATTCATAGGTGATTATAGTCGGTTTACGTGGGTGTATTTTCTTCGATCCAAATCTGAGGTATTTTCCATGTTCAAGACATTTTTGGCTTACATTGAGACTCAATTTTCTACGTGCATCAAATTATTAAGATCTGATTCTGGTGGAGAATATATGTCTTATGAATTCAAAAAAATCTTACTTGACAAAGGAATTGTCTCACGACACTCTTGCCCATATACACCACAATAAAATGGAGTTGTTGAACCTAAAAATCACATTCTTTTAGATGTCACTCGTACTTTATTGATTGAGTCCTATGTACCATCTAAATACTGGGTGGGAGCTGTGTACTGTTGTCTATTTAATTAACAGATTGCCATCTAAAGTGCTAAATCTTGAGTCTCCATATTTTCGTCTTTATCACCAAAATCCTAACTATAGTGATTTTCATACATTTGGTTGTGTTTGTTTTGTGCATTTGCCTCCTTCGCACGCAATAAACTTTTTGTACAGTCTACTAAATGTGCTTTTATGGGTTATAATACTTCACAAAAAGTTTTATTCTCTATGATCCATATTCTCATAAATTTCGTATTTCTAGAAATGTTATTTTCTTTGAGAATCATTATTTCTTTCCTATGATTGTAGATTCATCTTCTGCTTCTCCTCTTCTTCCTACTTTTGAGTATTTATCATCTTCTTTTAAGAGGTTCAAACCTGGATTTGTGTATGAATGACATCGGTCAACATTATCATATCCCAACACTGATCCACCGCCTGAAACTGTACCACAATTAGAATTTGAGAATTCTTCAAGATCTGGTCCTCTTAAGCCTACTCGGTGATCTACCATAGTATCTCGTACTCCCAATTGGTATGGTTTTTCCTCTACTTTATCCAACATTTTTGTTCCAACTTTTTACTCACAAGCTTGGAGGCATGAATGTTGGCAGAAAGCAATGGAGGAAGAACTTTTGGCTCTTAAAGAAAATGACATATGGGACATTATTTCATGTCCTTCAAATGTCCGCCTATTAGATGTAAATGGGTTTATTCACTCAAACTTCATTCTGATGGAACTCTTGATCGATACAAAGCTCGATTGGTTATTCTTGGTAACATACAAGAGTATGAGGTGGACTATGAAGAGACTTTTGCACCCGTAGCAAAAATGACTATGGTGCGAACTATTATTGCCATTGTTGCTTCACAAAACTGGTCTCTTTATCAAATGGATGTCAAAAATGCTTTTCTCCATGGTGATCTCAAAGAAGATATTTATATGAAACCTCACATGGTTTGTTCTCATCGCCTACATCAGATGTATGCAAGTTGAAGTGGTCTTTGTATGGATTATTTGATATCTGGTACTTTGCTACAATTTTCTTTTGAGCAGAGCAAATATGACTCATCTTTGTTTCTTCGAAAAACATCTACATGTTGTGTTCTTCTTTTGGTGTATGTAGATGACATTATTATCACAGGAATCGATTCTTCACTAATCACTAGCCTCCAACAACAGCTTAAAGATTCTTTTCATATGAAAGATCTTGGTACTCTTACATATTTTTTGGGTTTGGAAGTTCATAATGTTTCTTAGGTGTGTTTCTAAACAGACACAAATATACTCGGGATCTGATTTCTTTGGCTGGTATTCAAGATTCCTCCTCTGTAGATACCCCATTGGAATTGAATGTGAAGTATCATCGTGAGGAAGACGATCTTTTTCCTGATCCAACTATGTTTCGACAATTAGTTGGGAGTCTAAATTACCTTACTATTACTCGGCATGATATCTCTTTTACAGTTCAACAAGTTAGTCAATTTATGCAAGCTCACCGTCATCTCCAATTGATGGTTGTTCGTCGCATCATTCGGTATCTTCTAGGAACATCTACTCGTGGATTGTTCTTTCCAAGTGGTTCTCCTATTCATCTTAATATTTTTAGTGATTCTGACTGGGCGGGATGTCCTGATACATGTCGTTTAGTCACTGGTTGGTGCATGTTTCTTGGAGAGTCATTGATATTTTGGAAGAGTAAAAAGCAAGATCGTGTGTCAAAATCTTCAATAGAGGTTGAATATCAATCCATGTCTACTCCTTGCTCCGAGGTTGTATGGCTTCGTGGATTACTTGCTAAGATTGGATTTCCTCAATCTCATCCTACTCCTCTCCGTGCTGATAATACAAGTGTTATTCAGATTGCTACTAATCCAATTTTTCATGAGAGAACAAAACACATCGAAGTAGATTGTCATTATATATGAGAAGTTGTAGATAAATGAGTCATTACTCTTCCACATGTGTCCAGTGATCTTCAAATAGCTGATGCATTTACAAAATTCATGTCACGACAGTGCCATTAGTTTCTAGTAGGCAAATTGATGCTTCTTGATCCACCAATATCAATTTGAAGGGGGATTTTAGCATGATGGATATCTAAATAATTGTATATATTAATGTAATTATATAGTGATATAAATTAGCATGATCATATAGATTTGTTGTAGAATCAAAAAAATAAATATTGTGATAGAATAGCTAATTTGGAGGGATAGCAAAGCAGATTTAGAGGGATTGCAGATTTGTAGAGATAGAATAGCTGATCTTTAGAGATATGAATGATGGATCTTTAGGGATGTGTAATTTTTATTCTCTCTATATAATGGAAAGACTCTCTTACTTTGAGAGGCATTCAGTAGAAAATTGAAAGGGAACACCTCCACTGTGCGGCCTGAATAAAACAGGACTCTATGAATGGCCATCACTATCTCGACCAAACATCAACTTCACCATTGTTGGACTTTCCCTACATTTGTGGAATCAAAGATTGGGACACCCCCATTCTCGAGTTTTATTTTTCATTTTACGTAATTCATGTATTTCGTATTCTTCCAAGGACAAGTTCAGTTTTTGTACACATATTTCCATTTTCTTCCAACACTTTGTCCAACAGCTTTCCATAAGAAATAATTACAATGATCTGTGGGGGCCATCCCATGTTCTCTCTATTGATAAAAAACGATACTATTGTCTCTTTGTTGATCAGTTCACCAGATATATTTGGTTGTACACAATGAAAAACAAACATGAGGTTCAAAAACACTTTCAAAGCTTACATCCCGTGCTTGAAAAACATTTTGGGCACAATTTACAATGATGGAGGCGGAGAATATCAGACCATGGAACCATACCTTAACTACAATGGCATACAACACCTTACTTCTCCTTCTCACACTCCTCAAAGGGTCGCCCTGGCTGAAAGACGTCATCGACACTTTATTAAGACAGTGAAAACGTTGCTTCACCAAGCGAGTTTACCCTCCAATTTTTGGACATTTGCCTGCCATCATGCTGCCTTTCTCATAAACCGACTGCCCACCACCACTCTTGATAATGAGCCCTTCGATTGTATCCTATAATCAAATCTCTCTGATAAACATCTTGTCGATGATTTGATTTTCACATATTATTTAGAATTTTCATGTGCGCTTTTCGCCTGGCTTCTTTGCGTAAAGAACCTAACTCGTCGGAAGTTAAGAAAAATGAACCATTTAACCCTTTAACCAGTGTATGCTAAGTAGTGGCAATAAGAATTTGAACTTTATGAAATTGGAACCAGAACTTTCAACATAGAAAAGCTAGTAATTTTATGTGTCTTCTCGAGCGAGTGAAGTGCTTCACGGATGTGGAGCACGAACGCATAAAACTTTAAGTCCCTGTTATATTCCAGGTATTTTGATGATCCTCACAAATGAATGGACCTGGTCCCTAACAGAGTTCTCTCGTCCAGATCTATAATGGGGTACATCTGTAAAGCTGTTGTGTCAGAGGTTAGTAAGGCGTCAGCGTACTACACCAATCAAAATGGACGAGGGTGTTTGTCCAACGGGTAATAACTCTTTATGGTTGTTGTTTTCTACATGACAAACACCATATTAAATTCATTCATCCTAATCAGCCAGCAAGTCTTTTTAAGAACCCATAAAGAAGTTTGCAAAGGACCTGGTCCCTGCAAGACTGCGATATGAAAAGGTGACAAGATAGCCGTCAGAAAAGCTGCCACCTCTGATGTGGTAGGTGAGCAACTTTTCTGAACAGCAGGCTTTCAGCCAATAGGGTTGTCTCAACGAGTTTGTGTTGATTTTATATAGTCTCTTCCCAAAATTCACAAACTCAAGACTTAGCAAAACAAAAACTTGCATTTTCTCTGAAAATTCATAAACTTTAAAAGAAGGCCATCTTCAAGGAAGAACAATACTCATGCTCAACAGAGGGACCTGATAGAGTCCTGAAGTGTCTTTGTTGAGTTTATGTTTTGTTAGTTTTTGCAACTTGAAAATTCTTAAGAACACTTGCAGAGACTCACTTTCAAGAAGTATTCTCCGACAAGCACAACAAGGACCTGATCAAGCTGCAAGCATCAGAGTATGTCTTAGGAGTTATACCTCTGTGCATATATTGTAAATATGTTGCTAGTTTATAAATGATTCAGATATTGTTTTAGTTGCCCAAATGTCTGATATTGAAAATCAAATGGTAGTTCTAGAAGCTGAAAATCTAGAACTGAAGGAAAAGATAATGGGGGTAACTACTACAGTTTTTAAAGGAAAAAACGAGGCAAGCAGTTTGCAGCTAGAGCTTGAAAATAAGACGCATACTGCTGAAATGAAGATGAAATTGGCTTTGGAAAGAAATCTTGAGTTGGAGATGGACCTGGTACGTGTAAAAAAGGAACTTGAAAAATCCCTCAAATGGACCAATTCCTCTAAGATCCTTACAAATCTAATTGGTCAAGGAAACAATAGTAGAAGAGGGCTGAGTTATAAGAAGATAGAGCCCCCATACAATCCTCACATCAAATCTGTTTCTAATGATGATAATATGTTGTGTGTGCATTGTGGTCGAGATGGACATCTTATAAAGGATTGTCCTGTTTTGAAAAAATATGGAGAAAGTTCGTCAAACTATTCCCAACAGAGGAATAGACTGAAGAAGGGACCTGGTCCTGCTTCTAGGCTCAAGTTGAAGAAAACCAGTCTGCCTTACTGGACAAAAGATTTTCTTATCACTCTGTTATCTGCTTACTGGGAACTCCGTCTCAAATGGGCTCCCAAGGCTAACAAATGATTTGCTATGCACGTGAGAGGAAATAGTAACAATCAGTGGTGGTTCATGAATTGCGGATGCTCAAAGCACATGACTGGGAAAACTGAAAACTTCTTCTCTCTCAAGGCACTTCAATATGGAGGTGTCTCTTCTGGCAATGGCAAGAAATGGTACATTCTTAGTGTAGGCAGGGCTTAAAAATCTGTGGAATACTTCATTGAAGTTGTGTACTATTTTAATGGTTGGAGTACAATCTTTCAAGTGTTCCACAGATTTGTGATGAACAAAATGAAGTCAAGTTCCTTATCATACAAATGTGTGGTCACAAACTTGCTCTCTCCGGTGATGATCTTGAAAAAAAGAAGATGAAAGAACATGTATATTGCTGATCTGAATACTGCTCGTAGTGACAATCTCACTTGCCTTAATGCTTAAGGTGAGAATGCTGAGGGATGACACAAGAGACGTTCTCATGTGAGTGCCTCTCTACTGCACAAACATATGTCAGGAGACCTGGTCCTCAGTCTGCGCAAACTGATATTTGCAGATGACAAAGGTTATGACGATGGTGTTAAATAGAAGCATATCAGACCATTCGTCAGATGGAATATGCAGGCTTTCAATCTTTCAAAGAACTTTCGGCTAAAGTGGTGAATAATAAATGTTTTGTGACCAAAATGATGATATTGAGAGGTGTAATCTCAATGATGTTGAAAGAGTATTTGTGGGATACTCTTCCTCCAGCAAGGCTTATCTGGTATATAAAAAATGTGTGCATTGAAAAAGATGTTCATGTGATTTTTGATGAGTCTTGAAGAATTGAGAAGTAAGTTGCAAAACAAAGAAGATTCTGAGATGTTTCAGATTTAGAGAGATGATCTAAACAATGCGCTTGCTGAAGAACATCCTCTTCATGAATCCAGCAATCTAAAAGAAGTTGATGTAGATTATGAACCTGATGAGGGACCCGGTCCTGTAGACAGTGCTGAACAAAGATGGTGCAGTTCAAACTGATAATGTGAATTCTGAAGGTGAGAATGAAGAAGTTGATCAAGCTCAGTTTGAAAAACGCAAAGTATGACACTCGGTTCCCAACAAGCTGATAGATTGTCCAAATTCCTCTTCAACAATGGCTTCAAGAGAGGTAAAATTGACAAAACCCTCTTTTTTAAGTCACAAGGAAGGGAGTTGCTGATTATTCAAGTATATCAATGATGTCATTTTTGGAGAAACCTTTTGAATTGTTGTGTGAAGAGTTCACCGCATTCATGGGTAGTGAGTTCTAAATGAGCACGATGGGAGATTTCTTCTTAGAGCCATAGATTCAGCACACCTCGAAAGGTAACCTCGGTTATCCGGAAAAGCACATTAATGAGCTGCTCAAATGGCTTAACATACTTGAAGTCAAGACAATGATAAAGAGAGGTAATGTCATCATGAAGCTTTGTAAGATGGAAGATCAAGTGGCTGACATCTTCACTGAAGCTTAAAGCAAGGACCAGTTGTATACTCTCATAGGAGCTTAGCTACAGAGAAGAAGACATCACAACGTTCAGGGTAATTGATGTCTGATCAAAGACAGGGACCTGGTACCAGTTCAGAGAAGCTATTGAAAATGTTTCAATATTATGGATGCCTAGACAATTCATACTCTTATGGGCACTAACTTGAAGCTGGATGATGATGAACCTGGTTCTATTCTGTCCATCAGAAGACTTTTTGATTTGGAGGAACATGTTATGCTGATTATGTTTGGTATCGAGTTGATGGAAAGAGCACCTCAGGAGTGACTTATGTTAAAGGATGAACTCTCACTCATGGGGAACTAAAAGGTAAGATTCAGTTGCTCTTTCAACAACTGAGGTAGAGAATGTGGCAGGTGCAGCTTGATGTATGGTCAAATCTTGTGGATCAAGCAGCAGCCTGAATCTCTTAAAGATCTGGATGAAATAATCAAACTGATGATGGAAATGCTAAAACGTTCTTGAATGGATCCTGCCTGAAGCAATCAATTCTCTCATGGCTACGCAAAGGGGGCAAGTATCTTTGTTTTTCAGTTATGTATGTTTTAGCAAATTCAGTTTCATACCTTATGTAGCTATACACACATGGAAAAAGGGCTGAAGGAAAGGAGAGGTCAGGATATATATAGGCAAATCACATTCAAACTTCAGAGAGGGACCTGGTCCGTTCTCCAAGGTTAGCACTCTTAACATTGCAGTTTGAATTATGCATGTGAACCGTTACAATTGCCAAATGTCTATCATTCAGGTATTTGATCATTGTCCCATCTTTTGAATGCCTAAATGACACCTTCTTTCACATAATATACCATTTCACTTTCTTTATACTCCATATTTCTTTTCAAATCCCCCTCCAAGATCAGAAATTTTTAAAACCCTCTTTTCTCCTCTCTCAAAAACACTTCAAACGGTTAAACTCTTTGTTCTTACTGGAGATTTTTATGATAAAGATGTTTTAAGTGTGAAGAGGGACTAGGTCCACCAAGCAAAAGGAAGATGTGGAAAAGATGTTGTTCAAAAGGGGGAAGTTGATATTCTGAGAACTGAAAGTATTCTGAATAAGAGGGTGTCTGATTTTATTTTATTTTAAAAAAAATGAAATGAAATTTTGTTTTTGGTTCCTCAATTATTGATCTATTCATCGCGGAGGCTTTGGGTAAGTTTGATTTTACCAATCTTTCTATTATGAGAAACTTAGGCAAGTGTTGAAAGCTATTATAGTTGCTCTTTCTAACTGGGATACTGAAATGGGTTGTCTAAAGGCTCAGCTTCTGAAACAACACTATCAGAGGGACCAGGAGAATATGAGCTTCAAATGAGGCTTCTGAAAATACCATACTAAGATGCTCTACTAATTCTATTCTTTCAATCCCTTGCCTCTAAGTCATACCTTCTCTTCCTAACTTCCTAAGTCAGTCCTCATTCCTCTTTTTCTATGGAACTTGAGTGGGCATTGTTCTGGTTTTCATTCGTAGTTATATTTGCAATGCTTTGATGGCTGATCTTTTATTTATGGATGAAAAAAATATGTCTTATTTCTACTAACTTGTCTCATTACTTTATGCATTTTTACTCATGCTCAGTGTTGCCCAAATGTCCATGAATTTGCTTGAACTGCATTTCTGTCAACTTGGTTTACTACTTTAACCCTTTTTTATGATGTCAAAAGGGGGAAACTTGTTAAGGTATGAGATCAATGGTTAGCTACTTGAAGAAGACAAGGTCATGCCGATAGGGGGAATAAATGCTAGCTACTTGAAAAGGACATGGTCATGCCGATAGGGGGAATAAGTGCTAGCTACTTGAAGAGGATGTGGTCATGCCAGTAGGGGGGAAGAAGTTGAACAAGTTTGTCATCATCAAAAAAGGGTAAAATGTTATTTTGATGTTTTGATGATTCGACAAACTTTGGGGATGATAAAACTCCAGTTACCTGAAGAGTTCTTGCTGATAGGGGGAACAGGTGAATAAGTATGTTATCATCAAAAAGGAGGAAAATGTTAGTTCGAAGCTGATATGAGATGTTAGTTTGAAGTTGATATGAAGTTTTGATGATTTAACAAACTTATCGATCTAACAAGGAACCAAATCCTTGTTATTGGGACTGCTAACAAGGAAATGAATGAATAAACTTAATGTGAGGAATATTTGTGTGTAATCATCAAAAAGGGGGAAAATGTTATATTCTAGGTGTTTTGATGATCCTCACAAATGCAGGGACCTGGTCCCTAGCAGAGTGCTTTCGTCCAGATATAAATGGAGTACAACTGTAAAGCTGTCATGTCAGGTGGTAGGTGAAAAGTGTCGTGTCCTACACCAATACGAAGAGCGAACGAGATTGCATGCTTCAATGTCTCACAAATGTAGGGATCTGGTCCCATGCATAGTTCTCTCGTCCAGATCTATAATGGGGTACATCTATAAAGCTGTTGTGTCAGAAGTTGGTGAGGCGTCAACGTACTACACCAATCAGAATGGACGAGGGTGTTTGTCCAACGGGTAATAACTCTTTATGGTTGATATTTTCTACATGACAAACACCATATTAAATTCATTCATCCTAATCAGCCAGCAAGTCTTTTCAAGAACCCACAAAGAAGTTTACAAGGGACCTAGTCCCTGCAAGACTGCGTTATGAAAAGGTGACAAGACAGCCGTCAGAAAAGCTGCCACCTTTGATGTGGTAGGTGAGTAACTTTTCTGAACAGCAGGCTTTCAGCCAATAGGGTTGTCTCAACAAGTTTGTGTTGATTTTATATAGTCTCTTCCTAAAATACACAAACTCAAGACTTAGCAAAACAAAAACTTGCATTTTCTCTGAAAATTCATAAACTTTAAAAGAAGGCCATCTTCAAGGAAGAACAATACTCATGCTCAACAAAGGGACCTGATAGAGTGCTGAAGCGTCCTTGTTGAGTTTGAGTTTTGTTAGTTTTTGCAACTTGAAAATTCTCAAGAACACTTGCAAAGACTCACTTTCAAGAAGTATTCTCCGGCAAGCACAACAAGGACCTGATCAAGCTGCAAGCATTAGAGTGTGTCTTAGGAGTTATACTTCCGTGCAAATATTGTAAATATGTTCCTAGTTTATAAAGGATTCAGATATTTGTTTCGGTTTCTAAAAGCCTAAATCAGTTGAGTTTAACTGGTTTAGTGGGCAACATTGTTTTGCTGCTTAGTCAAATTCTAAGTCATCTAGGAGCTAGTTGATTTAGTGGGCGGTATGGTATCCTCTTAGCAAAGTCTAAGTTATCTAGGGGTGATAAATTAGTGGGCAGTGTTGTATCTGTTTTGGCTCGTCTAAGTGATAAGAGGTATTGCTTAGTGTGGAGATTAGCAGGCTAATCTCATTTTGTAAACTGACTTTTACTTTTGCTTGGAGAAGATTAGTGGAAGCAGTTTGAAAAGTCCTGTGTGACAGGTCGTGGTTTTACTCCTTTGAGTAAGGAGATTTCCACGTAAAATCGTTGTGCCTGATTTACTTTGTGTTATTCATATTCTGCACTTTATTCTGTCGGGGACCTGGTCCCAAGAACACTGGTGGACGCGTACATTCCAACAGTCCCCATTCGAAGTTCTTTTCAAAGAGACACCCGCTTATGAATCTCTTCGTACATTTGGCTGTCTATGCTACCCATGGCTCCGACCATATGATCAACATAAATTAGAGCTGTATTCCAAGCCTTGTGTCTATCTTAGTTCTTCGGTCACCCATCATTGTCATCAGTGTTTTGAACCTACAAACTCCAAACTTTTTCTCTCACGGGATGTACAATTTTTCGAGCATATTTTCCCTTTTGCTACTATGTTTTCTCACTTAAAACAAAAGTTATCATATTTAAACTGGGAGTATAATTTAAACAAAAACAATTCAAATCTGGATATTACTTCCAAACACCACTACTCCAGATCACACGCTGCTTCCCCCCACCATTCCATTGATGCGAGATACACGCCAAGATGATTGCTCACTTCATGTTGTACCGAGGAACAAACCACAGTCAGATCATTTCACCACTCCTTCTCCAGGTAATCTTCACACTACTTCCCTTTCCCTTGACTTCCATCAGATTTCCCCTATTGTAGATTCCCTACCATCCCACTTCATATTTCAAAGCCACCCCTCTGCCCTCTCTGCTCGTCCTCTCACATTATATCGCCGACCACCGATTACTCATGTTTATCGGCGTCACTCCGACGCACAATCGTGCAGTAACAAGGTTGCAAAACAACATCATCAAGCGGCGCAAAATTGTTGACTACACTGCCCACATAACCCAAACTGTACCAATTCTACCTGTCAGCCAAAAACAAGCACAAAAGTTCCCATATTGGAGAGATGCTATGCAGCTTGAGTTTGATGCACTGATAAAGAATCATACTTGGGAGTTGGTTCCGCCAGACCCCACCAGGAATGTTGTTCCCTGTGAATGGTTGTTTTGAATTAAAACTAAGTCTGATGGATCCATTAATAAGTACAAAGCACGTTTGGTTGCAAAAGGGTTCACCCAAAGGCCTGGGGTTTATTTTCATAAAACATACAGTCCAGTGGTTAAACCCACCACAATTCGGATTGTCCTCACCCTTGTTGTACAAAACAATTGGGCACTGCATCAAATCGATGTCAATAATGCTTTTCTTCAAGGGAAGCTTCAGGAAGATGTGTATATGACTCAACCACCCGGATATGAAAATTCAGAGCATCCTGACTATGTCTGCCATCTCAAAAAGGCTATCTACGGCCTGCTACAAGCTCCCAAAGCCTGTTATGATGCACTTACTGATTCTTTGATCCGGATGGGGTTCAAGAGGTCTGAGTCTGATAATTCTCTCTTTGTTCTGCATAATTTGGGCTTAACTATTTATATCCTTATATATGTGGATGGCATCATACTCACGGGCAGCAATGAAACACTCCTTCAACAAGTCATTACCTCTCTTTCCAAAAACATTTCTCTTAAATACCTTGTCTTACTGCACTATTTCTTGGTCATTGAGGTACGCAGGGATGTTAACGGTTTGTTTCTCAGTCAATCTAAGTATATACAGGAGGTACTACATGACACTCAAATACATGACTGCAAAGGCGTTCAGTCTCCAATGAGTACGTCAGTGGCACTACTGGTAGATGACGGAGCCCCCAACACTGATGGAAAAGAGTATATGAGTGTACTTGGTAAGCTTCAATACCTTTCTTTTACACAGCCTGACATCACATATTCAGTAAACAAGCTCACTCAGTTCAACACCTGTCCCTATGTGGTTCACTGGAAGGCAGTTAAACGTATCCTTCGGTATCTTAAAGAAACATCCCACCATGGTATTCATATATCTCTGCAGCAGTCCACTAATCTCTATGCCTATGCGGATGCCGATTGGGCAGGTGATACTAATGATCGCCGCTCCATCTCTGGTTACATTGTTTTTCTTGCCTTGACTCCTATTTCCTGGTCTTCTCATAAGCAACCTACTGTCTCCCGCTCCTCCACTGAGGCTGAGTGTAGGTCACGTAAGTTTATCTGTTCCTATTTTCTAGGAGTTAGGTTAGCACGGTCTGTTTTGTTAGCGCTGTATAAAAACTCCATTGGAGGCTCATTAATAAACATACAATTTCATTCTACTTCTGTGAATTTATAAATCCTTCCTAGAATATAACACCGACGTGCATCAACATAAGCAGATAAAGCCAAAAAGAAAACAATGATATGAAACCTGTGCAGGAAATCGTGTTCTTTCATCACCATCTTTTTTCCAAGCATATGGATTGATTAGCATTTGACCAGAGCTTGCAGCCTCAAAGATTCCGTGGAGCTTCTTATCATCGTAGTTGAACAAGAACACTGGCAAACCAGGATTTACATTTTTCACATATATAAAGTGTGCGCTAGGCAAACCTGTCAAAGATTTTAAAATGTATATAATTGAGTAACAACGACCCATTGTCCTAATTATTATTTTTAATCAAAGGACAATATATTAGGGCCAAATAACTGACCTACTAGTTGCTTTTCGAGACACTCTCTTATTGTAGTATTTTTGCACCCAAATATAACACCGCCTAGTTGATCTCTTGGCAGATTTCTAAAAGCTTTACCATCTTTTAGCTGGAATGGTGATGCCGGTGCTGAATTACTATGTGTGAAGGTTTGCGTTTTTTTCTTTTCCCACATCCTGAAAAATCCATATGGACAGAACTAAATCATCAGGAACTGTAAAAGAAAAATAGAGCTACTACTATAATCAAGCTAAACAAAACACAGGAATAATAAGTACGAAGCAATTCATCAGTTTAAGCCAACCACATTAGGAACTCTTAAACAGAGAGTCTTTAGTTTCCTCATTCACCAACACACCCAGAAAACTAAATAAAGAAAAAATAACTGCATACATCACTTTTCACCGTGCAAATGTGTTGATCTACAGTGGTTCTCATTCAGTTTCTAAATATTCATGTCCAAATTCACATCAATAGCTAAATGTATTTGATACAGCTCAAGATGAATCAAAATCAAACAAGGAAAACTTTCACAGAGACTAAAATCGCTCAGCAAAAAGTACAGAGGAATCACATCAAATGCTTGATCAATCACAAGTCCGTAAATACAAGGATATATAACATCGCAAGACAATCACAGTAACAAAAACAACAAAATGAACAATTTTCTTACTCAACAAGAGAGTAATTTAGCTACCAAATCGATGATCAGACGGTTATCTGAACCAAATATACCTATAAAATCAACTTCAATTGTATCTTACAGTGACAACTGGAGAAGAAAAGGGAAAATTACCTGAGAGAATTTTCACTTTTAAATGGAAGAAGATAACTGTTATAACTAAAAGAGGCGCGAATTTGCACTCCCAAGTACTTGATAAAACAAACTAACACACCCAACTGACCAAGTGTACTTTTTTTTTTTTTTACTTTCTTATGTTATATTTTATTTATTTTGAAAATATTCTACAATTTATATTTCACATTTTGAAACTTTATGGAATTTACTTTAAGAATTCAAATTTATTTGATTATTTTAAATTTGAAAATTTAAATGATTTTTCTTTTTATTCAATTGAATACTTTCTTTTTGTACCGAACACACCCTAAAAGTAAATAAATAGTCAAAGTTTCAAACTTGAGTTCTTGCTGAATTCAGTTATATCACTTAGCTATGATATGCTTAATGAATACAACACATGGTAAGTAAACATATGATATGACAATTGTTACCACAGACTAAAGGCAGACACCGGATTTTAAGGATGACATTTGATATTCGGTTTGATATTTCTAAAATTCAATTTTAATAACTAAAACTAAATAACAAATACCCGACTTTCAAAGCTCGATCCGGCACAACAATTAGGTAATTCGATTTTAGGTAGGAGTGGGAGTTGGGTGTTTGTGCCATTCAAATTGGACAAGAAAATTTCAGTTTGGATATATCATTTTTTTTTATTGAAGAAATTACAATACAAATAAGCTTTGATTGAATTAGATTTTTTAAGTTAGATTTTGGATTAGTCGACTTGAGCATTTCATTTTTTTTTTATTTTGACTTTGAGCCTTTAAGGCAAGCTATAACAATTAACAACTTCAATTATGTTATAAATTCATTGAACTAAGTGGATTGTCCATATTGAGTTTATCCATAAACTTATGCTTATCATCTATGTGTATTCCCTAGGTTCTATGAACCTTTTTTTGATAAGAATGTATCTATTTATTATGATACTTAATATGGTGACTTTTGGAATGATTTCTCAACCTATAAATAGGGTTGTTCATTCACTATTGTAAAATACACACATGAGAGACAAGAAGACATTTGAATAAGATGATATCTACATTCTACTCCCCATATCTTTTGTCTGTATTATTTGTAGTATATTGCTTATATTTTATAACACGTTATCAACATGAGACTTTAGCCAATTGAGATTGAGTTTTTAGTTTTTTCTTTCGCTCATGTTTTGATTGATCTCGTTATGAGAATCAAGAAGGAAAAATGATAACTACTGGAATCAAGGTATAATATGCATAAAATCATGTATGTATTTTCTAGAATCTTTTTATGATTTAGAATACAATAGTGTTCGGTCACTAACATTATCCAGGAACCAAAGACATATACTACTACTGATTGAATTTGACATGCTCTACAAAATTCCTTAAATGGAAGAAGGTATAAAGTTTTAGTAGCATGAGTTTGAATATTATTTTGATTATTTTGAAAGACTCAAAGGGTGCCTCATGTTACCGTTAGTTAAGGGTAAGACGGTGGATTCAAGTCCCATCGCACCAAAAGCTCCAGATGCACCATGATTAAAATGTTTGAGGGTAAGACAGTAGATTCATGTTCTATCGCACCAAGAGGGTAAGGCATCAATTTGAGTTTTGATGCACCATGATGATAAAGATTGGGTTCAAGTCCCATAGAATTATGGCCTAACACGCCTTATATGGGTAAGATTGAGTTTGAGTCAATTTACCATAGTGATTATATAATGATGACTAAGGCTTTGATAAAAAGCCATGAAATTCGTCTCATTGAATTTGCTCCATACATTGAAGCGAATGTGGTAGCAGTACATGATAAATTTGAAATCCACCAAATTGCTCCATTCTATCACATGAATTTGAAATCCACCAAATTGCTCCATTCTATCACATGAATATGATAGCAGTGAATAATAAGTCTGAAATATGACAAGTGATTGAATGTATGAATAAGGGCGTGGATGGACAAAATTATAATAGTCATTATTGTGGTAATTATGAAAGGAAGAACATTGTGGGTTCTCCAAATAGGCCTTCAAAATATGAAGGCAATTCTTATCATCATAATGGTATGAAAGGTCATTGGATCAGTGGTTATTGTGCGACCTAACATTATAAAAATCCCCCATTAAAAGAAAGGAAGATAAAGTGGTGGTACACTTGACCTTTCAAAGTGATGTTGAGGTGGGTCATGCAAAAATGATAAATTTTAAAGGCATGACAATGTGCTTATAATACAAATTTATGAAGCACATATAAATGATTAGTCCAATTCTTGAAAAGAAATGTGACGTGTGATAAGCATCGTGAATGCTCAACCATTCTGAAAGTGAATGGGTCAAGATATGATAAAATCATTATGGGTTGGATATATGACCTCTATGGGAGGTTTGAGAAAAATGATATATGTCACAACTCACCTCTACGAGATGTTTGAGAAAAACAAAGATAAGTTGACATGATCGGTAGGCCATTCCGATTTAAATGTGATGCAAAAGTAATTGAAAATTCATGTGGCCTAAATGATGAAGAAATAAAAGTTTTTTCAAGAATTTTCTTGTGTTGCTTGTTCTCATGATAAAATGATCATTGTATCATTGTACCGTCTAAGGTTGGGATTGTATTCTCTGAGATTTTTAGAACATATAATAAGGTGAATATGGGCCTGTTCACCGACCATGTGGACCATTTGTAACCATATGATAGATGCATCTATGGGATGGTCACATGTGCTTTGTTGTTAGCTTACAAATTGGTTTTTGTAAGGTTGTTTGCTCGAATTGTTAAATTAAGAGCACAATTTCAAACTATGAAATTACATTGATAATGCTGGTTGGTTTAGCAGAAATTGTATGCCTCCAATTCTAGCTAAACCATGGGTATGAGAACAAAACTCCCAAATAAAATTTGGTATGAGATGAGTTTATTTAATATGTAACAACACATGTATGTATCAAACCAGCAAGGTTTCCCCATCATAATTGGTTTAGGGTCAGGAATCAAATAATTTCCATCTAAAGTTTGAATGTGCGATATATGATTTAACCACGCACAAAGATGGATCCCCAAGTGAGGTTGGGGTGAATGTTATATTTTCTAACATTGTGGGGAGAGATGATTGACAGTTGAAAATTATGAGATGAATTATCTAGACCCTCGTAAAAAATATGAACTTGAAGTTCAAGAGATAATTCATTTGCATAATGTTGAAAATTAATTACCAGATGAATTTGTTGATCCTATGTTATAATTCAGCTGCAAATGCTTCAATGAGAAGTCCTTAAGGGACAAAGTCTATGATATGCATGAAGCGTGATAGACCAATTGATTCCAAATGAAAAACTTCTTAAGGAACGAGAAGAGCAAGATGGTCATGATAATGAGGCAAGTGATTTAAAAGGAGCACGATGACAAAACACCTCATAAAAACCTTGGCAAAGGTTTAGGTACCTGAAATGATGAAATATGAAGAGATCTTGATAAGCTATGTCGTATTGGAATCGAGTCAAAAAAACCGTCAATGATATCTTTGATATGAAGTAGCACTCAATGCTACCGATGATGGCGAGGATCTTGAATTCAAATCAGTCATATAATGTGGATAGGTAAATGATTGGACAAATGAAATGCACAATTCAAGTAAATTATGTTTCACTTTGAAAAGTGATATTTTGGACTATAGTCCATGGATCAAGATATATGTCAGTGGGGCACAAATAAATTATTGTGCGAAAGTATAACCGTAAGATAAAAAGTACGATTTGTGCCTTGGGCAAAAAGGGTTTTCACAAAATTCCTGACATTATTAAATGGAGATATATTCTCATGTTGTGGATGCAATGAAGCTTGTTATAGTCTGACAATAGATGAAATGCTTGAATATATGTAATGAATGATGGTCATGTCTATCTAGACGATGAAGGTTATATGAAAATCCTTGAAGGATTTAAAAGGTTTTAAAGCAATTCCATTGAGTACCCCAATGGCTGTGAGATTGTTTAATATAAAGAAAGATCAATTCTGATCTGATGAAAATGATTAAAAAATATCATGTATCAGTGAAATTGATGCACATATAAATTATTGATTATGCAGATGTCGGGAACTATGTGATTTTTCTTTGAAAAGAGATATTTCAGCCACCATGTATGAAGATAATGATGTATACATCAAAGGAGACTGGACAAAGAACATTTCACCAAACTTCTTCTTCACACATGATTTTCAATAAAATGGTGAGATAGAAGTTCAAAAGATCTCTTCAAGTGATAATCTTACAGATTTATTCACTAAGGCATTGCCAACGTCAACATTTGAGAAGTTGAGATATAAGATTGGAATGCGTCATCTCTGAGATATCAAGTAAAGCTTTCAGCAAGGGAAGTGAAATACGCGTTGTACTCTTTTCCTTAACCATGGTTTTGTCCCAAATGATTTTTTCTAGTAAGGTTTTTAATGAGGCAACACTCAAAGTGTATTATGATATGTGTGTACTCTTTTTCCTTCATTAGGCTTTTTTCCACTGGGTTTTTCCTAGTAAGGTTTAACAAGGCACATTATCTATGGACATCCAATGGAGAGTGTAATAAATCCATTGAACTAAGTTGATTGTCCATTGAGTTTATCCATAAACTTATACTTATCATCTATGTGTATTCCCTAGGTTCTATGAACCTTTTTGGATAAGAATGTAAATATTTAGTATGATACTTAATATGGTGACTTTTGGAATGATTTCTAAACCTATAAATAGGGTTGTTCATTCACCATTGTAAAATACACACATGAGAGACAAGAAGATATTTGAATAAGATGATCTCTATATTCTACTCCCCATATCTTTTGTCTATATTATTTGTAGTATATTGCTTATATTTTATAACAAATTCATCAAATATTTTGCTTCTTAGAATATACAATATCTACCATTAACAAGGACTGAGAACATTATATTACCCATCGTGTAATTTCATATTGAACTTAATACTATAATAGTAGGGTCTAGAGTACCGATCTATTGGATCTTTGGAAATTGGACTTATTAATATTGGACACATATCATATGGATATGGCTTAATATAAGACATAAGAATTTTGGATTTTCAGATATCCAAAAATTGTAATACTAAATCTCATATTCAATCCAAAATTCTTAAATTTTTTAAAAGTAAAAATTCAAGTTCAATCCATAATCCAAAAATTCAAATCAAATAACTAAAAAGTTTGAATTTCAAGTTGACTAAAACTATGTTCACCCCTAATTTTAGGTGATTTAGTCACCCTTGGTCATGGATGGGTCAAGTCTATGCAACCAACAAATAAAGGTCATATATATAATTAAAATTTAATTAAATGTCTTATAATTGTATCGTTAATAGAGGAACAATTTTAAGCATAAAAATAATGTTAAAGGTAAATTTGATCCGATAGATAATAAGGACCATTTTGACTTTTTCCGATTTTCAATTATTTATGAAATTTGTGAAGATAAATTTTCTATATTTATAAATTTTTAAAGACTCATTTATCAATTTTTATTTGTTCTTAACCACTAGTTTTACAAATGATATATAATCTTCTTTCCCTAAATCTATGAAATGTAAGTTTATTAACTAGGAGCACTACCATAAATTGACAATCTAACAAAACTACATTTACATTTTGTGCCTACATTGGAACAATTTACTTAGATTTAATCATGATAAATTGATATAAGTTGATGTATTTTTCTATAAAAGTAAGTAGCAATCTAACCTTATTGGATTTTTCCGAGGATCCCCTGATCTATTCATGGAAAGATGTTGACGATTGGAGGCGGATTTTTCAGCAGACATTTCTTGACGGAAGTCTCAGGACTTCTAACCTAATTCAATACTGATAAAATTTGATTGACAGCTCAGGACAGAATATAGATAAATATTTTCCTTTTAAATAAACTATCCAAACCTACCTAATGTGAGGGGATTATAACATTTCTGATCCCAAAGTAATTGGTAAATTCTCTTTTTGGTCCTAATTGTGATATATGACCCAATATATTTATTCTCCAATTAATTTAAATGTGTGTCATTGGTTCCTTTATTTATGTAGAGAACATGGTATATTTAACTATATATGGATTGTAACACCCCGTATTCGAAAACAGACCAATCAGCAGATTTCCAAAAGTTGTAGGTGCAACCCACGGTTGCCACCCACGGACTGTAGGGTGACCCACGGTCCGTTCTGGTAGTCTGTGGTTCACCACATGCAGCCCCTCATCAGAAAAGGCCCAGAAAATTATTCTAAGTCCAGACCTACGGACCGTAGGTCAGCCACGGTCCGTGGTCCAGGGCCGTAGGTTAGACCCTCAGACAAAAGTTTCTAAGGCATGACCCACGGACCGTAGGTCAGGCCTCAGACTGTGGTCCTGGTTCGTGGATCGAGGCCCCAGAATCTAGTCCTAGAACCCCATTGACGGTTGACCAGCACGGACCGTGGGTCATTCCACGAACCGTCGGTTGGTTCCAACAACTTTTAAGTCAGGGGTCTTTTAGTCTTTTCCCTATGCATTGGACCCCTAAACTACGTCGTTTAATCCCTAAACTACGTGGTTTTGATCTGTTTTAGCCTAGTAAACTAATTAGAACCTAACCTAATCAATTATTCACCATAACCAAGCGAAACCTAGAGCAAAATAGAGGAGAAAGTCAAGCAGCCCTAGTTCAAGAATGCATCGAGTTTTCATCAGTTCCATCCCCGAAATCGGAAGATTTCTCGGTGGAATTCGTCATCAGGTATGTGAAATTTCACTAGTGGGTTCCTTTCACCCATTAGGTCCCTAGATTTCAGTCAGAATCTTGATTCCCTTAATATCATCTAGACCTAGGGTTTCTTGAATATTAGATATTCTTGGGTTTTAGCTGTTAGAATGATCCAAATCAGATTGTCATGATTTTAGTATCGATTTGTGTAGATTATTTCATAAATTCAGAACCCTAGCTATGTAGTTCTTTTAGTTCATGAATTACACATGCTAGGTTCGTTATTTCAGATATACATGCCTCAGATTTGAATGTTTCATTATTAGTACATTAATGTTGCATTTTTAGTTCGCATGTCAGTATTTTGACCTATCCAATATTACATAAATTCAGTCATAAATTTTTAATTACATAATCAATTGGGAGTAGCTTAATACCGAGTGGACTAGGGTCAATCACCTTCAAGTCCCAGAACTACGTGCCCCATAGGTTTATAAGTCCCATTTGTTGGCATTACATTTTAGTAATCACGCCATGCCTCTATACCTCTGGCATGGTATATTGGGTCTTCTCGATGGGGCGTATACATCGGACTCCACATTTAACTCATGTGGTTTTATGTCGGTTATTAGTATCTCCCTTACAGTTACAGTTAGATTTCAGTCTCAGCATGTTATAAACTTGGTCATTACATTCAGTCATTTCACATTCAGTATTCTCAGTTTAGTATCATGCTTATCTCTTATCATTGCTCAGATATATACTTTGTTCAGTTATGTTTATTGTTCAGTTTTATTCTATATTGCATGATCAGTACCTTTCAAGTACTGATACTCTGCGATACATCTTTTTGTGATGTAGGTTCAGGCCCTCAACCTCCAGATCACGCATAGATCAGTTCCCGGTCTCCAGTTCAGCAGCATCAGAGTCTTCATTTCTCGAGGACGGCATACTTGTTTCCTTTGCTTTTAGTTTTAGTTCCAGTTTTTGCTAGATTTAGCTAGGGCATGTCCCAACACTTCTAGTCAGTTAGAGGCTATTTCAGACATAGTTAGTTTCAGCTTTAGTATTTGAGTTTGACTTTTCAGTTGTTGTTAAACTCTCAGTTTTCATATATTCAGACAGTATATGGGTATTCCCCATCTTTTCTGTTTATCTCATGTCTTATGCTTCCGCACAGTATTTCTTTTAAGTATGCTTATATATGCCAACAGGGTTAGCTTGGGGTCACTCGTGATCCTAGGTCCCGTGTCCGCGTCTTTGGGGTAGCTTCAGGGCGTGACATGGACAATATTATTGTTAAATAAGGTGTAATCATATAAACCCGATAGAATACACAAATAATTAAGTGATAGAGCAATTAATATTAATAATAATAATAATAATAGTATATTTATGAATATTTATAAGTAAAAGGATCAAAAGTGCACAATTCAATTATACATTGAAGGTTAAAATGTGGTTAGTGAAATACTATAGGGGCTAAAATCAAAATTTACTAATAATTGAAGGATAAAAAATGCTATTGACCCTAATATGAGAGGTAAGCATTGTATTCTATGTGAAATTTATGAAATGTAAGTTTATTAACTAGGAGCTCTACCACAAATTGATAATTTAACAAAATACTTCATTTACATTTAGTGCCTAAATTGGAACAGTTTACTTTAGATTTAATCATGATAATTTGATATAGGTTGATGCATATTTCTTTTAATGAAAGCAAGTAATAATCTAATCTTTAAGAATTTGTCCAAGCGATCTATAAATAAAAAAGATGTTCGTGATTAACAACGGACTTTTAGCAGAACATCTTTGACAGAAGTTTCAACATTTTTAACCTATTTCATTTATCGATAAAATTCGGCTCCCGGCCCATGACAAAATGTGAATAAATATTTTTCTTTTAAATTAACCATACAAACCTACAGAATGTGAGGGGATAATAACACACTTAATCCCGACGTAATTGGTAAGTTCTTCTTTTGGTCCTTGTGATATATAACTCAATTTATTTATTTTTCAATCAATTTTGATGTGTGTTATTTGTTCCTCTAGGTAGAAAACATGCTATATTTGACTATATATGTACTATATTATCGCTAAATATGGTGTAACCATATAAACTTGACATAATACATGAGTAATTAAGTGGTGGAATAATTAACAATAGTACATTTGTGAATATTCACAAGTAAAAGGGATCGAATGTGCACAATTCAATTATACATTGACGGTTAAGTGTTCTTAGTGAAATACTATAAAGACTAAAACCAAAATTTACTGATAATTGAGGGACCAAATTAAAATGTTATAAATCATAATGTGAAAGGTAAGATTGTATTTTATGTGAAATTTATCTTATTTTTTAATGTGCAAAATGAAAAATTATTTTCCCCGGCAACCCTCTGATCTATCAATGGAAAGATGTTGATGATCGATCGACGATATCGTTTTCAATTAATGGAAATCTCAACATTTCTAACCTAATTCATAATTGATAGAATTTTGCTCCCGGTCCATGACATTATGTGAATAAATATTGGAAAAAAATTTATCTAACTACACATCCTTTTTTATCTTATTTTCTATTATTCCCTACCATTTCAAAAAATTACAAAAATCCCTCTTTTCTTCAATTTCTCTCACTTTTCCACTCTAAACAATCACCCTCAAGGTTTTTTCCCCCTTTTTTCATGCCTAGAATCACTCCATGGTATCACCAACTATCTCCATCACTCCACTTTTGAATTTCAAATCTTTTCTTTTTTTCTTTTCCAGTTCATCAATTGCAAGTTGTTGAAGAGGTAGTCCTTCTCCATCTATTTTTTTTTCCAGTTCATCAATTATCGATTTTTTTTCATCTATAAATTTCTGATATATATATATGGATGATAGGTATGTACGGGCAATCTTCAGAAAGCATTATTGAACAACACGAAGCAAAAGGAACGGAAGAGAAGAGATGAATCGGTTGTTGTCATACGGCAACGGAAAGTTACTGCTTAATTGCATATAGTGAATAATAAACACAAGAAGTAGATACGAAAAATGTATCTTGAACTCTGAAATGCAAAGAATGCAACGACGTATAATTAAGGAAAAGGAAAAACAAATAACTGTGGAAAAACCCTCAAAAATTAAGGGAATAAAGATCGAGTTGTTGATGGCTCCGGTAAGGGCTTTGGGTCAAGATCCATGGGTGACGCCATTGTAGAAAGTGAAAAAAAGCTATGGGAATTGATTGATAGAGAGCAAAGGAGAAAGTGTAGAAGGATTTCTTCATCACTTTTTTTTTTTGCTTTCAACAAATCAGATTATTGATTTTTTTTCGCTTTTTTGTTGTTTATCTTTTTTCTGATACATATGGGTTCTGGTCTATCGTTTAATATTGGTCTTACCCAATTAGTTTCACAAACGGAAGATCTCGTCCTTCGCGTTTGTGATTCAAAATCGATGAAAGATGCATTGCAAGTTCTAAATTACCCATTGAAAAAGATTCCAGGGGGGGAGGAGTAAAACATGTTGCTAAACAATCTTCTCTACCCAAGGTTCATATTTTCAATGTATCTAGGTTGATTTTGATTCATAATTTAATGTATAATGCCTTTGTTTCAATACCCCTCTCTACCCAAGGTTCGGATTTTTAATGTATCTAGTTGATTTTGATTCATAAATTTATGTATAATGTCTTCGTTTCAACTTTATGATACATTAAATTAGCCTTTGTTAGTGTTATCACAGATCTGATACATCACTGCTACAATAGCTTTCGTTGTTATGCAATAAATCATGTTCATATTTATGGTATTGATACAGAACCCTAATTTTGTTGAATCTTCGATTAGTGTTTATCATGTTCAATATAAATGTACTTGATACATAAACACTACCGAATGTATCATATAATTTATATGTATCAAGTTCTATGATGTATCTTCAATCGTATTGCATTACAGTAGTTTACTACTAGACACCTTATATTCAGAATTTAAGATCATATCCATGTGTGTCTATTTGTGTGTTGTGTTGTGAAGAGAGACAGTTTTAGATCTTTTCTTAAGGTTCATGAAACCACAACGGCTCATGCAAACTCCAAGTTTCTCAAATCAGCATTGTATAATGGCACATATATCCACACAACAAGCAACCCCTGGTTCCCAACTCTTTCAACATTTTGGGAGCTTTTCTACGTTTTATTTTCTGTGATTATAAGCAGATAGAAATGATCATCAAAGCCCTCCTAAAGCTCGATGCTTTACCCTGATTTTATGCTAGGCAGCAAGTTTAATGATGAAAAAACAATAAAGTATTGTGAACAAATTTTGCCTTAGAAAGAAGCTGCAGAGAACTGTCTGTAATACAGTCATACTACTACAAAGCTATAACCATACATTGGCTATAAGCTTGACCATTTTCTGTTTTCTCATACGGAGGTAAAAGTCACGGAATGTTTAAGATGCTTTCAAGCATTATGTCTATTCGTTATAACAAAACAGCAGATATTGAACAAAGGGTGCCCATAAGAAGAGAGAGCTCGAGTACTTAAGAATGCAGATTTCAATCTTCCTCCAAAACTATAGCAGAGGACAAGCTCCTTTTCCCGACTCTGCTCAAGTTGGTTATTTCCCAACCTGTGCCTTCCTTGTAACGTTCAATCTGCAATCACAAAGAGGAGTATTGATTAATGGAACCACATACGTAATGGAAGCAACGCATAGCAAGACAATGAAATAAATAATCTTATGTACCGTGTCTAGTACTTCATTATCAGATTGAGCCCCTCCAATGACATAAATGGACTCCTTTAGAGCAGCAGCAGTTACATAACCCCTTGAGTAGTTCATTGGTTCCCCAATCATCCATGTTCCACGACGGGGATTATATATCTCAACGCCTGGCATCATTTGAGACCCATCAGAGCCACCAAGTGCATATCTAAAGAGCAACCATGAAGCTAAAAGTGAATAACAAGAAGAAAAATGGGACCAAAGATACAGAATGCAAAGAAGCGAGAAGAGGTCAACATACAACTTTCCCCCCAAAGGAACCAACGCATGATATGCTCTTTTTGTGCTCATACTCTCAATTTTTGTCCAAGCATGTTCTCTGGGGTCAAACCTTTCAGCAGTCCTGAGGTGATAGCTAATAAGAAAGATTCTACAGGAGAACACAGCAGAAAACTTAAAAACAAGACTCAACTACTTTCACATGTGAAGATAATCTTCCGATTCAATGAAATAAAAGAAGTTGCAGATTTCTATCAGAACAACTTTAGCACTAAAAAGGACTGTGGTTTGGAAAACTACAAGCAACTCTCATTTCTCAGGTAATGAAGCCCAAATGTCAAGCTCCTTTGGGGCATACATTATAAAGAAATAAGAAAACAGCAATTCAGCAATATCTTACGCCAAATATTTGTCTCCATCAAATCCACCAACAGCATATAATGCACCATTGAGTTCTGTTGCTGCAAGAGAAAATCGCTGCATGAATGGTAGACAATCATGTCAGAGGAGATTATATTAGCACTTTGAACAAGTAAGTCTAAAGAATAGAACCAAATTAAAGCCTGGACTGTAGGCAAGGACAAGAAAGAGATAAATATTGTCTTTGTTTGCTAGAAATGTAAGCAAGGAATAGAATTAACCTTCTGCAACATGGATCGTGAAGGAATCCATCGACCTACTTGAGGATCATACATTTCAACTTCTGCAAAGTATTCAGTCCCATTTCCACCACCCATTGCAAACATCGTGTCCTTCAAAGTAGCTCCAGATAAGCTACTGATTCTCTTTTTCAAATGAGAATGCACAGTCCACATATCATTTGCTGGGTTATATGATTCAACTTCACAAGAATAGAGTGGCATCAGTGTCAGCAACTTAAGAGAAATGGGGAGGAGGGTATGAGAAGGGAGGGACTACTGGCATTACCTGTGTTGTCCCACAACTTCCCAAATTTGCCACCAAATACATAGACTTCTCTACTTAGATTTGCAATTGCAAAATACGACCGAAATGAACTCATTGGCTTTAGCGTCTTTAAAACATCACTCAAAGGTGAGTACAAGTCCAAGGCCGATAGCCAGTTATTACCATCAAATTCTCCAGCTAGGATGATTGACTCATCACAGACTATATCGTCTGACTCAACCACATTTGCACTATCAGGTGTACGAGAAGGATTTGTGGACTCCAACATCAAGCATCTACCTTTTAGCAGTTTGATTTCTTCTTGTGTATTAGCCTAAATTCCATGTGAAGACAAGGAAATAACAAAGAGGGAAAACATCAGATTTTCACTTCTGCAGACACGGCATGTATTCAGGTAAGTATGGAGAAAACAAAAATTATTAAATCATTTAGAAAGAGAACAGACACAATATGACTCATCAAACTGGATAATTATTGAAATCCTTGAAATCGGCGAAAGAATACAATCATCAACTATCACTGATACATACATCTTTTTCAATTTGGATAAAGCCTTACGGATCAAGAACCTAAGGTTTTTCCCTTTTGGTCATTTTCAAAAGGTTGTGCAATTGAATTTGAAAACTTCTTAAGGGGCATTTTCTGATTCCCCCAAACAACAATAAGAGTGTCCTAAACATGGAAAGGTCTGTATAGGATGCAGAGACTTCTACCAAGTAGGATATTGATTAAAGAAATATTCCCCTAAACAGTAAGAAACAATATTTGGATAAGCAAACTTATACCCAACCCTGAAGAGTCTCCGAAAATAAAATGAATAATCACTCTTGTGAACAGATTGCACAGACTTCTTGGCAGCATTCCATTTCCACCAACACCAATAAGAGCCTTTTAAACATGGAACTCAATATGAGCTAAGTTGTTTTCTTTACTGTATCAGATGTATATTTATAACAATAATCCCCTCACTGAACAATAAGAGAATGTTCAGAAAAGCCACCTCCACACAGATCAGCCCACTCCTATAAATATTCAATTTCTATTAGTTTGTTGTGTCAAATGTCGTTCTCTCTTTAAGAATTTAAAATTAATGAACCACCATGCATTTCTGACTGTAATACTCATGTAACCTTTTCCTTCTATCCCTCTTTGCACTAACAAACCGTTGAATTAGGCTATTCAAGCTCTGTCACTATACCATCTAAAACAATCAAGCATGAACTATTGTTGGTCCCTGTCAATGTACTATTAACTCTTTGTATAGTAAATAGCAACTAATGTTCAATAATACTTTTCCCTGTCAAGTTACATATCCGAAATTATATGATAATAATCTCATTATTTCCTCTTTTAGAAATCATACTAGCATTTCTTTGGTATATCATCTTGAATCTTGAAGCCACCAAACTCTATGGCTTATTATCATGATTTCATCTACTTTAAAAGAAGAAGCAGAATCTCAAGCTCCTTAAGTGGTTTTAGCATAGAATAGATGTCACCATACGACCAAGATTATACAGAGATAAGGTTTACCAGCTTCTTCTCCAGGCCAGTCACTTTTTGGGTGTGCTGTTCCTTAAACGCATTCAGTTCTTTCACTTCTTTCAGCAGCTACAACAACAGAGATATTGAAGTCATATAAGAAGATCTAGAGCAGAAATGGTTGACGAAAATTGGCATGTATTACAAGAAGATGATGAACCTGAACTACAAAAGGAGGATAACCAGCCAAGTCACAATTGCCTTCTTCATTCATCTCTTCTCCAGGAGGCTGTGGTTCCACAAAACCGGCTTGATCAATCCTTACATCATTATAACGTATCCCTTCATTGGTGTTTTCCTCTGCATGCCCGTTTCTGGAGAGCGCTGGCAATTCACGATCAAGAGCTATTTCTTTAAGTTTCATATATATAAAATTCTTCTCATCCAATGCACCTTGAGAATCAATGGAACTGGATGGCTTATTTTTCAAGTTTTGCGGTTCAGAACATCTATTTTCTGCTATCTTGTTATTTGCTGGTGAAGTTTGGATTATACTTCTCCGGAGTGCTGGATAATGTGGTGTGCTACTCGGAGCATATGCAAGAGATGAGAGTTGCGAGATCAATTTACTAGATTGAGTATGATCTAGCTCAAACCAGAAATGATGCTGCTCAAAATAGTTATCCTTAATTACTGGTCTAAACGTATCTTCTGGCAGTGGTACACAATGCAGACGGACACGTATCTGAACCTTCAAAAGAAAAGGTGAAGTTTCAGTAGAATAATCCTTCCTATAATATAGCACCGGTGTGTTAGTTGACTGATTCAAAAGTTTAATGCTGTTAGTGGCAGTACTTTTAGTTATGTTTCCAGTTAACTAGCTCTAGGAGTCCTAATTAGTTCATGTTAGTCAGTTAGCAAGTCATGGGTTAGTGCTAATTAGTGCCCTATTATTTTCTCTAGGTTTGTTTCTTTCCAAGTTCTATTTAAAGACTTGTAGCGTTGTCTTCCGAAGTAATAGAAAAAGATCAAGTTTCTCTCTGTTAACACCTTATTCGAGTAGTCATTCATATCTTTTGCCAACATTCTTGGTATCAGAAGCTTTACTCCAGGTTAAGATCCACCATTTCCTCAAGCAGGGATTTGTAAGAGAGAAAAATAGTGAAATATTGTGAGATTTTTTCCCCTAGAGAAATCAGACAATTTCCATGGCAGGAAATGGGACACCAGCTTCATTGTAGCCCCTAATTCCAATTTTCAGAGGGATAAATTATCAGTTCTGGAGTCTAATAATGAAGACTTTTTTCAAATCTCAAGAACTATGGGATGTAGTTGAGACTGGAATTCCAGAAGGGAATGCAAACCAACTGAGAGAACATCGAAAGAGAGACTCAAAAGCTCTATTCAGGATCCAGCAGGCTCTTGATGATGAAATTTTTCCTCACATATCAGCAGCTGAGACTTCCAAACAAGCATGGGAGATCCTGAAGCAAGAGTACTTTGGAGATGATAAAGGTAATTACTGTTAAATTACAAACTCTCCCACGTGATTTTGAAACATTATTCATGAATGAAAATGAATCTGTGCAAGGATATTTGTCTAGAACATCTGCTATTGTTAATAGGATGAGGTCCTATGCTGAGAAAATTGATAATCAGATTGTTGTGTCTAAAGTGTTGAGAAGTTTAACCACCAAATTTGAGCATGTTGTTACTGCAATTGAGGAATCTAAGGACCTATCTACCTATTCTTTCGATGAATTAATGAGTTCCTTGCTAGCTCATGAAGATAGGCTAAATAGGTCCCGTGAGAAAGTTCAAGAGAAGGCATTCCAGGTTAAGGGGGAGTTTGGCTACAAGGGAAAAGCAGAAAACTCAGCAGGATGTGGACATGGCAGAGGCAATTTTCGTGGTCGAGGCTGTGGTGGTAGCGGCAGAGGTAGAAACCAAGTTGGTGAATTTCATCATACAAGAGCAATATTCAATGCCGATACTACAGGAAATTTGGCCACAAAGAAGTTGACTGTTGGACGAAGCAGAAAGATGAGCAGAAGGAAGTCAATTTCACTCAAAATGTGGAAGAAGAAAGTAAGTTGTTTATGGTTAGTTCCCAAATTAATTGAAAGTGTGAATGTTGTGTGGTTCATTGATAGCGAATGCTCAAATCACATGTCAAGTTCGAAGTCTCTATTCAGAGATCTTGATGAGTCCCAGAAAAGTGAGGTGCGACTACGAGATGACAAACAAGTGCACGTTGAAGGGAAAGGTACAGTTGAGATAAAAACTGTCCAAGGTAATGTGAAGCTTTTATATGATGTGCAATATGTCCTTACTTTGGCTCATAATCTATCAAGTGTTGGCCAATTGATGACCAGTGGCTACTCAGTTGTTTTTTATGATAATGCATGTGACATTAAGGACAAAAAATCTGGATGCACGATAGCTCGTGTGCCTATGACTCAAAACAAAATGTTTCCTCTTGATATTTACAATGTTGGTAATGTTGCCTTAGTTGTTAAAGGAAAAAATGAGACTAATTTGTGGAACTTAGGTTATGGACATTTGAATGTTAATGGGTTGAAACTTTTGGTTCAAAAAGACATGGTTATTGGCTTGCCAAAAACCAATGAACTTGACTTGTGTGAAGGATGTATCTATGGGAAGCAAACTAGGAAATCGTTCCGAGTGGAAAAATCATGGAGGACTACAACTTGTCTTGAACTTGTGCATGCGAATTTGTGCGGGCCAATGAAAATGGAATCCCTTGGTGGAAGTCGATATTTTTCTATGTTTACTGATGATTACAGCTGCTTTAGTTGGGTTTATTTCTTGAAATTCAAATCTGAAACCTTTGAGAATTTCAAGAAATTTAAGGCATTGTAGAGAATCAAAGTGGCAACAAGAATAAAATCACGTGTACCGATAGAGGTGGTGAATTCTTGTCTTATAATTTTAAATTGTTCTGTGATGAGAATGGAATTCGCAGGGAACTTATAGCACCATATACACCAGAACAAAATGGTGTGGCCGAGCGGAAGAATAGGACGGTGGTGGAAATGGCTCGAAGTTCACTGAAAGCAAAGGGTCTGCCAGATTATTTTTGGGGAGAAGCTGTTGCAACTGCAGTATATCTTTTGAATATCTTGCCAACAAAGGCCGCTTGGAACACAACACCTCTTGAAGCTTGGAATGGTAAGAAGCCCCGGGTAAGCCACTTAAGAATCTTTGGTTGTATAGTATATGCTTTGGTTAATTTTCACTCTAAGCTTGATGAAAAATCTACAAAATGCATTTTTGTTGGCTATAGTCTTCAATCCAAAGCATATCGTCTATATAATCCGATAAGTGGCAAAGTGATCATAAGTAGAAATGTTGTGTTTAATGAGGATGTTAGTTGGAACTTTAATTCTGGGAACATGATATCCAATTGCTATCTACTGATGAAGAACCTGCAGTAGATTCTGGAAATTCACCCAAATTCTTCTCCTGTAAGTTCATATGTTAGCTCATCAATTGCAGAATCAACAACTGTTGCACCTTGTGAGTCTTCAGTTGAGCCGATCCCATTAAGAAGATCAACAAGGGAAAAGAAACTGAATCCTAAGTACCCTAACACTAGAAATACTTCTTGTCAATTTGCTTTGCTTGTTTCAGATCCTGTTTGTTATGAAGAAGCAGTAGATCAATCTGAATGGAAGAATGCTATGATTGAAGAGATGCAAGCAATTGAAAGAAACTCTACATGGGAGTTAGTTGATGCACCTGAAGGAAAGAATGTAATAGGGCTCAAATGGGTGTTTCGAACAAAGTATAATGCTGATGGGAGCATTCAAAAGCACAAAGCTCGACTCGTGGCGAAAGGATATTCACAACAACAAGGTGTAGATTTTGACGAAAAAATTTCTCCTGTTGCTCGATTTGAAACAATGAGAGTTGTTTTGGCTTTGGCTGCACAATTGCACTTGCCAGTGTATCAGTTTGATGTGAAGTCTGCTTTCTTGAATGGCGATTTAGAAGAGAAGGTTTATGTTTCACAACCTCAAGGCTTTATGATTACTGGCAACGAGAATAAAGTCTACAACTTAAGACAAGCTCTTTACGGGCTAAAGCAAGTTCCATGTGCATGGTATAGCAAAATTGACTCATTCTTTCAAGGTAGTGGATTCAGAAGAAGTGACAACGAGCCCACTTTGTACTTGAAGAAACAAGGTACTGATGAATTTTTGTTGGTCTGTCTCTACATTGATGATATGATTTATATTGGTTCCTCAAAGTCTTTAGTTAATGATTTCAAGTCCAGTATGATAAGAAACTTTGAGATGTGTGAGTTGGGCTTACTGAAATATTTCTTGGGGCTTGAGGTGATCCAAGATAAATGATGAACTGCGAAGTAGCAACTACACCGATGAATATCAATGAAAAGTTGCACTGTGCAGATGGAACTGAGAAAGCAAGTCCTAAATTATTTTGAAGTTTAGTTGGTGGCTTGAATTATCTAACGCACATTAGATCTGGCATTGCCTTTTTTGTTAGTGTTGTGTCCAGATTTTTGCAAAGTCCCACAGAGCAATCTTTTGGTGCTGCGAAGCGAGTTCTTCGTTATGTTGTTGGAACAACAAACTTTGGTATCTGGTATTCTAAAGCACCAAATTTCAGATTGGTTGGATTTACTGACAGTGATTATGCAGGCTGCTTGGATGACCGGAAAAGCACTTCCGGAAGTTGTTTCAGCTTTGGTTCTGGAGTTGTGACATGGAGTTCAAAGAAGTAGGAGATAGTAGCTTTGTCGAATCTGAGGCAGAGTATACAGCGGCAAGTTTAGCAGCACGACAAGCTTTATGGCTCCGGAAACTACTTGAAGATTTTTGTTACGAGCAAAAGGAGTATCAGCAATTGCTATGGCTAAGAATCTCTCTTTTCATGGGAGAACTAAGCACATTGATGTGCAATATCACTTTATCCGGACATTGGTAGCGGATGGAATAATAGTGCTGAAATTCTGCGGCACAAATGAGCAAGCAGCGGATATATTTACGAAGCATGAATATTTCAAGTTGCAGTTGGGAGTGTGTGAGTTTGAATCAAGGGGAAGTGTTAGTGGCAGTACTTTTAGGAGTCTTTTATGTTTCCAGTTAACTAGCTCTAGGAATCCTAATAAGTTGATGTTAATCAGTTAGCAGGTCATGGGTTAGTGCTAAACTAGTTCCATATTTTTACTCTAGGTTTGTTTCTTTCCAAGTTCTATTTGAAAACTTGTAGTGTTGTCTTCTGAAGTAATAGAAAAAGATCAAGTTTTTCTCTGTTAACATCTTATTCGAGTAGTTGTTCATATCTTTTGCCAACACGGCGTGCATCAACATAAGCAGATAAAGCCAAAAAGAAACAATGATATGAAACCTGTGCAGGAAATCGTGTTCTTTCATCACCATCTTTTTTCCAAGCATATGGATTGATTTGCATTTGACCAGAGCTTGCAGCCTCAAAGATTCCGTGGAGCTTCTTATCGTCGTAATTGAACAAGAACACTGGCAAACCAGGATTTACATTTTTCACATATATAAAGTGTGCTCTAGGCAAACCTGTCAAAGATTTTAAAATGTTTATAATTGAGTAACAACAACCCATAGTCCTAATTTTTTTTAATCAAAGGACAATATATTAGGGCCAAATAACTGACCTACTAGTTGATTTTCGAGACACTCTCTTATTGTATCATTGGTGCAGCCAAATATAACACCGCCTAGTTGATCTCTTGGCAGATTTCTAAATGTTTTTTTCTTTCCCACATCCTGAAAAATTCATATGGACAGAACTGTAAATGAAAAATAGATCTACTACTATAATCAAGCTAGACAAAGCACAAGAATTAAACAGTCAAAATAATAAAGTACGAACGAGACCTCAAATATAAATCCAACAAAGCATGTCCAAATTCACATCAACAACTAAATGCATATGATACAGCTAGAAATGAATCAAAATCCGAAGACTTAAACATCAAAATCAAACAAGGAAAACTTTCACATAGACTAAAATCGCTCAGTAAAAAGTACAGAGGAATCACATCAAATGCTTAATCAACTACAAGCCCATAAATACAAGGATATATAACATAGCGAGACAATCACAGTAGCAAAAATCGATGAAATGTATAATTTCCTTGCTCAACAAGAGAGTATTGTAGCTATCACATCGATGATCAGACGGTTATCTGAACCAAATATACCTATAAAACCGAAGTTCAATTGTATCGAAATCGAATTTACAATGAGAACTGGAGAAGAAAAGGGAAAATTACCTGAGAGAATTTTCACTTTTAAATGGAAGAAGAAAACTGTTATATAACTAAAAGAGGCGCGAAACTGCACTCCCAAGTACTTGATGAAACAAACTAACACACCCAACTGACCAACTGTACTTTTTTTTTTTTTACTTTCTTATGTTATATTTTATTTATTTTGAAAATATTCTACAATTTATATTTCACATTTGATATTATATGGAATTTACTTTAAGAATTCAAATTTATTTGATTATTTTAAATTTTAAAATTTAAATGATTTTTCTTTTTATTTAATTGAGAATACTTTTCCGTACCGAACGTACCCTAAAAATAAATAAATAGTCGAAGTTTCAAACTTGAGTTCTTGGTGAATTCAGTTATATCAATTAGCTTTGATATGCTTAGTGAATACAACACATGGAAAGTAAACATATGATATGACAATTGTTACCACAGACAAAAGCCAGACACGGGATCTTTAGGGGTCGATATTCGATATTCGATTTGGTATTTTTAAAATTCAATTTTGATAACTAAAACTAAATATTAAATACCTGTCTTTCAAAGCTCGATTCGGCACAACAATTAGGTAATTCGATTTAGGTAGGAGTGGGAGTTGGGTGTTTGTGCCATTCAAATTGGAATGGAAAATTTCGGTTTAGATATATCTTTTTTTTATTGAAGTAATTACAATACAAATAAGCTCTGATTGAATTAGATTTTTTAAGTTAGATTTTGGATTAGTCGACTTGAATATTTTATATTTTTTATTTTGACTTTTGAGCCTTTAAGGCAAGCCATAACAATTAACAACTTCAATTCATCTAATATTTTACTCCCTAATATACAATTTCTACCGTTAACAAGGACTGAGAACATTGTATTTCCCATTGTATAATTTCATATTGGACTTAATACTCTAATAGTAGGGCCTTAGAGGACTGATCTATTAGATCTTTGGAAATTGAACTTATTAATATTGAACACATATGGTATGGATATGACTTAATATAAGACATAAGAATTTTGGATTTTCAGATATCCAAAAATTGTAATACTAAATCTGATATCCAATACAAAATTCGTAAATTTTAAAAGAAAAAATTCAAGTTCAATCCATAATCCAAAAATACAGATCAAATAACTAAAAAGTTTGGATTTCAAGTTGACTAAAACCATATCCACCTCTAATTTTAGGTGATTTAGTCACCCTTGGTCATGGATGGGTCGAGTCTATGCTGGACGAGTCTATGCAACCAACAAATAAAGGCCATAAATAAAATATTTAATTCAATGTCATATAAATGTATCGTTAATAGATGAACAATTTTAAACATAAAAAATGTTAAAGGTAAATTTGATCCAATAGATCGATAAAAGAAAGGACAAATTTTATCTCATAGATAGAAGATATACTAAGGACCATTTTGACCTTTTTTCGATTATTCAGTCATTTATGAAATTGGTGAAGATACAATTTCTATATTTATAAATTTTTAAAGACTCATTTTATCAATTTTTATTTGTTCTTAACCACTAGTTTTTCAAACGATAATCTTCATTCCCTAAATCTATGAGGTGTAAGTTTATTAACTAGGAGCACTACCATAAATTGACAATCTAACAAAACTACATTTACATTTTGTGTCTACATTTGGAACAATTTACTTAGATTTAATCATGATAAATTGATATAAGTTGATGTATTTTTCTATAAAAGTAAGTAATAATCTAACCTTAATGAATTTTTTCGAGGATCGTCTGATCTATTCATGGAAAAGTGTTGGCGATTGACAGAGGATTTTTCAGCAGAACACTCTTGACGGAAGTCTCAAGATTTCTAACCTAATTCATTTACTAATAAAATTCGGTTGACGGCCCAGGACAGAATGTAGGTAAATATTTTCCTTTTAAATTAACCATCCAAACCTACCTAATGTGAGGGGATTATAATACTTTTGATCCCAAAGTAATTGGTAAAGTCTCCTTTTGGTCCTAATTGTGATATATGACCCAATATATTTATTCTTCAATTAATTTAAATGTGTGTTATTGCCTATTGGTTCCTTTATTTATGTAGAGAACATGGTATATTTAACTATATTAGTTTTGACGCACATGCGTTGCACGTGAATATCAAACCATGTACTACCCTATTTTCAAAAATATTGTGAATATTATTAAATGAGAAAATTAAGTAAGAAATTATAAAATGAACGATAAAGTATAAGTTCTTATGAATAGTGGATGTTATCTAAATGTGCTATATATATACACTATATTGTCCTATGAATAGTGAACATAATAGTGACTATATATGTACACTATATTGTCGTTAATTATGGTGTAACCATGTAAATTTGATATAATGCAAGAGAAATTAAGAAATTAATAATTATAGTATATTTGTGAATATTCACAAATAAAGGGATTGAAAGTGCACAATTCAATATACACATTGAAGGTTAAAATGTGGTTAGTGACATACTATAGGGACTAAAAATCAAAATTCACTAATAACTGAGGGATCAAAAATACTATTAATCCTAATGTGAGAGGTAAGAATTATATTTTATGTGAAATATATCTTAGTTTTTTCATGTGCAAAATGGAAAACTATTTGACCATATGATAAAACGTTACAATATACCATAACAAAATTACTTTTTGAAAATTCAAGTACCCACCATAAGTTAGCTAACTAATTGTCTAGCTAGTGAAAAGTGCAATGTCTTAACAATGATAATTAGGAAATTCTTTTATCTTTTTACCTTTTGGTGTCTCTCTTTAATTTTATAATTTGCCTCTAGCTTTAGTTGTTTTTGGCAACTATAAGAATAATCTCAAAAACCAAAAAACAAAAGAGAAAAATATATTATTTTTTTTGCTATATTGTTGTAAAATATAGTGGAGATCAAAGAATGCAGATAGCATGAAAAATGTTCTTACAAGTGTACAATTTTGATTAATTGATTTGGAGCTCACAAGGATGGTGAGGGGAATGCATACATCTCCATGGAATATTTCTAGCTAAGATCGCGCTTTTTTAATTTCTAGCTCTTGACACTCTTCCTGGAAGGTGGTTATAATTGTTGATGTATTAATTTTATATTATTGGTATACTAATATTTCACGGTTATTATAAGAAAAAGGTTCGATTTACATTTCAATTATAGGTGCAATCAATTTGTTATTAAGATATGACATAAAGAAATCATAGAACACTATGAATCAATCAATCTGTTAGCCATTGAAGAAAATATAATGTAACACTTTTTTTTCGTTCAAAATGGGGGTGGGGGAGGGAGAATTAGTGTACGAAACGAACATTTAGTCTGATGGAAACTACTTCACTAGTTATTTTAATATTAGTCGCCTATCTGAACATGATAGAATAAACGAACACCAAGCACTAGCCTTACAAGGTCGGATTTGTGGGGATAAGTTTGTGAAGAAGCAAAAAACTTATCCCCACCCTGACCAGAAGCGGCTAGGTTTCCTCATCTTTTAAACTTCCCCCGATCTTCAACCTGAGCTGTATCATGATTCATCACAATGCCATGTTCCTTTCTAGTTAATTAGCTAGGTTATATAGCAAGTAGCAACAACATTTTTCAACTCTCCAAGGTGTCAATCCTTATTCTGTCATCATTTTTTTTGCCAAATACACCATCATTCATCTTTTGCCTTGGGCTATTTGACTAGTACTACTATACAAATCAAAATACATACAAGTATTTCATTTAAATTTGTAGCTTACATTTTTTTTTTCTTCTTTTCAATTTCACACATTACTGCTTCATTACAATGGACTCAAAAATTCACTGCAGATTTTCGTCTGCTAAGGTAACGAGCGTGTCTCGAAGAACTCTTTTTATGATCATCATTAAGTCCAGTTGCAACATTTGGATCTTTTTCTTCCTTGACTTGATAATTTAGCAGTGTATCAAGACCATCATCTATCTTGGAGTTTGGTGAGTAGTTTTTGCTGGTTGCTATCTCTGAATAATTTAAGCTCAGCTCGGTTACTTCTGACAACGATTTCGTTAGCAGAGGCTTCTGGCGTTTCAAGAACAAGCATACAACAGCACAATCATCTACCTTGGCACACGGGTACTTGTATTTCCAGGCTCGAACTGCATGATGCACCACGAGTCTTGCTGCAATAGATCGCTTCCTTGCTGAAGCTACTATCCGGATCACTTCATCGTTGCTTAAAACATCCCACAACTATACACCAGAAACAAGACAATGTGCATTAGCTGTCTTATTAAGTCTCTTTTACTCGAATTATATGCATTATGCAAAAAAAAAGAAGTCATGTTTTAAATATTAGACTGCGACTACTCTGAACTCATTGACTCTAAATTATGAATCTACCACTAGTCCTCTACTGTTGGCAAAATGTGTAATCCGGAGCTTCCTCGTGAGACGTTGGTGTCAATTCCATTTTTGGCATATGAGGGAGCAATTTAGTGATACTACTATGGGGTTGGCTATCTGAATCATCACTGACCATTTTGCTCCATTTAAGCTTATCTTAGACGAACAATGTAGTAATACTACTATAACTACAAGTTGGAATCGGCTATATGAATTATCACTAACCATGCCTCTCCATTTAAACTCATCTTAGACGTAGTAACGATCTAATGAACTAAGCTACACAAAGACATGTTACCCTCACAAATTTAGAAACGTAACATAGCAAGATTGCGTTGTCTTTTCTGCAAGTTCTAGCCAAAAGTACTAGGATTCGGGGGAATATGCAAGAAGTTTGAATTCTGATATAGCTTACCCCGTCCGATGCCAAGACAATGAATTCATCCTTTTCAGTGAGCTTTCTATAATATACTTCAGGTACCGAGATGAGACCGAAGTCTTTCAAACAAAAATCTCCGAAAGCTCTTGCCATGGCAAGGCCAGGGCAATCTTGATCAGGCATCCATACTCTGTATATATTTGGTTCTTCCTCCATCGCCATTACTCTTCCTTCACAACTTTTGATTCTTTCATATTCAGCTGATGAGATGATTGCACAAATAGATTAACAAAACTAAGCCAATCTTATTAACACAACTTTTGTAAAGATATATTACTCCATCAGGTCAAGGATGACTAGTAACAACAGCTAATCAGGGGCAGATCTAGGCTTATACAATACAGGTTCGACAGAACTCAGTGGCTTGGGTCCGAATCCTATATATGTAATAAGATATTTACTAATATGTACAAAAATTATATTGAGAACCGAGTTACTAACACTTAGGTTGTTGTCCTAGAATACAGAACTCATAAAGTCCGAATCATAGATCCCCCTCTCCAACTAACTATCTATAGCAATTAAAATTTGGTAAAGAACCTGCTATAACCGATTACAATACACTGATAATGTAAAAAAGCACCTACCTGGGAGGTTAGGCTTCAAGTCTACCGTGAGTTGCTTAGCAACAAGCTCATTTTTGTCATCCCTGGTGCAAATAATAGCTCGAGAATCTCCTAAATTTCCAACTATCAAATGTTCTCCCTGAAAATTCCGCAAATCTAGCCACCTTAGATTATGAACAAGAAGATCAAAGAAACCATCGTTTCGTTTAACATATTTAAGCTCTTTCAAGTATGTTTTCTTTTACCTGTTTAACTAAAGTCACTGCAGTTGTACCACTGCAATAGCTTTCGATAGAACCATCACCTTCAAGTTCTTCATCCATTTCTTTAAAAGACTTGATAAATTTATCTTTCCATGCATCGAAGATTGGGTTGTTAGATTCATCATCCTTTTCGGCATCCCATCTAATATCATTGGTACTGATCACATTGGATGATGAAAGTTTAGAAGGTAACGAGTCTCTAACGTAACGTGCCACCTTGTGGCCGGATGGTCCATGTCCATCAAAAACACCACAGAAAAACATACCTTTCTGTCCACCAAAGTTCTGTACAATAATATATAGTGTGTTATTATAGTATCAATCCCCTGCCTCCATTTTCACATAATAAATCATAATTTATGCCCTACGTAGCGAATTTTCAGTGTCCAATGAGGCAATGAGTGACCATCTAGAACAGAAAACATAAAACTACTACCTCTATGCAAGTTGAATGTCATGAGTTTTTTCAAGGTGAATGCAACCAGGGGAGGAGTCAAGGGGATTCAATAACTACTAAAACGTCAGGGCTCAGAGTCGAGCCCATGACCTAAAATACTTTGTAAACCCCTTTGCCACTACGAAAAAAGATGTGCCTTGTATTAACTGTATTCAACTATCAATGTATAATATAATTTCATGACATATATATGCATAGTGAGTTTTTTTTTTTATGAAGGGATTCAATCGACCACCCTTGGGCCAATGTATCTTTGCCACTGAATGCCAGAACAACTAAGGAGACTTTAGTTCAAAAGAAATGACTTTCTATTTGAATAAATTTAGGGATCATTCATCTAGCTACCCTAAAGATACATTGATCAACACATAATATCAATAACAATATTGCATCATACTATGCTTTGAATTATATGATATGTCTACTTTTTATCATAAAAATGATAAAAGAAGAAAAAACATAATAGTGAAGAAAATTTGCATCTATTAGGGTTACATTGTTGAATGGAATATAGAATGATAGAGAAAGGGGTCTAAGAGATCTTAATCCCTTAGGGTGCGGTCCTTCCCAGACCCTCCGTGAACACGAGATGCTTCGTGCACTAGACCCACACCTTAATAATTTAATGTAAAGTAATGGGAAAGAAGATTACCTCCCAAACAGTCATGGCATCTTGATTGATCCCCTTTTTACCTTGTTGACTATACATTGATACAAATTTAGAAAATCCACATAACCTTACATTATTACCCAAATCTCCTCTTCCTACTATGCTTTGATAATCATCTTCACCTTCTTTATGCTCCCCATTATTATTATTTTTATTCTCCTCAAAATAACTATGATGATTATTATGATGATGGTGATTATGATTATGACTATGATTATGATGATGATGATTCTTGCCTTCTAATTTTTGTCCCCTTTGACATGTACAACATGCACCCATCTCTTGTCTTTAATTATATAATCTTGCAATTAGATCTTGTACTCTTGAGATTGGGAGATCAAATCCATAATTACATGCAATTAATTCTCCAAAAAAAACCTAACTTAGTAACTTAATTATGTTCCTCTTCTTAATTATAATGTGAGAGAATTTAGATATGGAGTATGTCTGATTCCTTATAGGGAAATCAGAAAAAAAAAAAAAAAAAAGAGGAAGAAGGTGATGAGCAAATCATGAATGTTGTCTCATGAGATAACATTCATGATTTGTGGGGAAAAAAAAACATGTACTAGTAATTAGTATTAGAGAGAATATAATAAATTAATTAGGTTTAAAAATAGACCTCATCTAATTAACCCATGCTAAGGCCATAACTCTTTTTTTTTGTTACACTGTTATTTCAGCCCTTGATTTTCTTTTGTTTTTTCTTTTATATAATTAATAAATAACTATAGAGTAAGAAAGATTCAATCAGGTGATAAATTACTACCTAATTCTAGTTTTTTACTCTAGAGTAGTTTACTAGAATGCATGCTTTTAAGGCTAATAGCTTTCGGGAATAAAATAAAAAGAATAGTGTTATATGTTGATTTTATGAAATAACAAGTATTAAGAAATATCTATTTTTAATAAGGACGACAAGTAAATAGGAACGAGATAGTATGTAAAAATTCATAGAAAATTCAGCATTTACTTTTTTATTCTTTCTTGATTATAACCCAGTGTATTATATATATATATATATATATATATATATATACCTTTTCAATCTAAATGCGAGTCATTTGAGTAATGGTAGAGATATATGAGCTACTTTTATAATTATAATATATCAGCTCTAAATAACAAAGTTGGAGATATATAAACCCTTTTTCCATCTTGGAATTATACACAAGGAGCGTTCCTCCATTTTTCGGTTCATTTACATAGTTGTGGGATCTTTTTCATAGAAGATCGGTAAATAAAACATAAATTTTTTTTGTAGAATCATTGTTTAAATTATATTTTCTTCGTTTTAATTTATTTTTTAGACTTTAAAAAAAAAAAAAACAATTCTTTAGTTTCAATCTTTCCACATGATAATTTAAGATAACAAAATTAAAGAACATTTATCTTTAATTTAAGACCAAGATCAAGATTTAAAAATCTTTTTTAAACTTTATGTCAAGTACTTGATTTCAAGATCACCATTTAAGTCATACTCGTAGACTTTTAGCATGTAGAAATTTGCAACTCCATCACTTCAAAATAACTATAGATATGTGTTTAAAGTTTCATATGACTGAAGTTCAGCGATAATATGAAATTCGATCATATATAACTGAATTTCAATATATTTTGCAATTTCAGGCGCACATGATTTTCTTTTACTTAATGATTGAAATTCAACCAATTTTTCCTAAACTACATCATGTATAGTTGACAATCATTTTTACCTGAATTTTGGCTATTTTTGCTAAAGCACATATGGCTAAAATCCAATTATTTCTTCCTAAATTTCAGTCAAAGTAAACCTAACGTTAGACACTAGGGGTGGACATGATATGGTATATATCAAAATATCATATTATATTAAAAAATTTAATATTGTGACTTTGATATTATGATATTTAGTGTGGTATATGATATATATGTTCTTTTTGTATTTGATACGGTATTTGGTACTTAGATATAACATACCGTAATATTGAATATCATACTGAAGTATATAGTTACATAAATAACATATATATTATTAAAATATGCAAATATGCAACCTAGTATTAGTATAAACAAAATGTTTAAAAGTTAAAACTTTGACTACTCTATTTTGATTCAAATGTATTTGAATTGTAATTGATTAATAAAAATGAGTTGTTTGTACTTTATTTTGGCATATATATTTCTGCGTGTGTAATGTATTAGCATGATATAATTGAGATTTTTTTTAATTGTCGAAATCATAATATTCTATTATACGAATATATATTAGTCGAAGTTGAACAAATTATGATTACCGATTTACCATATCGTAAAATACCAAAATTGAATTTCAATATACCAAATCATACCGAATTAAATCGGTATGATACTGATATAATGTTATAAAAATCGAATACCAAAATTACGATATCAAAACTTTCAAATACCATATGGTACCATACCATGCACACCCCTATTAGAAACCACATATTTGAAATTGTTCAGAAACAATCGCACATAAAAAAAAAAGACTTAAAAATTTGAATACAAGTTATGAAAAGCGAAAATAATTGTCGAATGAGCAATGGACGTGTATCGATTAAAATCATTGTCATAAAGAAAAAAAATTACAACCAATATTATCCTTCAATTAGATGACTTGGAATATCAGTTAACTCAGCAGGACCCACTCGAATTATCTAGAAACACCCACATTTAAGCTTTTAACAACTCCTTTTGGACCCTTATCAATTAATTTGTTGCCAATAAAAATCATCCTATTTAATTTGAATTGAAAAATTATTCAAATTAAAATTGAAATATAATAACTACTCTCTTTGTCCCAATTTATGTGATACTTTTTGAAGTTTGAAATTCAAATAAGTCTATTTTTTACCTTAAATTTTTCATAAATCTTTTAAATATTTTGAATTGTCAATTATTGTGACTTATAGTACTTTTTACATAGATTATAAATATATAAATTTTATTTTTAAAAAAATTGAAGATTTCATGCGTAAATTGTCAGTCAAACTTAAATTGGTTGACTCTCAAAAAATAAAAAATGTCACATAAATTGAAACGAAAGAAATAATACTAGATGAGGATAATAACATTTTGGTGTAAAAAGAGCATAACATAACATTACACTCCTTATAATTATAATTAGGAATTAAATAAATTCTTTTTTTCTTAATTAGAGATCTCGATTTAAGCTTTGATACGAATAAATCTTGCGTAGGAATCGCTTTCTCATTTGGAGCTAACTTTAAGACGGCGACAAAATTAAGCTGTCAAATACAGCAAAGAAAACAGATAATTCTAGTTGTCTGTTGTCTCTGTAAAAGTTCCCATTTTTTTTTCTTTTCCACTTCCAATTCCCAAAATCTATCGATAATTCTTGATTTGGTTTATCAGTTCAATAATTAAAGGCCTTAATTTTGAGAAGAAAATGACTGATGCAAATGCCCATAAGGTGACTGATGTTTTGCCTGAACCAACTCCACCTCCGGCAGCCGGAAATGGAGAGAGACAGGTACCGGAAATCAGCACCGGTGTCTCCGAAATCGTGAGGAGATGGAAGAGAGAAGATTTAGTGAAAAGGGGTGGTTTAATTTTGCATGGACTTGCTTTGGTTTTCTCATTGATTGCTTTCATTGTTATGGCTAGTAATACTCATGGTGATTGGAAAGATTTTGATAAATATGAAGAATACAGGTATACACTCATATACCAATTTTAGTCTATGCTTTGTTTTGGTATAATAATACTTTTTCAGTTGGAGTGTTCAACTGACACGGTTGAGACGAGTTGAGTGAGGTGTATTATGTATAGTCTATAGATGTGCATACTCAAAGTTCGAGTGTTCGTTGTTATTGTTTTTGTTGGAGATGTTGTTCTAGTCTTGAAAATTGAATGGAATTTTGGGATGTGATCATAACAGGTATGTGTTGGCTATTGCAATTCTGTCTACAATATATACAGGATTTCAAGTTCTGAGGCAAATTCAAGAACTTTCAACTGGCAAGGAATCTTTTTCACGGCGGAGATTAGCTTTAATTGGCTTCGTTGGTGATCAGGTTGGTCATTTTCCATTGATATGAACAATTGAATTCAATAGATATGGTGAGTAGTAGTCAACAAGATTTGTGAAAAAGGGAAGGGCTTGATTAAAATTGCTTATAACCAAGAAATGTCAGCTGAGCTTAGGGTCTATTAGAGACGGTCACTTTGCCTTTACAAGGTAGGGGAAGGCTGCGTATGCACCACCCTTCCTAAACCCTACTTGTGCGATTACACGGGATATGTTTTTGTTGTTGTAAATGTCAGCTGATCTCAGTAGGTAATGTGTATGTCCCTTTATTTTCTCAACGTAAATACTAGGTTTTTGTCCGTGATAAGATTCTAACTAGTGATATGTGCTTAACTCACACATTCGCGGCCATCTTGCTTCTTTTCTTTGGATCTGCTTATGTCTCTACTTCGCTTGATTCTCATGCCAGTGGACTCCATTCTCTGATTTTGTTCTTAATACTAACTTGATTTCATTAGTGAGCATGAAGTTTGGATTTAATAAACAGTAAGAAAAGTGCCTTTCGTGATTGACTCTTTATCTCTGAAACCAAGCTAGTCTTTGATTAAATCGATCGTGAGACATGAAATTGATTGAATTCTTACTTTTTTTGTGGAATTGCAGGTAGTAGCATACTTCTTATTATCAGCTGCATCATCTGCTGTGCCGCTGACAAATAGGATGAGAGAAAACAATGACAACATATTCACAGATTCTTCAGTAGCAGCAATTAGCATGGAGTTCTTGGCATTCTTTGCTCTGGCAGTCTCAGCTCTCATTTCTGGACATAAGCTTTCAAATAAATCCTACATTTGATCACATCTTTAAGATATTCCAAGTCTGATAATTCTTTGATCAACTTCATTCTGCCAATGTACATTTGTTACTAATTCTGTGTCTGTTTTGATCATGTACATATGTACAGAAACATTCATATACCTGTGAGTTGAAATTCAGAGTGCAAATTTTATCTGTTTGTAAAAAAAATTGTCATCAAATTAATGGAGTGCTCTTTTAGTTTGAAGTCTCTACATGTCCAAGAACTTCTTGACAACATTATATCTGATGAAGAGTTAATTGATTGAACTAGAATAGCAGTTCATATCCAGAGAATTTGTCAGCAAATGTTAATTAAGACTTGATTCTTTCACATCATGGTGCGACATTAAACATTAGAGAGATTAATCGCATAACTCAAATGGTCAAGCCTCTTTATAACAAAGTTAGTTGTTCGTTCGGACTGTATAATTATCATATTTCCACCCCTACTTTAAGAATCACATGAAGGGATTGATCAAAAGCATATAAGAAATCTATGATGCTTCATCTTCTTAATGGTATCGACATTCTTAAGACTGGAAAGCTCAAAGAGTTGAGGGGGCGAAAAGTTCTTAAGGCACAAGCACAGCTACTTCCGTCAAATAACTATTTAATTGAGAGTAAATTTGAAGTAACTTCACGCGAAATCACATTAGTCAAGAGGAATAAACATTCACAAACCCATATATTGATTGCTAAACAATAAACATGATTTGGATCTGTTTAATCCATCTCATAACATTGTTGACAAAATTGATTTCATGCCGGGGCAATGCTGAATGGACATTGAGTTTTTCCCGGTTTTTGAAATTTACAGAGTGTTTAGAGGATACAGACGAACAAGTTGCAGACACTTAACAGGCAAAACAGTCGCCATAAACAATACACCTTGCCTGATGAAGTGCTAACAGATGAAGTAAGGACTCCGGAGGTTCTGGGGCGACTATCCATCTTAGGACACTCGCATAAATGGCTCAAACTGAGGGCTCAAATCTTCAGTCTAAATTGTCCAGCTGAATTTTCCAGTATATTGGATCTACTTCAGCCTGTGTTTAACCAATAAAAGAAAGATAATTAATGACTAGATCAAGCAAAAAGGATATTTTCATTATTACAACAAAGATAATCAAAACTGTAATTTTATTGTCTCAATTAAATGCCAAACAAGAAAGCCTCTGAAACTGCATTGACCCTCTAGATCAAGTAATAACTATGTCATGTTAAGCTAAAATATGTAATTCTAATTGATTCATACGACGGCATATTTCAACAACCATAGAAGTACCTCACATATTTTCAGAGAAAAAGTAGGTAATGATAAATATGAGAAAGATACCTGAAATGGTTTCTCTCTCCACTGAAAAACACAACCCCGGGATTCTAGATGTTGAAGGAGAGGTTGTGGTAGCAATGATTTAAATGATGTCTGCAGCTTAACTTTAGTAAGTCCGCCACAAGCCAACAGTGCAGCTCCTAGCCCACCAGGAGATAAACCCTTGAGGTGCAGGATTGTCATGTTCTGTAGACCGCTGATGCTTGCAAGAGACAACAGCCCCACGTCCGTCACTGAAGTGTAGGATAAATTTATCTGTGTAATTGACAGATGGCCAGCTCATATTAGATGTCAATGCTCCAGTTCATCAATGTCGACGAAAGAGAAACTGTGGTTACCTGTTTGAGGTTTGTCGAGAAGTGAGCAAGTGGAATCATTCCGGCATCATCAATGTTGTGGCAATTTTTGATATCTAGTGTTGTAAGCTGCTTACATCCCACAGCAACAGCTGCAAGACCTAAAGATGTGACAAGAGGACAACCTCGACTTTCAAGTGTATTCAACTTTGAACACTTTGATATAGATATGAATGAGCCATCAGTAATACGATTGCAATATGCAATATTGATCATTTCAAGGCCAATACAACCGCGAGAGATTGCTAATATTCCCAAGTCGGAAATTCCAGCAGACCTGTCAAGAAGAATAACCCAGCAATCAGCACACTCAATCTCTTGTACTCCATAGTTAAAAAGTGAGTTTAGCCAATCCATCACAAAGAGAAAAGAATATAAAAAAAAAACTGCACAAGATATATAGTTACACTATCTCAAATAATATCCCATGAACTGTGAAATACATACCTATATAAGTCAAGCTCCTTAAGATTTGAGCAGCACATGCCAATGTGGATAAGACCCTGATCGGTTATGTTCAGACAGATCCCTAGCTTTAAGCTGGAAAGGCTGGCACACTTGGAAATGGTCTTCAAGCCTGCATATGTAGGACACCGTCAGATATAAAGGAGGAACTTTCAAAATTACAACAGAAGCCTGAGACCTTTAAGGTAAAGGGGTGACCTTCATCATCAATTTCGTTGTCTGTAAGGTCAAGCTCTTCAAGGTACTGACAACGCTGTCCAATTAGAACAAAAGCTTCTCTTGGGACTAGAGTACAAGACTCCATCCTAAGAGAAGTAAGGGAGGAACAAGAATTCGTTATATGGGAAATTGATACACAAGTAATCTTGCGGCAACAAGTAATGTCAAGCTTCCCTAAGTCTTTGTGCTTTGTTACGAGGGAGCAGAGACCTTCATCTGTCACTCCCACACATTTACTTAAGCTCAGTTCTTTAAGTGAGACACACCAATTTCCAATAGCCTTCAGTCCAGAACATGTAACTTGGCAACCATCTAGTTTGACACACTGCAACCTGGAAAGCTTCTGCAAGCTATCTGCGACAGCAGGTGTAACCTGAAATACCAGTAATTTGAAATCAACAATCAAATTAAAACTCATACTACTGAAAGATGCTCAAGTTTGTTAAGCCTTACGGGAGAACCATACGACAATACAAGTTGTCGCAGACATCCAGCACAGCTGGTAAGAGATGACAAACCCACATGACTAACATTCTGACAGCTCGACATATCAAGTTTCTGAAAAGAGCCAACATACATACACTGACATTAGTCAATAGTACCTTGTAAAGAAAAAAGTTATTTAAGAGGAAAAAAAGGACCAAAAGGCATGATACATGCAAGGCAACACTTGATTTGCACAATAGTCCACTTCTTTGGGACATCTGACAATTAGGTAGAATTCTGGGTGCATAAAATCCGAGTTACCTTGCCCCCAAGGCCTAGCTCAAGTGGCAAAAGGTGGAGGATTTGTGGCTTAGGTCCCAGGTTCAAGCCCCACACCATGCAAAGCGAAGCCTAGTATTTAAGTGGAGAAGGGTAGAGGGGCGGGCCCATTATCCACCCAGTTTAGAAGGCTGTGATTGGTCCAAAGGGCAGGTCACAGACGGATTTCTCGGTTATCAAAAAAAAAAATCTGAGTTACATTGTTCTTTAACTATTTCAGAGTACTTATAGTGGCATTCACACAGTAGGTCTCCAATTATTGACTAGGCAATTAGGGAAAAAAAGTCATATATATGTACATCTAAAAGTAGTGCTTGAAGCTAGGACAATTTGACAAATTTTTGGGCAATTTCTTTTCGATGACCGAGAAATCCATTAGGAGCCAACCCTTAGGACCAACCGCAGCCTTCGAAACTCAGGGATGATGGGCTCACTTCTCCCTTCGCCACTTAAATATCAGATTCGCTTGACATGGGGATCGAACTAATGACCTAGGTCACAAGTTTATCAACCTTCGCCAATTGAGCTATGTCCTGGGAGCTTTTGGCAATTTCATACATCAATACTAGCTTCATTTTTTATTGTTCATTTATCTCAAGGAGAGGCAATCAGGCAAATATGAGAATCAAAGTCTGTTAAACAGAGTCTTCCAAAGTACATACCTCCAGTGACTTGCAGCCTTGCTCAAGGGATGCAAGGCTGTCATCATCAATTCCATAACAGCCTTCTAGAACCAAATCTTCAAGATATTGCAGTTTCGAGATCGATGATAAGCATTCATTAGTGATCTGTATAATAAGAAGATCAACACATTATTGTATGATCGATAAAGAAACCCTAGACAAAACAAAACAAAAACGGAGAAAGAAAAAGAGATGGAATGTAATAACAGAACACAGAAACAGATTACATGTAAAAACTTCATAAATACAGTCAGTCACTGGAAACTTGGTACGTCTGGAATTTAAGTTCTGTACCAAAGCAGTGGGAAACTACAGCACCAACAACTACTACCACACCTTAATCTCAAGCAAGTTGGGGCCAGCTATATGAATTTTCATTGTCTATGTCCCTCTATTTAAGCTCATATCCAAGTCGTGGTAACTTCATAAGTCAAGAAAGGACTTCGAATCACATGAACAAGAACTTTCCCATATTATACGATGAAAAAAGGAGCATGTTGTGATGGTCATGAAATGTAATTGAGACCTGGACATCAGACAAAGCACCAAGGTGCTTAAAAACACAATTTTTTTGGTCATGCTATCCTTGAGTGGTGCACAGATATCGAGAGAATATGGATAGATGTTCTATAGCATAAAACCTCCACTAACTTAGAGTATTCCAGCATGAGTATGATAAGAGAACATTCAATTATTCATCTGAAGATGCATCGGAATGTCAAGCAGAGGTGTTCATTAGGATTCAAAAGCTGGACTCTGCAATATCTTTTCTTTTCAACAAACTCAAGGTCAGAAGCATGCCAAGTGCAAGAGATGTGCAAAGTGCATAAGCAGACTCATTTTTCAGAACTTGTATATCTCCCAAGTAGAGAAAGCACAATACACGGGATAAATTTAACTAAGACAATGTAAGAATCTTAGCAAATGTTTAATAATATTAAATATTTAATGTTCTGTGAAATGTCATTTTCCGTTCAATTTTTAAAAAAAATCATCATTGAGTTTGACGACACATCAGCACTAGCTTTTTCCTTTTTATGACGTTGGTGCCTGGGCAAGCTAGTGCATACCCACCAATGACCTGCTCCCTCCCACCAGCACACGTACCAGGTAACTTTGCCTACTAAAGCTTATACAGATGGGAAGAAATCGTCTAGTTTTGAACTTAAGACATGTCAGCACTTGTTGAGCAATGCAAACTCATGAAACTTTCCTCCCTTACGGAGGATAGAGAGTGAAAAATAATCTTGTGCAAAATATTCTCACGAAGTTCTTCTTTCCCATTCTGATGTGAATTCCCTTAAGGTGTCATGTGCACCCCTTCTTCGGAAGCTTGCCAAGCTAAAAGCCTGCCATTACTTGTCTTGACCCACCCTTGTTGGTGTGCCCTCCGTCATGGATGTCACAATTCTCATAGACTTCGTTAAGGATATCAGTGAGAAATTCCTAAACAGCTTAGCATTTTATTTATAATGATACTTTCTTGGCCAGCTTAATCTGCACATTACCTTCTAAATCATTGGTTAACACTCCCAAAGCCGCATAAATTATCATCACGAAGCTACATTTGTTCTATAACATACAGTGCATATTTAGCATTCATGATACATCACAATTCAATAAACCGAGTTCATGACACAAGCAAGGATTCATGACTATAATCTGATAAGCCATCAATTGGCAAACAAGCTTGGCAGAGTATGACAAAGAGAAATCAAATAGCAGTACTCAAAAAGAATCACACAACACATCTAGCGATTATTGATTCACAACATGAATACACACATCATTTGACCCTGAAAATCATAGTAAACGGAACACCAACCAATCGACGAGCATACTGTCTAAACATGTTCAAATGAACTACTTAGACAAACAAACTAACTTACCATGAAAAACAGAAACAGAAACATAACCAACACAAAAGTACAGAGCAAAAACATAATCGAAAACAAAATTTATAAGGGAAGAAAAGCTCCATTACCGGCAAGTAAGAAAGATCCAAACTCCTAATCTCCTTACACTTAACTGCAATCAACCCCACACCAAGATCACCAACACCCAAACACCATCTCAGGCTAAGCAATCTGAGCTTCCTGCAGCCAACAGCAATACACCCAAGTCCAATATCAGTTAAAGACTTACACCTCACCAACCACAACTTCTCCAAGTTCTTTGCCTCAGCTAATGCAGCAGCACCCACATCCTTCAACTCAGTAGCATTTGACAAATCAATCTCAACCAAATTCCCACAATTCATCACCAAATTCGACAACCCCACATGGGTAAAAAACTTAGACCTAGAAAGATTGATTGACCTCAACATTTCCTTACAGAAATTAGCTATAACTGTTAGTGAACCGTCTGTAATTCTAGGACAAAGGGAAAGATCCAGTTGGGTAACTTGTGGGTATCTGCTAAGAACCTTTATCAAGTGTTCTGGCCTAAAGGGTTTCAAAATTTTCCTATGATTAGACTCAATAGCATAAAAAGATTTGCAAACAAGAGAAAATGATTTCTTGTCAAATGGGTTGTCATTAAGACAATCAAGAACTGAAAAGACGATTTCTTCAGAAAGTAGATCAAAGGGGTTGAAATGGGTTCCTGAAATTGGCTTTTGCTTCTTCATTGTTCCCAAGATTGAACTTTTAGGGATCATTTTGGACAAAGATTGTAGCTTTATGGTTAAATTGCAGCTTAGATTTGGTTATTCTTGGTAATGGTGGGATTTTTTAGGGGAAAATTTGCAGGTGGAGAAGTAATTTGTAGTCCATTTGTGAATTTGATCACATATAGAAGATGGAAAATTGAGAAGGAACCGTTTAACAGAAAATCACTGGCCTAGTTGAGAATAAACCGAGTGAGGAGGAAGAAGAAGAAAGAAGAAGAATGTTTCAATTACCTTATTGTCCTGTTGGTTTTTTCCATTTTCTAGAAAGACCATAGGCACCCAAAAGAGTTTTGCTTCAAAGACCAAAATACCCTCTTAGTTTGGAGAATGGAGACTTTCATGGATAATAACACTTACCCTAGATAATTAATCCAAACATGGTGATAATATCTTATTTCTCACTTGCATTGTCTTGTTGTTCGTTTATATTAATAGTCATAGTATTATTCTTATTATTTCTAAGCTTTCAATTTCTTTTACTATATTTTTTTTTGTATCGTGATTGTCGTATCGTTTTGTTAGAGTTTTTGTTCTATTGTTATCGGTTGTTTTTATTATTATCTGTTGTTTTTTGTATTTTTCTTGCTCCCTGTTGGGATTGCTTTGGACTATTTTTTTCTTAAATTTAAAACAACCTCGTTATCTCTGAGATAGGGGTATACACTCTACCTTTCTCAGAATCCATTTTTTGTGGAAATACACTAGGTATGTTATTGTTATTGTTTTTGTAAATTAGAAGGAAAAAAAAAGAAATTAGATATGTATATTATAACAAGGATAAAATATAGTTTGTTAACAATTAAAATGTGGTAAACCAAAAAAGAAAAGAAAAAAAATGGAAAGTATATTAAATAAATAAATAAATATAAAGGGTATAAAGGTCAATTGCGCTAGTAGTGAATGTCGTACGGGAAAGGACATAAAAAAGGATGGGAGCATTGACGAAGGCATTTTAGGTAGAGTCATATTATTGGGTCCCATAGATACACATAATAATATTTCATTCGGTGGAGAAAATATGTGAGGAAGGACATATTCAAGTGCAAACGGACGGTACGATCCTTTTACAAATTCTTTTTCATTTTTCTATCTGTCCCCACAAAAAAAAACCTTTCATCCTCACCTAGAGCTTATCACTATTTTTCCATCCGATCCGATGTTTGAACTCCGCATAAAAATCTCGATGCAACACTCAATGGTATATTTTATTTTCAAAAAGATAGGTATTTTTTATTTAAGTACCAAATAGATAAAGATTCAAGATTTATCCCTCACTATAATTTATTTATTTATTTTCTAAAATACTTGATATATGAAAAAAAAATTGAACTCGCATATAAAAATATTTTTTCCAATAGCTTAATTTTTTTAAGATGTCATAGTAACACACTTTCATCTCCCATCAACAAAGTAACTATTTTCTTTTCAAATAAAAGTTGTAGTCAAAGAGAGAATATATGCGACTCTTATCATTTTATTCCCATTTGGTTGATTCATACTCTCTCAAGTTTTTTAAATTATCTGTAGTCTTTTTCAAAAAATTATTATCTTAAATATTTAAAATAAAATTAATTAATCTCTTTTTTATTTTGTTCTTGATGTAAATTTTTTTGACATTATTTTTTGAAGTTGTTAATTTAACTTATTTCTAGATGTCTATTTGAACTTTCTACTCATTTTTGCTGATATGTTGGCATGATAATATAATGGCAACATGACTTTGACAATTGCATACTCTTAATGAAGATAATACATACCTCAAGTAAATATTTAATTAAGAAAGATTATAGCTTAAATATAAACAAGATTAAAATATTTTTTAAAAATCTAAATTAATATTTCTTAAAATAGTTTTTTCTTAAAAAAATATATTTCTTAAAAAGTCAGTAAAACCAAAAATATAATAAATAATTTGAGACAAAAAGATTACTAAAATAATTCTAGTGCTTTGCATATATTTTAATTTATTTATGGATTACAATATTATTTACTTTTAAAATTTATCATATTAAGAGTTTGTTTGGACATGATCCCAAATCATGATTTAAAATCAATTTGATTTGAAGTTGAATTTTGTTTGTATATAATCTCCTAAATTTGTACTCTTTTCTTAAAATTCTTCTAGTCTATATTAAGTGAATTGTTGGGGGTATAATACATTCCTTAAGAAAAATATTTAAGGACATAATTCACATGTTATTTTTCACTATTATCCTTTTGATTATTCCTAAATTATTCTCCTAAAAAATATAAAGTAGTTAAAAACTTTATAAATGAAGGATAACTTTTTAAAAAATCCACAATTCTTTGGAATTTTAAATAGTTCACTTATTTTGAACTTTTAATTATTGTTTTCAACAATTTTCAACAATTCACTTAACATGGACTAAAGAGGGTAAACATGAAAAAATCCATAATTTGCAAAAAGAAATAATAAATCAACTCATATACAATCTTACCTAATGAACAATTCATAGTCATAAATAAGGTATTCAAATATCACAAGACACCGAATGAATATATCACATATTTCGATGTTCATTTTATAAATAATTTTTGAATTAGCAACTGATAAAACAACGAAATTCATCACTATTCTATTTAGCGACGAATTATGTTAACTACGAGCGAAATAATGACATATTACAAAGTTCATATACATAATTATACAAATTATTGATCCAATAAATCAACAATAATAGTAATCAACTATTCTTTAGTAAAATCATTCCTCATGATAACGATATTTTCTTCACGTGAAGTATGAAGTACTTTACAAATTTTAAAATTTCGAGTCTTTTTTTTTTTTTGTAAAAGATAAACTTATTGATCATATTTTATATTTTAAAAAATAAAATCACATTTTAAAAATCCAAATCTTATATTTTAAAATATTTAGTATTTGAAATCACGATTTAAAATAAAATTTGAAGTTTAATTCTTGAAATCAGACCTTCAAATTGCATGATCAAACGTCTACTAAGTATTTAAATATAATAATACTTTCTTAAAAGTGGGGCAATAAAAAATATACTTAGCACTTGGGATGAAATGATGATATTTTGGTGTTGACCCAAATGGAAGTTGTAGAAAAAAAATATATAGTACTAGTAGTAGTCCAACGAATTTGTTGTAATGACTAATGGCCGTACTTATGTGGTGGATTGTCAACAAAGTATTAGGTACCTAACTTCCCCTGATAAGAGCCCCCAATATACTTTGATAGATGGAGAAAAGTTTGGGTCCCATGCCACATAAGGGAACATGTTATTAGTTGAGGACTAAGGGAGGTTCTTTCTCATGGAGGCCTCAACCCACTCATCCAACTAGTATTTTATTTTATTTTATTCGATGTCTGATATTTATATTAGAATTTGATTAATTTAGATTTATAGTGTGTAAGATTACATTCAAAATAAAATGTTCTCTATTAAGAATTTTTTCATACTCAAAAGCTTTGATTAAGAAAGAAGCAATCTTATCTACTACTGTATCACATCCTTTGATGGTCATCCAACTAGTATCATCTCATAATAATCTTTTTTTAATGGATTCTCAAATATATTTGTGCCATAAAGTAATAACAAAAATATTAAGATAGTAAAAGATATAACTAAAGAAATTGAGGAGGTCCAGGGGGTGGGGGGAGGGGTGTATTCCTCTTTAAATTGATGTATATATAAATTGAATTGATTTCCTGTTTACACAGGAAAAAAAGTTGTTGTGAGGTTAACTTTTTAGAAAGTAGCTATGATTGATGTACAAATAAATTGAATTGCTTTTTATTTAGTTTATAGAAGAAGAAAAATATTGCAAGACTTAAGTAGCTGCAAGGTTTTTCAAAAATACTTGCAAGTTGCCTGCTTAGTTACTTGCAACAACTTGATTTCTGTCATTACAAATGAATTGGAGTGATTTCCTAATTGTAGAAGAAAAAAGGTGATGCGAGACTTTTCAGGAAGTAGTTACCAGACTTTTTAAAAGTTGTTTGCAAGTTGTCTACTTAAGCTACTTGCAAATTATCTTTTGAGCTATTTGTAATCTGTCTACTTGATTCCAATTTCCAAGGTAAGGAAGCTATTGGAAGGCTTTTCACGAATCTGCTTGCAATCTTTTTGTTTGAGCTACTTACAATATTTATGTTGAGATACTTACAAATTGTCTGCTTGATTTCAAACTTATTCAATAGGATACCGTGTAACATCTACAATATGGTATATTTATTACTATTTGAAGATTTTTACATTTTCAGCATTGTAGTTCTTATATATTTCATTTTAACTCTTTGATTTTATATAGTACTCCCCGTCCCAATTAATATAGCACGTTTTGTTTCGTGAGAATTAATTTTAACTAAAATTTTAAGTTGAATTGAATTAAATTGGGAAGAATTTATTGAAGAGATAAGAGCATATATTAGTTAATTAGGGTATATACCTTACCCCCACATGCAATACGTGAAGTGATAAGACTATTAAATAGTCCACCGAATAAGCAAATAATAGTACATAACACAGTCAGGTTATATCTCATACACCTCATAGATATGACCTTCCTCACAAGATATTTCTAACTCATCCACCCTTTATTTTTATGAGATTATATAAAGGGTAAATTTACCTCTTTACTCTGCAAGAATATACTTTTTTTTTTTTGAAAAAATAAAAATAAGTTGAGAGTGGGAAAAGGAAAATGAAAAAGGGGATTTAAGGTAGTGAGTCTAATTAACACATCATTTACTAATAAGATTAAATTAGATAGCCAATTAATTAAATTATTAGAAAAAGATAAAAAAAAAATTTAATTTTTTGTTTCATTATATCTTTGATTCGAAAATAGATGTTTAATCCCACGTAAATAGATATTTTGTTAGCGTGGACACACGTGGCATACTGTTAGACCCTCAGCTTGATGGTTCGAGCGGCCCGAGCTTGGCTAGGGATTTACATGATGAACCTAGTCGAGGCCCAATGACTTCAGTCAAGGTTAAGTTCAAATAAAAGAAGACATTGGCAATGGCGTGGCTGAGGCATGCAAGGCAAGGCGTGGCTAAGACATGACAAGAGTTGGAAAAGCTAAGGCATGTAAGGCAAGATGTGGCTAAGGCGTGACAAGGGTTGGGCATGCTAAGGCAAGGATGTGATCGTGACAAGGTCGTGGTTAAACAAGTTGAAGGCTAAGTGTTGGACAAGGGCGACGACTGAGGAGATTGAACCACCCCCCAATGGCAACACACATGGTTGACATGTGGGCAGGTGCGAGGTTGGGCGGTTGTAGGGTGATTTTGGCACCAAAGTTGAAGGCTGCTTGCGTGTGCCTCGCACATGCATGGGCAGTTGGGCGAAATTGGCAGTTTCTAGCTGTTGGAAACTTGTCAGCATTATAGATAAGACTTGTACTTTGAATTTCAAATTTGGCTTATCAGTAGGGCTTGTCAACTGAATTTGTGGGCATATGACTGGGCGTTGTGGCCTATTTAAAGGCACATGCAGACCAGTCTTAGGTAGAATGTCTTTTGGTCTAATTTTGTTAGGTTAGACTATTTGTGTGCTTCTTTGTGGCGCGAGTTTAATACAAAGTTAGAACTTGTTCTTGTAACGTGCTTGTGTGTTCTACTTTCGTATGCTTGTCTAGAGTTAATTTAAAACGTGAGTGAAAAAGTAAAAGTACGTTGAGTCTAAGGCCCGTTTGGCCATACGATATGGTATCATGATATGGTATCATGATATGAAATCATGAGATGAAATTGAAGTTTTGTTTGGACATGCGATATGGAATTTTTGTGCTGTATATTTTCTCATAAACATAAAAATCTCATAAGTTGTAAAGCTATTAAAATAGCGCCAATTGTTTATTCAATCTTATTAAATAAACAAAAATTTATAAAATCGCATAATAAATTATTACAAAGTTATTTGTTCTCCACTTAAGTAATTGTTTCATCTAACTTTAATTTAATAAAAAAAAATTGAACATAAATTGTAGTGTACTAGTCTTTAATATAATCCTTCCATATAGTACGGACAATTTCCTCACGTTGACTTCCATTTCTCGATAATGTGACCGAGAAGACGAACCAACATTGTTACTTTGAGCCATTTGTTGGTCAACATCATCCGCACCTATATTTTCATGCTCATAGACCATAAATATTTCATCACTTTAACAATCGGTTGGTGTGAGTTAAAGTGACTATATGTTGGTGAGAATAATAAATTTTATGTCGGTGAGAATAATAAATTTTAAAAAGTAATGATGTGATTATAAATTTTATTTACATATGAAATACATAGTTAGTAGATATAAGTGTGGGGTTGTTTTAACAAAATATAAACTCGTGGATCAATTTTTGTATTAAAATATCTCAAATCATGATATGGAATTACCATATAATTCCATATCATGATTTTTGGAGAATATGGAATCACATCTCATGATATGGAATCATGACATGGAATTAGCGTAAAATCGCATGTACAAATGTTGATTCCATCTCACGATACCATATCATGATATGGTATCGCATGGCCAAACACCTACTAAGTGTTTAGACTACGTAAATGAGTTAGAAAGACTTAAGTAATTGACCCCTTACACATACCACCTGATGACCATTCCCAATCCGTATAACTTCTCCTTGACACCTCTTCCATCATCATCTCCAAATCCTTCCACCACTAGTGTGCCACCATGACCACCATCATTTTGATTTTTAGTAAATTGGATCGAAAACATAATGAAGGGTAAAAATTAACTTTTTTTTTCTCTCATAATAAAAGAGCATATTTGGCCCCACTCCCACACTTATTTTTTAGTTTTTATAATTGTTTTTCACATGTTCTTTAAAATTATTAATTACTAATTATTGAGGATATTATTAAAAGTGCACTATCTAACAACTTAAGTGTTTAGATGGGATGGTCACACGGTCCAATATAGTATTAGAGCAAGGTACATCCTAATTTCTTTATATTCACCGATGTTGGGGCCCCGTATAATATTATCCACACGCTAGTTAACGGGTCTAGGCATGCGGGGAGTGTTAAGAAGTCCCACATCGGAAAAGAGATGGGCAATTGGGCCCTTATATGGACTTGGACAATCCTCACTCTACGAGCTAGCTTTTGTTGAGTTAGGCTCAAACGATGTCATATATAACAATTGAAACTTTTAGATAACATGATCACACACTTTAACACTAATAAGAAGTGTTTTTTTTTCTTTTGACTAATTTACCTTTATATTTATTTTTAGTCCTTCATCGTGTTAATCTCTGTCAAATACATATTTACTCTATTTATTTTCTTTCAAGAAAAGTAATACTGAGGATATAAAATAGAAAATAATTAACATTACTTTTTATTTTTAAAAATACCAAGTATTAATCAATTTTTTTAGTTACTAATTAAAATGACTAAAAATTAAAGAACTCTCCCAAAAAAATACAAAAGAGAAAATAATGGAAAGAGTCTCTGCTACTAATCATATATATATAAAAGAGAACCCTAAGCGCGCCTACGTGGCGCCACCACAAATTAGGATTCTCTTCTAATATATTTACTTTCAAAACTAGTCTTCCTTTTTCATGAAAAGTAGCAACTTTTATGAAAAGTTGCGACTTTTATGAAAAGACGTTGCGACTTTTAGGAAAAGTTGCGACTTTTATGAAAAGACGTTGCGACTTTTAGGAAAAGTTGCGACTTTTATGAAAAGTTGTGACTTTTATGAAAGGTTGTGACCTTTATGAAGGGTTGTAACTTTTTCAAAGAGTTGTAACATTTTCGATATGGCACAATAAGCATTTGTTCACACGACCCTTTGTTGTCTATAAATGGAGGGATTTCCTCTCATTTTAAAACAACGAAAATTCTAAACTTCTTCTTCTTTCACACAATTAAATATTCGTGTACTTTGCTCCTGTTGAGTGGTTCACTGACACCATTGTTTTTGTATAAATACACTGGTGAATAGAATCGTTCCATCCTGAGAGGATCTATTCCTTTAAACCTCGAGTACCATAGGGGAATAATTTTTTAAAGGGGACATTGTGCATTCAGTGGACTCGATTTTTTATTTCTGTTTCATTCTATTGTTACAGATCCTGATATGTTTTTTTACAGTCATTAATTTATGCTTATGATATTAATTGTTGTTTTTGAGTACATGGTTTAAACTTTGTTGTTTATGTTTCTGCAAAGTTATTGCTATAAGTATTTGTTAGTGCAGATTAAATAACACGCGTTAATTGAATATTCACACAAGTTTTCTCTACTGAAATTGTTGAAGGTACGATAAAAAAAATTCCTTAAACATCTATACTACCATCTCTTGAAGACAAAATTCAAATTTGGTATGCCATTGTAAGGACATAAAAACCTTAAAATCTTCATCACACCTTGATGTGTGAAGTGAACCAGGAAAAGAAGACAAAAATTAATAAACTTTGACAGGGGTACAAGGATGTGTCAGATGACCTATAGAGGAATATGACTAGACTTGGAGCCTCTTTTAATCTCAAAGACATAGATAACTACACAACAAATTAATTGCATATATTCAATATGAAGTATGAACATATTCTCAAGTTAACTACAAGTTGTAAATACTTTTCGTGAAGTAATAAACTCGACACTGTGATTGAAATAGAAGTGTAATTTTAAATTGAAATACATCACTCTGGTATGTTGATTTAAAAAAAAACACTCAAACAAACTAAATAGTTTTGTGTAATATTTTTCTCTTTCAAGTATATATAATAAGTTGAATATTTGTCCAATATGATATACTCTCCCTTTAATTTTCCGTTTTAATAATTACTTATGATATTTAAATGAGGAACTTTAAAATGATGAACTTATATTTGTTCACCTTTTTTAGCCTTTTAAATATATTTATCCCTTCACCAATGATTATTTATTTATTAGAAAATTTAATCTCTCAAGTTGATTTTCATTTGATTCCCTAAAAATATCAAATAGTAACACTTCGAAGCAAAAGGATAAATTATAAAATCAAATAAAGATGATTTATTGAAGGATAAATGATAAGATGTTATACTTATCATTTTCCTTTACATTATTAATGTTTATTATTACGTAATCTTGTATGTAAGATAATATAATGTTAGTTTTAATGACTGATAGATTTTAACTTTTAAGTATTATTTTATAAATTTTGTGATATTAAATTCCCGCGCGAGGCGCGAATAATTTTACTAGTTAAAAAAGAATTAATATAATTTACGAAGATGGTTTCTTTCCGTGCATATTCATCGTACGTACGTATGATTCTAATAATAATATACTATAAAGCCTAAAAAGAGAAATTTTCTAACATTGCATTAATTAAGATATAAGATAGTACGTACAATAGAGTACTGTTTTACGGAACGTTCTTATTGTGACGTTTGCAATTAAAGACTTCTTTTATCTCAAATTAGTTATGACATTTCATTTTTCGAAATTCAAGTAAAACAAAAAAAAGTGATATTACGTACTCTAATGGAATATATTTATGCATAACCAACGAGGCAACGACTAACGAGCTCTCTATTACATTGACCATGTAATTAAGATGTTCATCTTATAGTTACGTACGTAATTGGTCCATTCATTATAAAACTGAAACAGTTATTAAAATATTTTTTTGAGAAGGATCTATGTCAAGGCTGGAAAGATTGTTATAAACACATAATTAAGAGGAATAATAAGCTCAAAGAAAAATTGATGATTCAATTTCCATACGTTAGGGTTTTTCTTTCACCCTCCTAATTGTATTTGACCTTTTGTGTCATAACTCATAAAGCAAGAGAATTCCTTAGGCCATAGTCCATGCATGGATGTTCAAAAGGAAGCAAAGCGCTAAAAAATCGCTATTTTTTCATTGAAAAATATTCAGCGGCAATTTTCACAAATTTTTTATATGAAAAAGAAAAATGTAGTAGTAATATTTTCACAGAAAAATTAGAAAGCTTGTATTTTTTCCAATGAACTCGATATAACATAAGTTTTTCATTCACGGTGGAGAAAAAGTCTATGTGATTCCTCTATATACTGGATTAATGCTTCTTTTTTTTAATCATTTCACCATTTTCTATCTTTTGTTTTGCTAAAATTGAGGTCAAAGTATCTTGAATTAATTAACATTGTACCAAATATTCTATTTTACTAGATGATCATGTAACAATTCAGTCCCTTGTTTTGAGTAGTTATACTTTGAATTATGTTTTGATGCCTTGAGCATGTTGTTTTTATATTTGAGACTCAAAGTATATTTGAATTAACTTTTGGCTTATTTCTTATATCTATTATAAGTTATAATTTTTAACCTTATGATTTTTAGATTATATTTATTATTTTGACTTAAAAATAAATAGGTGAAAAATCTGTATCACTATTGCCATGACATTTTCCTGTTAAAAAAAGGACATTTTTAGATCTTTAAAAAAACGTTGAAGACATTTCTGATCCCAATAGATGACAATAGATCATTTTAAAATAATTTATGAAACGTTAAAAATATTTTTAACCTTTTTCAAAAAATAAATTAGAAAATAGCTAGGATAAACTTAGCAAAATAAATATAATCCAAATGGGAGAGTGGAGTCAAAATTGGCAGGCAAAGGACATCATTGGTCAAATGGGTTAATGTTCATATCTAGAGTTTCTGAAAATAATATAAATTAAAGTTTGTTAAACACATTAAAAATTGACACGAGGGAACAACTTTGGAAAAGACCTGTATCAGATAGCTTCTAAATTTTTGTTCATTACTACTAGTTAGTTGTTACCTTTAATTAAGATTAAGATGTATTATTCTTTATCCTAAAATCAAGGGATAATGTTTAACAAGAAAATTAAACTAGTTTTGCTTGGGGCAGTTGGTAACTGGGGTCTCATCTTTCCTCAAATTCATTACACTTTTAAAATTATGCGTTAAACTCCGCTATAGGTTAACATTTTAGTTTTTTTATGATATGTATATCATTGATCCATATCGAAAATATTGAGTTTGAATAAATTCGGTAAGGATTGCAGTGGCCTTGCCAGATATTGTGTCAAAAGAGTATATAACTTATTTTTTCTACACAAAAGGTAGACTTTAAGATAGAGAAAATTATGCAAAAATGACAAACATTTAGAGTATATTATGTTATATAGTTGTAGTTTTGATTCTTTTAGTCCACAAATACAGTTTCGCAAAATTTTGCTATTAGCTTTCTTAATTATATAAATCCAAAATTTGTATAATTTGATTCCTAATTGTATAAATTCAGAATTTGTATAATTCAATTCTTGATTGTATAAATCCAAAATATATATATGCTTACCCTAGCTATTTGTATACGAATTATGAAAAAAATCATAAAAAAATACCTTGTTATATATTAGCAAGTGAAATAAACGAACGGAGTTCTGAAAACTTCCTAAATGTATAAATACAAAATTTGTATATACTTACCCTAGGCAAGCGAAATATACAAACCATAGCTTCCATTTGTATATACATACCATGTTTGTATATTTGCAAACGAAATATACAAACTGCAACCTCCATAGCAAACAAAACTATAGCTATAGAGCACAATTATCGAAACTATAATTATAAAACATTATTATGCTTATTATCGCTATTTCTGAATTTCTCTTTAAAATAAAGTAATAAGTTTGATTTTTCCAAACAAGGTTTTATAGCCAAAATATTGTTGAACAAAAAGTAAAGATTAAACCAAATACTCGCATCACCACTTTGGACAAGGCTAATATAAATTAGATAGTTGATCGCAAAAATCATCGCACATAGTATTAGACATCCCATCTTTTAAAATCAACACTATTGATGTTATTTGACGTACAATAATCATCGTCATATCATCATATCATATATTACTACTAAAAGTGGGAATAAAATAATTCAAAGTTAAATTATAAAAATGTCCTTTGTCATTTTTTTATATTAAAATATGTATTTCATTAATTTTAAAATAAAATCATAAACTTCTAAATAAAGCACGTGCGGTAGAGTATATACATTGAACCTGATTGTTGAAAGTTGTTCCATATTCCCACATATATATTGGACGTTTCAAATGATTAGTTATTACTTGTAATTAACTTAATTAAATTGTTTAATTTCTTTTATCTTCAATGGAAGTAATATCCTTATCACATGACCTTTTCATATTTTTTATAGAATTCTATAAATTTGGACAAAATAATTTAGAGTTTAAGTTTTGTGCACCATCGGTGTATGAAATTTCTACACCATCAGGTACTTTTAATGAAATTTAACCATAGTAATTTATTTAATAAAATAACAATAATTATAAAAAGGAAAAAAAAAAGAATATCAACAGTTGAGTCCTACTTGGATTCTAATCATAATTATTTCTATAACTAAATTATTTTCTTTCCATACTTAAATACAATATTGAGTTTTACCGTATGTTTTCCCAGAATCATGCTTATGTAGTTCTTCAAAGCTTCAAAACTTGTGAATTTGCTAAGTAATAATTTTTAAAGGCATCAGGCGATTTTGAAACTTGACAAGCTTCTTCTACCTAGTGGTACGTCGCTATACAATTAGAACAAATTTCACATTTTAAAGTATATAGTGGTATCTTGGATCTTCCATTAAATAATGTCATTCTGCTAGTTTTTTCAAAACTTGTGCACACCAATTTGGCAACCTATCTAGTGCTTCCGTGCTAGCCTCATAAGAGATGCTTGCTTTTGAACTTCTTCAGTTATATTCAACGAACTACTTTTGTCTTGTCCATAAAACTGGATACTAGTAGTACTAATAATGTTCTGTTCCACAGTCAATCGGAGCTCTCTTGAACCATACTCATCAGCCAAACGAGCTAGGTCATCAATGTTGTTTGCTTGGACACGACCCATTGGAATGTGAAGGACGATAAAGTTGTAGCCATCTTGTTTCTCTGGAAAAAATTTCTAGACTACCTTATGATTTATGTCATATTTCTATCTTCACAATAGTCAACAACAATGCATATAAAGCTCCTCTTATCCATTCAAACAACATGTATATTACATGGTGTAAAAGAAATGGAAGATGATTTGAAGAGCAAAAAAGAGACGTTTTATGATTTCAAATATAAATGTATTCAGAATTTGTACAATTGTATGAAATGAAATGAAATTTTATACAAAATATGAAAGACTGAAATTAAAATTTATGTAATGTATTACGTCCAGATCTTTGTACTTGTTCTGGTGCCATTTTGGAAATGAAGAGAAAATTCATAGACTGATGATACTATTAGCAGCTGGTGAGAGAGGAGGAAGAGAGAAAAAGCTCAACAACATCTGGTGTATCACAGGGGCCTGCACACCGAAGTAGTATCATTTTCTTGCGAGTATCCTACATTAACTATCATGTGTTTCCTAACTATTTATCAAAACACGCCTCGAAATTAATGAGTCTTATTTTAAGCAGCAAAAAATCTTCATATACCTCCCAAATACAAGTCTATCAATCTCTAAAGGGTAAAATGAACAGGAAAGCAAAAAATAAATTCAACTACTCTATTTATTTATAAGAAAATCCAAGCAACTACAAGTCAGCAGCAATTAGAATTCAGTATGTACTTAATCTTCTTATTAGGCCTCAACTGGTTGTTGTGTCCACACTTCTTCTTGCGGCAGTTGATAGCACGAGGATGCAACCGAGCATAGCACTTGCGGCATATCAGTACCAGATGTAATCAGAAACCTAAAGTATGTAGTAAAAATATTTTTTGTTTGATGAGGATCAACCACACAGTAAAAATAAACAAAAGATAAGAGACGATCTCATATCCAAGAGAACCTGCTAGACAAGGAATCTATTTTGTCCAAACAAGAGATGATCCAGTAACTAGAAAAAAATCAACAATGTAATAAAATCATATACACTAGCAAACTCAGTTCATTGATCAACATGCTTACCTGTTGATTATGTCCAAATACTAATACTGTCTTTACACAATAAACACATCAAAATAAACTATGAAAGGACTATTTAGAATTAAAAAACAGAGAAAAACTAATAAATCTAAAGAACTATTTCTTCCTCTTTCCTTCTTATTCTCAAAGCTCCAAATCTTCTATCTTTTTACTCACTAACTAGGACGATATTGTTGGAATGGAGTTGAAGCCGCTTTCATCAAATCCTGATAAGAGAATAATAATTCATCAACACGCATCTTATCATGTAAACAATATATACACGACATGATTAAAGAAAGAGCAATTCTTACTGTAAATGAGGTGGCATAAGCACAACCAGCGTTCTCAACATATTCTTGATAAAATTCTGAATAAGCATTAATGTTTGAACTACAAATGTAATTTTAGAAGTTATTACAAAAGTAATCCCAATAGAAATAATATGCATCATGCTAAGTGAAATTACCTTGTTTCCTTTCTCTTAAGTTTCACACTTTTCGTTTGCCTTTTTTGCTTTTGAGAAGATCTTCTTTTAATTTTTGGAGACGAAACTTTTTTGGTCTTCTGAGTAACTTCTAGAAAACCTCTCATCCTCAAAGATCTCGGGCGCCCTTTAGTTGTTGCTACCGGAGGGTCATGCAAAGTAACATCTTGACTTTGTTCACATGAGTTTATTTCCTGATCTTTCTCACTAACTTGACCACCTGATACACAATCTTCCTCAGATTCATAAGAAAGCTCATCAAGTTCTCCACACAATTGCAATAATCTTTGATGCGCAAATTGATAATGTTTTTCAGACTTTGTAGCTCGTTCAGATAACCCAATAGAATGCATCATAATGTTATTAAACCACAAAGTAGAAGGTTTCAAAGTTTGTGTTACGCTTGAGGGGTCATTAGCTTTTTCTTTGGTTGCGTTTCTTGTCCATCGATCTAATAAATAATACATTGGAAGTGAGTGAATCTGTTTTTTTATAAATACCATTAGTACATGTCTACATAGAATTCCCATGAACTCGAACTTGTGACATGAACAAACAGCTCTTTTCAATGCAAGATCTAGACTAACGATATATGCTGGCCTTTGTCTTTGAAGCTGATGTACTTTATAGATGTTTGCTCCATCCTTGACCTCAATCTTTTCGGCGATAAATTTTTGAGACTGAATTAGTTCTTCTTGAAAAATCTGAAACATTTTTCTTGTATATTCCTTCGCTGCTTCATCTTCCATAGGATACAAAGTTTTCAAGATAGGTCTTGAATGTTTTGTCTTGTAATCCTTCTCCCTTACTTTATCATATCTAGCGTCAATAGCCTTATCATATTGCACCACAAATACACTCATTGGAGTACTAGAATTCAAATAATCTTTAAAAAATTTGTTCATACTCTCACTTCTTTGACTTGTCGACATGCCTGCACAAAAAGTGCTACGCACATATGCCGGTATCCATTTTTCCATTTTGACCGCAAAAACTTTTGACTATTTGGAGATGCAAGTTCATGATTGTGCTCAGCAACAACCCTACAAACAACCCATTTATCTTCTCCTTTCTTCGACATATATAACAACGCTTTGCATCCTTCTCTAGTTTCATCTTGTGGTTTATTGCTTTCTAAATTTTTCTTTGAACGAAATCCTTGCTTCGAACAAACAAATTCTTGACCAATTATTGATTTATCTTTCCTTGATTTAGTCATACGACCACGGCGCACACTAAAACCATTACGATGAGCATAATCAAGATAAAACTTAAATGAATCATCAAGAGACTGAAACTCCTTACTAATGTAGGGAGCTTTTGAATTTTCCACACCTATATCGGAAGCAGTTTGTCCAGTTCCCTCCATGTCACTTTCTTCTAATAGAACTTCAACTCCTATATTTTGCACATCTACATTTGATTTTTCCATTAATCCTGCAAAATACAATTAAGAAAGTTAGATAGCTTACAATAATGAATCTGCTCATATATTTTTCAACACTTCAATTATAAAACATATTCAATATTAATGAAAGTTCAATCAATAAACTCCTTCCCAACATTCTAAAGAGCAGAGCAAACGTATTGGGGACAATATAAAAACACTTTAAGATACAATATTCACCTCTCATGAGACTATATTCACTTATTTTTAGTACATTGAAATTCTTTTGCTCATGAAGATATTGTTCAAAAGAGGCTTTTTTATGCTGGCAAACGAGAAAAAAAATGTGAAATTTGTTCATATTGTATAAGAACGAACCACTAAGTAGAAGAAGCTTGTCAAGTTTCAAAATCGCCTGATGCTCTAAAAATTATTTCTTAGCAAATTCACAAATTTTGATGCTTTGAAGAACTACATAAGCATGATCCTGGGAAAACCTACGGTAAAACTCAATATTGTATTTAAGTTTGGAAAGAAAATAATTTAGTTATGGAAATAAATATGATTAGAATCCAAGTAGGACTCAACTGTTGATATTCTATTTTTTTTCTTTTTTATAATTATTGTTATTTTATTAAAATAAGTTACTATGGTTAAATTTCATTAAAAGTACCTGATGGTGTAGAAATTTCATACACCGACGGTGCACAAAACTTAAACTCAATAATTTATACTATTCAATCACATAATCAAATGGTCTATCAAACTCAAAATAAAAGATTATCAAATCAGTTTTATATTCACAACTTATGTAGCTTCTAAAAAATTTTCATCGCCATACATTCATTACTCGTTCTTCCATTTGAGGTTTAGTTACAAAACAATATTGAGTTTTGGGTTCAAGAATCATAATGCATCATCATGGGAATGTTGGAGGCAAAACACATTAGGGTCCTTATTTCAATTTTAATTATGTCTTTATTTGCATAACAATTCAAAAACAATCACATAATTTATGTATTAATATTCTTAATTATTTTTCAATTTATATGATGAAACTTCTTTTAAGGTGGATTGTATTATTATTTGTGTCTTATATATATATATATATATATATATATATATATATATTCACTAATGTTCCTTAGTTATCTTGCTCAAAAGTTCCTTCTTTTTGTTTGTATATATATTTGCGCTTTATTAATATGTTTGGTATTTTTTTATGATAAATTTGTTGGGTTGCAATTATTTTCACCTTTTTATAGACTTTTGGAGATGATCTTTTATATAAAGTGAACAAAAAGTATTAGTCCGCTTCAATTTTGTGTTTCATCATCTTATAATTCTTATAAACTTTTGTTAAAAAAAATTATGGGTCGTTCTCTTTTTCCTCATTAACATAGTAAATATATGTTTATTCTTTATGTCTTTATTAATTTTGTTAGATATATTTATTGGATATATACTATTAACCATATGGTTAGATATAATATTTATTATAGAATAATTATTTATTCAATTTTAATAGATCATATATTCGTTTATGGTGTTTGTTTACTTATATAGTAGATGATTTAGTGTATAGAGTTTTAGCTTATACACAGATGATTAAATCATCGATTCTTATAAGTATAAAGTTTTTTGTTCACAATCTAGGATGAAAATTGGACATGCCATCGGTACGATTGTAGCACAAGATTATAAATAATTTATCTTGATTATGAGAACGGTATACTTCCAACTTCTTGTGATAGTGCATTTTGTATGTATTGAATGAGACCGAGTAGAGATAGTTGTTTTAGACTGACTGACAAAAGCATATTCTCTAAACTGTTAAATGTACTTATATTCTCAATCCTGATACAACTATTATGATATGTATATATTAATTATCATTTTGATTTATTAAAATGTGAGATTCTGAGATGGGTCAATATGCATGGTAGATTTGATGATACTAATATATAATAGTAAAATAACCGTTTGGCCATGCGATATGTTATCATGATATGATATCATAATATGAAATTATGAGATCAAATTGAAGTTTTGTTTGGACATGCGATATGAAATTTTTGTGTTGTATATTTTCTCATAAACATAAGAATCCCATAAAACTATTAAAATAACCTCAATTGTTTATTCAATCTTACCAAATAAACAAAAAATTATAAAATCGCATAATAAATTATTACAAAGTTATTTGTTCTCCACTTAAGTAACTGTTTTATCTAACTTTAATTCAATAAAAAAAATTGAACATAAATTGTACTGTACTAGTCTTTAATATAATCCTATCACATAGTACGAACAATTTCCTCACGTTGAACTTGCATTTCTCGATCATGTGACCGAGAAGACGAACCGACATTACTTTGAGCCATTTGTTGGTCAATATCATCTGCAACTATATTTTCACGCTCATAGACCATAAATATTTTATCAGTCCTTTGATATTCTCGCTAATAATTATGTAACACTGCACAAGTTATGAGAATTTTCATACCATACCATACCATACCAGGCCTAGATGTATGTTGTTGTGTTCGACATAACAACCTATGTTCTCGTCTAACTTGTTCGATATGTTCAACTATTGCAACGTAAAAAATAACATTCTCAATGTAAGCTATTAGACTCACTAGCACTACTTGATATGTTCATATCAATTTGATCTGCTATGTTGTTTAAATAGATATAACTATAAGTTGTAATAAATACAAAATGGTAGAAGTAATGAATTAGGTGTTGGAGTAAATGAAGAGAACAAATTTATTACTCAACAATCGGTTGGTGTGTTAAAGTGATTGTATGTTGGTGAGAATAATAAATTTTAAAAAGTAATGATGTGATTATAAATTTTATTTACATATGAAATAAATGATTAATAGATATAAATGTGGGTTGTTATAACAAAATATAAACTTGTGGATCAATTTTTGTATTAAAAATATCTCAAATCATGATATGGAATTCCCATATCATGGTTTTTGGAGAATATGGAATCACATCTCATGATATGGAATCAGCGCAAAATCGCATGTCCAACCGCTGATTCCATCTCACGATTTCATATTGTGATATGGTATCGCTTGGCCAAACGCCTACTAAGTTAGTTGATGGAATCCATGTCTCGTTATAGAGATTGATTGATATGCCTTTTTGAGAAACTTATAAGTTTTCATCGTGTCAAACCTTGTAAGTGGATATGAATCCGACACATGAAATAAGTTAAGTAGTGCTCTAAAGAAAATTAATCATTGAATCAAATTCGTCAGTAATTTAATTTATTGATTAGTATCTGTAATCTTAACTTGGTAATTACATAAGTGTTTAATGGGGAATTTCGAAATATAAATAAAGGAGTGCAATTACGAATTTCTAGTGGAATGATTTGTAATTTATTATGGTAAGAATAATTTAAATTAATTATTTAGAATTATTTTCATAATAGGAAGTCTCAGTAATTAATTATGTGGTCCTTATAGTGCCCATATTTAACTAGAATTCAGAATCGTATTTCTATGAGAAAAAGAAGAATAATGTGGGGTTTTTCTGGTTTTCCAGAAAAAACTATGTTTTTTACTCCTTTCTGGATTGGGAAAATATCTCTATAAATAGAAATTCTCTTAACCTAGAAAATAGATGAATCAATTTTCTTTTCGATACTTGCCCACCCAAGTATTGAGAGAGTTCGAATGTGAACTTGAGATCATTATAGAAGACCATAATTGTAGTATATCTTGGGGATTTGCTTGAAGGTATCTGCTCACGCTTCAAGATTTAATTCTTGAATGAAATTTTAACAAATTTATGTGTTATAACATAATTGTATATGTTCTACCATAAACGATTTGGCTCTGATTCTAATATGTTTCCGCTATCCATATAGTTTTCCAACAATATTTACGTCCATATTTTAAATTTAGAGCAAGAGCTCTTCGCTATTTTGTTAGATATATTTACATTCATATTTTAAATTTAGAGCAAGAGTTCTTTGCTATATCACATACTACTATATGCTATATCATCTTAATTAGTTTTACATTATTCAACTTTTCATTTTTTGCACAAAAATAACCAAAATAAAATGAAAAGAATTAGTTGACACTGTTATGTTTGCACAAATACCAAAGAATAATGTAATAAATAATTATCAACGTTAAATTAGGCCTATAGAAATTTGTATGATAGTACGTTCCCAGAACTAGTCTACTGAAACGAATAGAGATCACTAATATATAGTCATGTCAAGAATTTGCAGAAAAATAGACCAATTTGTTAGCATGATGGACAGATTATAATAGCTGTATATTATCTATGTAATAGTTGTATATATTTGTGTAATTATGGTATTAATTGCTTCCTAAAAGACACTAATTTCCCATACAGAAAACAAAAAATGAACTCCTTCATTCAACATGCAGGCTTATCCAACAAAACAGAATGTAAAAAGATTCAACTTCAAAGCTTAGGCACCAATTAGTGAACAGAATGTGCTTATAGTCATACTGCAGCAATTGCCATGACCTTGTCTACTCTACAATAATAAAGCTCAACTTACCTTGACCTCCTTCTGTTTCTATTTCTGCCCGCCTTTTTGTGCTCACCAAAAATTCTGAAAAGAAGTCTGTCAACGAGCTCATTGTATCTTGTGCTATGTAAAAGCAGCCAGGTAACGATACCAAAACACAATGAAGATCCCAATGCAAAACTTATATATTTCCCATCAACTGTTTCATCGTCAGAATGGCTTCTTGGTTGTGACGATCCATTCATTTTGGTGTTACTGCACAGTTTCTTCAGCGGAAAATCACACAGCCCTGTGTTCCCTTCAAAGGATTCTGCTGAGAATGTCTGAAGTTGGTTGCCTCTTGGAATCCTACCGGAAAGTTGATTAAAAGATAGGTTCAAGAAAGCAAGGAATGTGAGACTCGCGAGCTCGTCTGGAATTCTCCCACTTAACTGGTTTACCGAAAGATCAAAGGATCCAAGCTGAGTCAACTTTCCGAGGGCCTTTGGTATTCTTCCTGTCAAAGCATTGTGCGATAAGTTAAGAAGGTAAAGCAATTTGAGATCTCCCAATACCTCTGGTATCTCTCCTTCAAAGTTGTTGCAGGAGAAATCGATGGAAGTAAAAACTTCAAGAATATTCTCAATCTCCATCTCCTGACCTTTGAGAGTTAAAGTCACTCTATTTCGATAGTAGAGGCCATAGTTGGTGAATTCAACTTCCAAGTAGTGTAGTCGTGGCTCTGGATTTCTGCTCTTCATCATGCCTTCCAAGCTCGAGAAGTAATGTGGTAGCAGTGCTCCCCTGAAATTGTTGGAAGCAATATCTATAATTTGAAGCGTCGACCATGTTTGATTAGCTATATGACACTGGAGATCTCCATAAAACTTGTTCGACCTTAGGACTAGGATGTGCAAACTGGGTAATGTTTTCAACATACATGGGAATGTATCTCTAATCTTGTTGTTTCCAATGTCCAAAACCTCCAGAAATGCACATCTTTGCAGGGATCTTGGTACTTTTCCTTCTAAGTTATTGTTGCTGAGGTCTAAAGTTTTCAAACTGCAGTTTGACAAAAATGTATCAAGAATAATGCCACTTAGTCTGTTTCTCCCTAGATTCAGCACTGAGAGATGGTCAAACATTTGAAATAGACATGGAGGTAGTTTGTTGTTTATGGAATTGTTTGACATATCAAGAAATTGATGCTGATATAGATTGCATATGGAAGAGGGTATTGATCCCGTAAGTTTATTATTGGCAATTGAAAGGTAGATAAGAGAAGTAGGTACAATGGGTATATTGCCCTTGATCCTGTTGTATGAAAGGTCTAAAGCAAATATGAATGACTGGTTTTTGAGATCCGGGAACTTTTGCAACTGGCATGATGCCAAGTTCAGTTCACTCATTTGGGGAAAGGGAGATGAGGTTGAATTACTACCCTGTACATCAATTCTCAAATTGTTGAAAGAAAGATCAAGTATTTTTAGCCTAGGAAGTCCCTTTATCGCTTCGATATTAATGGTCCCACTGAAGGAGTTGGAAGAAAGCGAGAGTTGTGAAAGCCTATTGAGTTTAAAGATAGACCGGGGGATTGATCCATTTAGATAGTTATTGCTCAAGTCAAGTTTATACAAAAAAGAGGAGGACGCGTTAGCAAATTCATGGACTTCTCCACTGAAGTGATTATTCTAAAGTTCAAGCACCTGCAATGATGGAATGGAAAACACAACTGTCGGAAGGGTCCCACCGATAGAATTTTCTTCCAAGTGTAGATACTCAAGCTCTGAAAGACCTCGAAAATGAGTAGAAGAAAGTGGACCTGTTAGATTGTTATAAGAAAGGTCAATGTAATTGAGCTTCTTTGCCTTACGAAATAGTGGGATTGAGCCAGTAAAGCTATTGAATGAAAAGTCTAAATAAACTAAATCTCTTAGATTTTCCATTTTTGATGAGATAGGTCCAAAGAAATTGCATGAACTTAAGTCAATCTCGGTTAAGGTTGTGAGGTTAGCAATTGAATCCGGAAGTGAACCTGTGAAATTTGTTCTGCCAAGAACTAACTCCCTTAATGAACCATTCTGTGAAAAGTCAGGTAAAGTGCCAGTGAGTTTTTCATTGCCATATAAATGAAGCTCCTGTAGAGTTGGTACCTGAAAGATCTTATTCGGAAATTCACCTCTCAAGTTGCAGTTACTGAGACTGAGGGTTGTCAATTTTGTAAAATTTGCTAGAAATTCAGGAACTATAGTGGACAAGTTGTTGTCATCCAGACGAATGACTGAAAGGAAATGAAGATTTAAGAGGATGGGATCAAAAGGGCTTGAAATGCCACAATTTGTCATGCTTAACACTCTTAACTGAGGCAGAGATGAAGATAAAGTTGAGCACCACTCAATCCCCTTCCATGATATGTACACTTCATCAAGATAAAGTTCTCTAAGATTTGGCAGGTTTCCAACCAGTGCCTTCAGATCTCCGCTCTCAAGCTTTAATGCGACATTAGAAAGGTCAAGAAATGTTAACTTCGTCAATCTTGACAATTCCATTGGAATCTTCCCACCAAAACCAGCAAATGACAAATTCAGGTATGTTAAGTTTGTGAGCTTATAAACTTCTATCGGCATTTGAACAGAGTTTAAATGATTATAAGCCAAATTCAGCTTCTCAAGATACTGAAGATCGAATAGACTGGTTGGATTCTCAAGTCCTCTGAAAATTGTTTCGTTGTCCAGTTCCAAAACAAGCACATGACCTTTCTGATCACAACTTACACCTGGCCACTGGCAACAGTCAGTGTTTTGATCCCATCTTACCAGTTTGGTTGACAAAGATGAATCGAATGTAAGGCCATTCTTTAGTTTAAGCAACAACGCCTTTTGATTGCCTAAACAATGACCATACACTGGAGAATTAATCAAAAAAAGCACCACTAGCATGGTGATGAAAGAAAGCTGTAGCAGGAGTGATATTTTCATTGTGAGGCAATGTTATAAAATGCAGTAATGATATTGAATGATATGTTGCATGTATAGAAACCATATTGGCCGGCACACGCAAAAAAATATCAAGCAAAGACAAGGAATGAGCAACTAAAGTTACTCCAATTTTGAGTTTTGAAAAAGTCAAGACAGCATCACCATTTTGTCTAAGGAGGTCCTACTTCAGATGTTTTAAAATACAAACAAAGTTGATGTTTCTGTCTTTTAGTTTATGCATAAGATGGTGAGGAAGGCTACTTATCTAGTCTTTAGTCTCAAAATAGACAAATTTCAATTTGGTTTTCTGTTGACTTGGGTTGTGCAAAAGCAAGTCAACCTAACATGTTAATCACATTAGGATAAAATCTGAAAACTTCCATTTTGGATTACCATTTTGCCTCTCCACTAAATTAAAATAAAATTAATTAATTTATTAAATATTAATTACATAATTGGGGAATATGAAGTCCAACAACTACACTTGAAGTTTTTAGTTATGACATTATAATTATAATTGATTAGGTTAAATTCAATTAGAGTAGAAGACAAAATAATGTATGAAACTCTTCCAATTCCGTGACTCTTTGAATTTTGAAACCAAAATAAAATTTATGTATCATGATTCAATGTGCTCCATTAATAAATTTTGGTAGGTGAAAAGACAATCAAATATCACTATAAACACCAGTAAATTGCTCCCTAGATGATCATATTATTTTCTATCATCTACTGTTCTCTTTTCTTCTTCCTAAATAATATATAGATACATGTTGTGAAGAAGCTAACTGAGAAGAAGAACACATAGCTTCATACGGAAATTAAAAAGAAAAGCTTTCTTACAATATAGTTCAAGTGTTAAGCTTAGAAGTATAAGATATGACCTATGTATTCCTTTAGATCATTTTTATGTTAGCTTATGATTTTAAGTTTTTCTTTTCCATTTTGGAGTTAAGGTATGATTGTCCAAAATAAATTTGGTATGCAACCCCTATTTTTATATAATTCTGTATCATTTTGCATTGTTAAAGATCTTTTGTTGTGTTATTATTTTTTTAAGTGCTACTTAATTGACAAAACTTCGATTAATACATGATGAGTTTGATAATACTTGAAAAATAGTTTATGCAATATGTTTTTTTTTTAAAATACAAGTAATTTAAATAAAGATTGCTAAAAGATAATTACTTTGAATGACAGATTTTAGTATGTAATTTATAACTCAAACATGTTTCTTAATACTAATATTTATGTAATTCTTTAAAATTTTGTGGTCAATAAAATTGGGTTACACGCGCCAGAACTAGTTTTTATATGTGCACCCGCGAAGTGATAGACCCTTGAAGAAGTACAATATAAATCAAATAGTAGCAATCTTGGTTATAGCTTTTCAAATATAAAATTTCTTGCATTGCCTTAAAAGCAGTTGCAACAATTAACATTTATGGTGTACAAAAGGCTCTCATTGACATTTGCCTATGAGGCAATCTTTGCTGAATACAAGTTGTGTCATGTAGCTCTCTACTAAAATGTAATTTACAAGATGCACAAAAGTTACACAAGAGGGAAGGAGCAAACCTCGTGTTGTTCCACCACAAGCTTCATAAAAAGGAAACATGCTTATGGTTCTGTTTTTCATGTTCATCGTTGCAGAGTCTAAGATGATCTTACTAAACAATTGAACTTCTCAAAGTGAAATAGGTGCTTCCTAACCAGATAAACATGTATACTGTATAACGTCGAGGCCAGTGTCACTAAAAGGAAAGATAATAGGATCAACTTCCAGAAATCCTGAATCAAATGCAGCAGAAGAAACAAGTTAAAACATATTTCAAGTATGCAATAACAAGAAATGCTTTTTATGTAATGGAAAGATAGAGCTTGTATTTAACACAGGACAAAATAATACTAACAACAACAACAACATACCCAATGTAATCTCATAAGTGGAGTCTGGGGAGGGTAGAGTGTATGCAGACCTTACCCCTACCTCGTGGAGGTAGAGAGGCTGTAAATTTCCAAAAGAGAACCTTTGATTACACAAAGGATCACGTCTCTTGATTACGAGAAAGATAAATATGGTAATAGATTATATTTTCTTATTATTTCTCTAGCCAAGCAAATGCTTCAATCGATATACAAGAGTTCACAAGTTCCTCTCCAAAATAATCGCCAAAAACAGAAATTACGAAGTTGTGCAAATGAAGTGCTAACAACAGAAGTATTTATCTTTGAGGCTGATAGAGAAAAGTTGTATAGATCTTCTTTCTACAGAAGTTGTGAACTTTACCTATAAAAGGTTCCTTAAATCTCTTATTCACTATCAAGTCCTAGTTTCTTTTGTGAAGCACTTCTAAGTCACGTTACAGCTTCGAGGGAATAATGAGTTCTAAAAATGCCTCTCCGGATTGAAATAATAATGAGTGATTCATGAAAATCTAAAATGATCATCACCTGGGGATTAGATATGATTATGCCCGAGAGATAAGTCATCAATTCCAGGAAAGACTGTAGTGAGTTTTGAACTCCTCCTACCACACAGCGATCACTTTCAGGGACATGATCCTGTCCAAGTCCAGAAATGAAGATGCCATATAATGTAAATCGCTATCAAGAGAAACGATGAAGATGACAAATCTCTTCAACGAAAGCTAGCAGAAATGTTTTAGCATCCTCACCTGCATTTGCTGAATGGCCGCTAAGTCAAACATCCACAAACCCAAACGCGATGCAGCCACACCAGCCATAAGCATAAATGCTGATAGAAATTTCTTATGGACCCATATTGAAGCTACACATATCAACAGGAAAGTCCACTGCATAGGTAACAGAATATAACCAACTTATAATTCAGAACATTCAATGATTACACCGTAAATTTCTTAGCAACTTCTCATCATATCCTGTCACCATACAGATTTTGGTTCCTTAAGTATTTACTATGCTTAATACCTGTGACCAGATTGACCAAAGGCCTGTTCGAAGTGTTGAAATATGTGATTCTAATATTGGGTAGAGAAATGTTGCAGCTATCCCTATTGTTGCGCTTACTCCACGTGCAATTCCAATGACATATGCCGGAATTCCTTCCCATTCAAGCGTAGCAGTCATCAATGTTCCAAAGCTGTGGCACAAATTAGACGAAAAAGTGATCAATATGCCCTTGGTATATTATGTATCAGACATTTTAGTAGAAAGTTAAAAGTTTTCCTAGGTAATGTTAAAACCCTTCTCAGGCAAAATGGCAAAAGCACCGGGAGGCTGGTGCAGTTGTTAATTTCAAGGATGATTGTTGCAAATGATTTTAAGGTCAATTGCATAATAACGAGTAACATTACTAAGTTTCACCTGAGTACGGTGAAAAAAAAGCAAGGCAAGGGCTAGCCCTGGGAGGACTACATCTTGCTGCAAGTACACTTTCCATGCAGAAAGGCAAGGTAATCTTGACATCGAACCGACTATTTTCCTCCAGAGATTTTCAGATTGCTCCAATCCAATTCTATCCAAGTGAAACGTGCTTTTCTGTTCATGAGAAATAGTGGGGCTTAAATCCGAATGCTCTGGCGAAGATCTTGAGGCCCTCCTCAGGCTGCTTTCACTTAGAGCTGGAATCCCATTGTATACAGATGTAAGAAGCCAGTATTCCAAGAAAACGGATATAACATTCCAAAGAGCTAGAGTCATGGCTGATGCAGTTAGAGAAACAAAGCTGATAATGAAGCCAGTTATCACCGGAGCGAATAGCTTGCAAATCAAATCTATTCGTCTTATGATTGAATTCATCTTTGTTAACAGCCCAGGAGGATGCCCTTCTGATATTACGACTACCCTGCCAATAAAGTTCAGTTAATTGTAAACACATCCAAACTAAATTATGAATAAAAATTTCAAGAAAAGGATGGCGCACACTTTAAAATTACAGATGTCTCACCATTCTCTTTCGATCAAGATGGTTCCGGCAAGAGATGAAAGCACACCAACAGCTCCGGATATATAAATTAAACTTACAAGTGAGATAAATGCCGTAAGATTGACCAATATCAAGTCTGCACGGACTAAAAGAGCAATGACTGCACCTCCAGCAACAATAAATGAGATGTTTTGGCTTAGCAACCAAAGTTGGAGAACCTGCAACAAAGTGCAAAGATTGTATTCCTAATCAAAAGTGAACATTATGCGATCACGTCTTGAAATATAAAAATAATTGTTAGAAACTTTTTGCGTGTCTGAGTACTCCTGCTACCACGAAATGTTTGGTATGCAGAATAGTACGCAATATCTACTAAACCATGCATGTCAACGATTGGTTACTCGACCCCATATTGTTACCCCTTTGCATAAGCAGAAGTTTTTGTTCCTTTCATCAAAATACAGTACTAAAGTGGATTTCCAATGCGTCTTGTGATTTTGCTTCACTAAAGCACAATTTACTTACATATCTCTAAAGCATTTTTTGACCTCTTGATTCATATATACCATTTACATATCAATATGAATGGTGTTGTTGAGGCATAGTTGTTGTTGTGGTATGAATGATGAATAACCTTTAGTATATGACAATTACCATAGCAATTATCGGAAAAATGTTCTATATTTTAAATTGGATCTTTATCAATCATGTGCAGGGGACTGTTAAGAATGAATGAGTACGAACCTTAACATATGTTAACCTATCCACCCACTGTCCAATGAGAGGACCAAACAATGCCGTTGAACCAGACTCCACCACACCATAAGCAGCCGTTAGGAGTAACGAATCTGGCCAGACGTTGATCATGTACAAACCAACAGAGAATTCCCACATCCTGCAATTATGAAAATGTTTATAATTGAATCTAACAATAATGCTCGTATAATTGCATTATGCCTTCCATAACATGTATCATAGGCTATATTGCACAATTTGGTAACTTCTAAAATGTCTCATACCCTCCCACTGAGTTCATGTTATTCTGCATTATTACCACTTCAAAGGAAGTAAAACACTACAATCTCCATAAGACTGATATCTAATGAACATACTAACTATTTCTGAGCATGAGATTCATCGAATGGAATAGGCAGACAATTAGAGAATCATAAGGTCAATTCTGCTATGTAAATAGTCCAGAAAAAGAATTCTGATTCATTTTTTTTCTTGAATTTATACCACTACACAGAGCGTTTAGCGATCTTTTATTAACATAAAAATCCTCAATAGGATAAGTACAAGCAAGGGGGCTAGGTCTTACATTACCAATCTTAATAAGACTATGAAGAAATCTCTAAATATTGGTTCTATTGATTTTACTGAAAAGGATCATAAGCAACGACTGAGGCAGGATTTTCACCAAGAGTTCATCATTTACTATATAAACGTAACAATATAATACATTTTGACCTTATTGTACAATATGATTTTCGGGCCTTCTGCCCCTGTAGCTCCACCACTGATCACAGGCATGAAGATTTAAGTGCAAATTTACTCAAATTTGCATAACAGTGAATAATTTGAAGACATACTATAATTAAAAACAAGCTTTACTGTTTTATGACACCAAGAACAATACATAAAATCTAAATTTCTACACTCAAACTTGAAAATTTTAGAAAATAAAATACATAATATATAGTAACCTGGCACTCCATCTGGATAGAAAATGACCAACATATAGATTATAGAGAAGAGCTTTTGGAAATTGAGGGTTCTGATTTTCTTGGGAAATTAATGCCTCATTCAACATGTTCATACTAATTTAATATTTTTCCTTGAATGAATTTTCTCCTTCTTTGTAATTTGAAACATAAATTTGGACTTGTCTATACATAAAATGAAGTTGAGGGTTGTTATATTTATTAATTGTGAAACAGGAAGCAAGATTTGACAAATGATACGGGAATCTTAGTACCTCAATTTGATTTATGACGATTATCCATCTTGTAACCTCCTGTCCTATTTCGCCTTCCCTTACCAAAATAAAAATACATACAAAATGATGGTGACCCTTCAACATTTTCATGAATTAATTACTAGAGTACTTATAGTATTTCAACGAAATGGCAGAGGAATCAATTACTACAGGACAATAAATCAATCTTTTAGGAAAATATTTGTTACACGGATTTGTTTATAGGTACATGTCAGTATAATACCGGTAATCAAAAGTAGGTTCAAACTATGAAAATGGAGAAATCTCTAATAGGGTCTGTATAAGTTGAATTTCATGAAATGATACTTTCTAATAATTAATAAACCTGAAAATGAATCATCTTAAACTTTTTGATGTGTATCCCTTTATTAACTCATTACATAATCAAGTTGACTAGTTTTTTGGTCAAATTTTGTTTTTATTTTGCTTAATTTTAACAATCATATAATCACTATTCATTATGTATTGTTGTTATTTTGCTTCTATTATGTAAATACAGTTGGAATTTTTAAATGTAATAAGGAAAAGAAAATAGTAACATGCCAAAAATGCGACAATTTATATACTAAAGTTTATTAGCAAAAGTGAAAAAAGAAAAAAAAGAAAAAAAGAAAGAGAGAACTATTGTCCATTTTAGCAGTCAGATTTTTTTTTTGTCTTCTTGCATGGACAGATCTCAGTTTCACGAGGCTTTCAACTGCCATGGATTAGAATAGAAATAAAACTAATTTTTTTATATTTAATACAAAATATATGATCAAACACTATCTAAAAAAAATATATGCTGACTGAGCAAAGAAAACATCCAAAAAGAAGAAATAAAAAAGAGTAGGGCAAACATTGAGATAGATATTGTCCAAATACAAATTAACTGATGAAGATATTTTAAGTAGGGAAAAGGACTTAAAGGAGAGAAATACTTTCGATAGATATCTTTGAATTCATATTAATTAAGGCTATCCAACTATATATATATATATATACTAGACATTGGAGTCCGTGCTAGCACGGGCCCAATATGTATTATTTTTTGTTTCAATTTATGTGACAAATATAAAATTAAAGAGTTAATCAAACTTTAATATTAATTTAAAATAGTTTAAATTTTTAATTATTGTTAACTATGGTAAAAAAAAATTTATGTCTTTTAACATTCTAAATTGTAATTATTGTTGTATGATTTGTAATATCTTTTACGCAATTTTGAAATAATAAAGGTTATTTCTTCTTTCTCAATTTATGTGGTATTAATAAAATTTGGAGATTCAATCAATTTTTTTTGTCTTTAAAATATTCTATTGTTAATTATTGTAAATTATTGTACTTTCTAAGTAATTTTCAAATAATATATATTATTTCATTTGTCCAATTTATGTGTCACCGAAAAAATTTGAAGAGTTAATCAGATCTTTTACATATTTTTATATCTTTTGAATATTTAAGTAAATAATTATTGTGATTTATAATATTTTATACAATTATTTTAAAAAAATTAAACAACAAACAAAACGAATTCATCATAGGAAAATTACCAAAGCATCCTTGAATACATCAATAATGGGTCCCACTTTTTGTTTTAAAAAAATATGCATATTGGGAGGATATTTTTTTCCAAAGTGGAAATAGAATAAGTATAAAGCATTAAAGTCTTTTAAATTTTTAAATTGTTAATTCTTATTATATGATTTGTAATACTTTTATGCCATTTTCAAATAATAGAGGTCATTTCTTCTTTCTCAATTTATGTAGTAGTAAAAAAAATTTGAGATTCAATCAATTTTTTTTGTCTTTGAAATATTTCTAGCTGTTAATTACTGTAATTTATAGTACTTTCTAAGAAATTTTCAAATAATATATATTATTTCATTTGTCCCAATTTATGTGTCACCGGTAAAATTTGAAGAGTCAATCAGATCTTTTATATATTTTTATATCTTTTAAATATTCAAGTAATTAATTATCGTGATTCATAATATTTTATAGAACTATTTAGTATAGTAAAATAAATTTAAAAGAAACAAACAAAACGAATTCATCATAGGAAATTACCAAAGCATCCTTCAATACATCAATAATGGGTCCGACTTTTTGTTTTTAAGAAATTGCACATTCCAAAGATATTTTTGTCCAAAGTGGAAATATTGTGTAAAAAATGTGTATTTATTGTGATTTTGAATGTTTTGTGGGGTAATAGGACGCACGCAAAGTTAATGTGTCTTTTTGAAAATCTGGGACAACTTCAAGTATCACTTAATGTTTTTTCTCAAAATCTAATTTACTTTCGTAAACTATGTGTCAGATCAAAATTTAACAAATTCAAAAGGAATTAGTAATAAATAGGTCATACAATGACATATTTATTATTTAACTAAATAATAAATATGTAACTAAAAATCTTGTTAGCTTTTGGTTGAAAGTTAACAAGATAGTTACAATGATAGTTGCATTGTGGCTTATTATATACTAGATATTAGGTTTCCGCGCCAGCGCGGGCCCAATATATATTACTTCCTCCGTCTCATTTTATGTGAGGTAGTTAGATTCGCCACCGAGTTTAAGAAAGAAATGAAGACTTTTAAAACTTGTGGTCCAAAATGAATTATATAAATTTGTATGATTGTAAATTATTTCATTAAAGATAAAATAAATATTTTATAGTCAAGTTGTTACTTAATATAGAAATGTGACATTCTTTTGGCATTGACTAAAAAGGAAAGTAAGTCACATAAATTGGGAGTAGTTTTTTGTTTCAATTTATGTGACACCGATGAAATTTGGAGAGTTATATAATTTTTTGTATGTGATTTTGTTATATATATTTTGAAGTTGTTAATTTATTGTGATTTATAGCACTTCTTATATCATTTTCAAATAATATATATTACTCTTTCTGTTCCATTTTATGTGACGTAGGTACTTTTACGAAAGTGAACTAAATTTCTTATATGATTCTTAAATATTTTTAGTTGTTATTTTACTTTAATTTACAGTACTTTTTATGTTATTTTCAAACAAACTTCTTTTGTTTCAATATGGAATTAAAGAGTCAATAAAATTTCTTTTATGATTTTTAATTATGGTTTTTTTAATAGCTTATATTATTACATTGTGATTTTAAGTACTTTTTATGTAATTTTTAAATATAGAACAAATTAAAAGAAAAACAAGAAAAAATTTAAATGAAGAAAGTACTAAAATTTTCAAATAATCATATTTCTATATTAAAATGTTAAAAACTTTAAACTCCACATATATGCACAAAATAATATACGGAAGACAAAATAATTTTTAAAATATATATTAAAGCTCTTTCTAATAATATCACATATTTATTCTATTTTTTAAATATGACTCCTTCCGTATCAATTTATTTGAACATGTTTTTTTTTATTTCACTTAAAAAAGAAAATTACTTCTTAATTTTAATTTTTTACATAGCGTATCTGTGATTATAAAATTAGAAATACTTTTTACTTTAATATATGTGATATAATTTAAATTTAAGACTACAAAATTTAAAAATATTCTTCATATTTAACACTTCGTGCAAAAAAAAAAGGGAAAAATGACAAATATACCTCCGAACTATCATAAATGGTATGTCAATACCCTCCGTTATACTTTAAGGTTGTATATGCCCTTACCGTCATTCTTTTAGGTTGTATATATCCTTGAATCCAACGGATGGACACGTGGCATCATCTAAATGATTTACCCAATTTTATTTATTTTTGTATAAATTATAGGAACCACATATTATAAGTACTAAATAACATCTTATTCCTTTTTGTTTTCTATTTACCAAAAATCCCTTAAAAATGATGTTTGCGGGATACATAGCGTTGTGCACGGGATACATTAGGTTTGATACATTCCACATAACGAGATACATAGCGTTGTGCACGGGATACATTAGGCTTGATACATTCCACATAGCGGGATACATAGCGTTGTGCACGGGATACATAGCGTTGTGCACGGGATACATAGAGTTTGATGCATTCCACACAATGGGATACATAACATTGTGCACGGGATACATGCGGGATACATAGGTAAATAAGGGATTTTTGAAATTTTTGAAATAAGTAGGGATAAATGGATATTAAGGTAAGTAAAGGAGTGTAATTATGTAATTTGTCCTTTATTTTTTACCCAAAAATTAAAAATCCACCCGACCCACAACCAAAATGGGTGGTGCTAAAATCCACTCTTCATTTTCATCAAAAATCATCCCTTTATTCTTCTCAACCCACCATAACCATGGAATCAAGAACTCATCTTTCAAGGAAGAAGATGACTTGTTCACTAAAACTACTATTTTCTTCACTTTCACTAACAACCCTGCAAGTTATGTGAATTTTGTGTCTTTCAAAATTTTTAAATATGTAGCTTTATGCTTGCTAAACAAAAAAAATTTAAATTCATCTTCATTTAGCATTTAGCACAATAGGAATCTAGGTTATTGGGTGTTTTATACATCATCTATTTCAAAAATATTTTCAACACATTTCAATAATAACAAATCAATTTGAGCTTGAAATTTTTGATTTGATTGTAGACCCACTTTAAAGCTTGAAGCTTTGTCCATCAATGGTGATTGTATTTTCTCAAACCCTTTTAACAATAACAAATTGATTTGAGCTTGAAATTTTCGATTTGAATGTAGACCCACTTTAAAGCTTGAAGCTTTGTCCATCAATGGTGATTGTATTTTCTCAAACCCTTTTAACAATAACAAATTGATTTGAGCTTGAAATTTTCGATTTGAATGTAGACCCACTTTAAAGCTTGAAGCTTTGTCCATCAATGGTGGTAGTATTTTCTCAACCCCTTTCAACAAATAATAAATTGATTTGAACCAAAAAAAAAAATGAAATTGATTTCTTGATTTTGATTGAAATAATATGCTTCTAGGTTTTTGTTTGTGAGATTTGGAAAATGAATTGAAGAACACTTCTCCTTTTATTTGATTTTTAATGAAGATGAAAAGCTATGTTTTTTTATTTTTAGTTTTAAATGTCATGATATTTTAATTTGGGCCATGGGTGGGTAAAGTATAGAAAATGGGTGGGTTTTCAATTTTTTTGGATAAATAAATAAATAAAATCAGGTAAATCATTTAGATGATGCCACGTGTCCATCCGTTAGATTCAAGGATATATACAACCCAAAGAATGACGGTAAGGGCATATACAACCTTAAAGTATAACGGAGGGTATTGACATACCATTTATGATAGTTTGGGGGTATATTTGTCCCTTTTCCGAAAAAAATAGATGAAACAATTAAAATCGAAGAAACAATATAAATAATTTATTAATGAATGAATTAATTAATAAATAATATTCAAAGATCCCCGGAGGATAGAAATTGGAAATAATAAAATATAAGAACAATGCAAGGAAAAATGAAATGGTGTATAAAAGTAATAATAGGGCCCACACAATTAAAGCTAGCCGTAAAAGAGGAAAAAAAGCAATTGGTTTTTGTGTCCAACAAAAAGGAAGTACATTTATAAAGCAGGCAAGTACAATCATTTTTCAAGTTTGAAAAGTACGAAATACCATAAAGCAACCCTCTATTTTGATTTATTTACTCAAGTACCTTCATCGTCCGGCCCACGTGGAGGCTATTAACTGATTTCGTAGTATTGAGGTACTCGACACTTATGTAAAGTAAAGCATAGAATGACAAAAATAATCCTTAAATTGAGTGTATTTTCACGTAAGCACACGTGTTGACAGAGAAAAGTGTGCTTATTCGCTCTTCTTATATATTATAAATATAAATATAAATAATATATATATATATATATATATATATATATATATTGTATTTACACTAATTATAATTAGTATTGAACTCATCGTTCGAAAATTTAAAAGGAAAATCACATGACACAACAAACATAGCCCCAATATATCCTAAAATAGTGATATTTTATTTTTTTAAAATGGTAAGAGTATAGGTTTAGTATTAAATACACCCAATACACATATCTCCTTATTTCTAGCATAAATACAAATATATCTGGTATAATACAATGACATACAAAGTGTTTTTTAATGGTGGTTGAGATGATTTTTAATTAGGAATAATGATTAACATATACGTGTGTCTCTTAAAATATTAAAGCATGGGTGTATCCAATATTATTGGCTAGGCTATGTAAAATAAAGGAAATAGTTGATTCTGAATCGAATAAATCAAGTTGATGAAAGTGGTCAAATTACGAATTTAAATCCATAAAACACAAAAATTAAATTTATCCCTGAATATAAGGATCCGTTTTGCCATAGATTTTCCAAGTAAAAATTGGGGGAAAATTTGACAAATAGTGTTTGTCCATATAATTTGTCATTATTTGGCTAATATTTTTGACAAATAACTCAAATTTTCAAATACTAGAAAAAACTAGCATTTGGATCAAATCTCATTATTTGGAATCTTTTAAAAAATTTAAATTCTATACCAAACTTTTATCTTTTACAAAAACACCTCTATAGTAATTTTTTGCATTTTATTACATAATTTTTTACGTGAACACCAAAGTAGTGATGGAATATTTTAGTGAATATGAAAGTGATTATATGATTGTTGATGAAAATGATGAACAATCGGCTTAGTGTAACAAAGTCATGTGTTTTGTCTACTTCACGATGTATGAATTATGCTTGTTGCACTCACTCCGAACTACCACATTATTGCTCCAATGTTTAAGGACACTACTTGTTATTTGTTACAACGAAGATCCAATTGACTTGTAATACAAACAAATGGTTAGTTTTGATAGTTTTAAAACTTATGGATATAAATTATATTTCCTAAAAAAGTGAAATATGTTTCTCAAATACTATGGTCAAACACATGGTGAAATTTCACCCAAATAATATTTGCCAAAAATATTTGGAAATCCATGGCCAAACGCTAGCTAAGTGTTGCACAATGAATGAATATAATGCATTTGCATGCATACAAATATAATATATTTTGCTTGCCGATGAATATAATGTATTCTGCTACACATTTTAAATTCTTACTAAGTTTTATAAATATATAAATTATTATTATATTTCATAATTTGGACGATTCTATCCTAATATACGTACGAAAATTCCACAATTTAAAACTCATAAAATTTTATCGTAGCCCGCCTGTAAATACATATGAATGTAATATGATTTCCACTCTACTAATACGAAAAGTTTGAAGCACAAAAATAACAAAGAATTTGATTATGTAAGCCTGTCTTCTAGTGATATGCGATGGAAACACTAGTTCAAATTCAACCTGAATTGTTCATTCTTAATTAGAGATATCGGGTTTTAATTTATGGAAAAGATATAAAATTCGGTTGAAAACGTGTCACTCCTAAACAGTGAGCTCCATAATTCAAATTTAATCAAACTCCTGTATCGAACATGAGTGAAAACCGGTGAGAAAACACTATTCAAACACTAGACTATATTATAATATTTATTATAATAAATATATTAAATGAGACTTTTAATTTTTTCATAAAACAAAATTTATGTACATATAAACAGTAACGAAGTAAAAGATTTCACGAAGGATGTTCAAGAATCAGATAAGGATTATTTTTTTTTATGAATGAATACACTAAAATTTTGTAAACCAATTAAGTAACATCAATAATTAATTAAAATCAAACTGCATAATATTTCACATTTAAGTTGGATTTGTCGTAATGCAACTTGATTAGACTAAACACAATGAAAACATATCAAAATTTAGTTAATCAGTGAACGTTAGACCTAGATCTATATGAAAAAAAAATTTCAATTTTAAGCAATATTATAATTGCAATTTGCAAATTTTATTTTTCTTAAATTTTGGTCCTAGTAGGTGGAAAGTTATTTCACAAAGCACTGGATTTAAAGTAAATAGTACTTGTGGTTTATAATGTATCATCCAATTATTAAGAAATTAAACTCTACTTTTCCCTTTATTTTATATTCATACATATTTTTATGCCATCAATGTGGCCTGGGCGGTGCAGATTCTCTAGCTTCCACCAAGTTAATTTCTGATTATCAAATAATCCCAATCCTTAATTTTATAATCCCAATTACATCTTTCCAAATTATTAATTATAATAATGAACTTAAACATTATATTGATCTATTAAAATAATATGCAATTTGGAAAACACTCGCTAATGGATACAAGAGATCACCTTGAAGCAGAACTAGGCGTACATTAATATTACATTTCCATTACTTAAGTCGATAACATATCCAATGTAATCTCATAAGTTATCGTAATCCGTAAAAATGATGTACATGCAATCTTATTTCCATCTGATGAGAGTATAGATCGAGGTTGTTACTAAAGAATCCCCGACTCAAGTTATTAAGCATAACAAAATAAGTACGAAAATCAATATGAAAAAAATACAAAATGAAAAAGTCATATTAAAAATAATGAAAAAAAATTTATAAACGATACGGAGCAACAACATTACCATTGCAGGAATTTTTTTCTTGAAAATTATACGTGATCATTAAAAGCTTAGTATATATATATATATATATATATGAAAAATGAAGAAAATCACTTACTTGTCAACAGGGAGGAGAGCTAGTTGCAAATGCATTGGCACGTCGATGGTAAAGAGAATAAGGTTGAGTGGTCATGATGGGGAAGATGGGCACATGAAGAACTAACTCATTTAACACATGGAACAACATATATTAGAATTACTTTTCCTGGTCCCAATTTATGTGACACGTTTTTCTGTTTAATCATTTTCAGAAAGAACAATATATTTTCTTATTTGACAATTGTTTAATGACATTATAAATATTTTATCCATATTGAATCTCATTTATTTAACGAGGAGTCTACAAAGTGTACTCTTCTTTTAAAAGGATAATTTCTGGAACATTGTAAATTTTTCTCATATTTCTTAGCAACTTTATATCCCGTCAAACTACATCAGATTTTAGGACGGTATTGTGAGTTTAATTTAACATATTGCTTTCGACTCAAATTATGTATATAGAGAGATAGACGCACCATACATTAAACGAGTTTGATATACATGTACAATATTACTTACCAAAATGTAGGAAAATATTAAATTTCTAAGTTTATAATGCAACAGATTGAATGGTTTAAACTTGTCAATTTTAATCTTGGATACACTCCTACATATAGATACGTGAAAAGTTTTAAAATATATATACATATAATAAGATTACGCAGTCCTTTTGAATGCGACTCTAACTAATCTTAGAGACCGTAATGTATGAGTTAGTAAAGCACGTACCCTGCTTCTCCATCTTGCTCAAAACTCACCTTCTCATGATGCCACAATTTGAAAGACTAGCTCTATTATATATTGATAACTTTGAAAACTTTCAAGTCAAGCAAAGGAAGTACTTTAATTTATTTGTTTTTGATAATATTTCGTATGTAATTGTGCTACCACTTAGCATCATATTTATAACAAAAGAAGAAAATTATTGTGGAGTTATGTCAAAACCTATTTGTTTGGTATTAGGTGTAAAGGAAGATTAGTTGCAAGTGGGAGCCTCTACCTAAAAATTATAATGCAAGAAATTGAGTTGTCAATATAAATTATATATATTTATATCATATAGGACCACACATCGATATGACTTAACATTTACTCTTCAATAATGACATTAGGTTGTCAACCTATGGTACTCCCTCTTTCCGATCATACTCGTTCATTATTGACTTTGCAGATTTTTAAACAAACTATAAATAGAAAGGTAATTTTACTCTATCACATTTTGAATATAATCAATACAATATCTTAAAAAATGTAACAATCATACTTGTTCATTATTGACTTTGCAGATTTTTAAAGAAACTATATATAGAAAGGTAATTTTACTGTATCACATTTTTGAATATAATAAATACAATATCTTGAAAAATGTAATAGAGTAATGACTATAATTAATGATAATGGCAAATTAGAAACTATATGTAAAATTATCCATTAATTTTATAAAATGGACAAATATTGATGGGCATCCTAAAATAGTATAGTGGACAACTATTATTGGATGAAAGGAGTATTAACTAGTACCCAACTAGAAAGGGATCTAAAATTTAAACTTCTATATATAAATTTTATTTTAGAATTTGATCACAATTTACTGAATTTGAGATATGTTATTAATTAGTACCGGGCTAGAGACAAATAAAAAATTTAAACTTCTACACATGAATTCTATTTTAGAATTTGATCAAAATTTATTGAATTTGAGATATGTTATTAATTGCTATCCGAGATAGATTTAAAATTTAAACTTCCATATATGAATTCTATTTTAGAATTTGATCACAATTTATTGAATTTGAGATTTGTTATTTATACTTATTGAATAAATTATTTATTAAATATTTTGTTTGATTATTTCTCGAAATTTTTTGAATAAAAAATATGGGCACACACTTTAGGGCAATCATATTTTGTTTTACATCATTAAAAACATACTCAGCATCATTTTTATATGTCATCATTACTATAAATAGTTATTCTATAATACTTGTTATTTCATAAAATTAATGCACAAAAAACAATATTCTTCCTATTTTATCTTTGTGAGTTATTAGCCTTGAAAATATACATTTGATCAACAAAGAAAAACTAAGTGAATAATTCATGTCCATTGATCAAATTAATTAATCAAAATAAATTAATTCATATTTATTGATTAAAAAATTAACTTAAAAGAAAAATTAGATAATGGTAGAATAATAAACTTACTTAATTTCTTTTTCTTAATACACAAAGTAAAAAATAGTAACATATAAATAAAAATGAGGGAGTATTATTTATCACAATTTAATAGATCTTTACACTTAAATTTACGGCATTTCATTGAAAGCATTAAATTCATATGGACCCAATAACATAACATTGCATCCATCTCTATCGATCCAACTTTCTTTCATATGAAAAAGAGTAATTAATTACTTTTCATAATATAGTTATATGAAAAAGGTCTGGTATACCTCTCAATTTTATCATTTAAAGCTGATATTTCTCTTTATGAAAGTGACTTATATATACGCCTATTGTTATACAAATGCCACACATATATTCTTCTCCTCTAATGGAAGTGAAATAAATAATTTTAATTTAATTTTTTAATTATTTTTTCTTAAAAAAATATAATCCATATGGATATATTTAATCCTCCTCACGTGTTTTTTTTTTTTTTTTTTACTTTTTTTTTGTTTTAATAACTAATTTAAATTTATTATTTTGATGGTCAAACTTATTTATGTTTCTCTAATTTTCTTGTAAAATTATCATAGATAATCTGATTTTTTTTTCAAATACAAAAACTAAATTACAATATAGCTGGAAAATATAGTTTAAATTATAATATAGCCAAAAAAATAAGTTTTTTTCTTTACACTAAAGAATGAAGGGAAAAGATAAAATAAGGATAAGAAACTCAAATAATTATATTCAAAGAAGTCAAAATAAAATTTATGTATGAAAAGATTAAAATATAACTTGAACTTTGCTAGAAGGATCATATATACTCCTACATGAATCTTTTTAAAATTAAAAGTAAAAATTATAAATTTAAAACTAATTTTTTCACTTCCGTAAATGAAGGGTATATGTGAGCTTAATTTGTAATGGTAGGGGTATATGTAAGCCGTTTGTATAACGGTAAAGGTATATATGAGCCACTTTCATAACAATGGGCATATAAGTTCTAATTGGCAAATTTGAGGGGTATATATATCAGACACATTTCCCTTGTTAAATTACTCCTTCCGTCCAATAATAGTTGTCCACTATATTATTTTGAGATGTGTAACAATACTTATGCACTTTGTGAAATCAATGGATAATTCTACAATTAGTTCCTAGTTTACTCTTATTATTAATTATAATTATTTTTCTATTAATTTTTTAAGATATCGTATTAATTATATCTAAAGAATGATATAGTAAAATTACTCTTCTATTTATAGATTCTTAAGAAGTGTGTAAAGTCAATACTAGTAGATAATATTATTGGACAAAGAGAGTATAAAAAAGAATTCTTATGACAAAATGGATTAAGACAGAAATTAATTACGTAATAGTTCAATTATTCGGCGGATGTGTTGAAAATGCTTCATCTTATTACTCTGTATTTTTTAATGTATTTTTTGGGCTACAAATTTAACAAGTAGAATATAGTTGTTTCATATATATAGTGGAAGACACCTTTCTTGTTTTCTGCCATTATGTGAATTCTTTATCGTTATTTTTGTTATGTATATTAATTCTTAGCCTACAATCAAGAATATATCATTGCGACCAACGAGGATTGTTGCAAAGTTTCGAACTCGAATCTCCTTGAATATGTCGCATTTGTTAGGAAGTATTTTCATGACATGTATTCAGATTTAGTCATGCTTTAATACGGATAGCGAACATTGAGTAAGAAGTCAAATAAAAAAAACATTATTGAGCATATTGGAAGACACCTTTCTTGATCTTTGTATATATCGTCGTAGTGGCACTAAGTTTTAGTCACCAAATCTACTAGGAATACTTCTTTTTAAGTCTTATAATATACTAATGAACTTCTATCATCCTTGATCTAAAACACTTAAAAATCATGCAAATCTAGAACTGAGACAAATACTGATAATTCTTTTTTCCCAATTTAGCCATAGGTAAGACTGATACACAGTGAACAAAAGACATTTCTGGTCATTCATGAAACCTAGATATGTACCTGTGCCGCTTGAATCCAAAACCTTTAGAATATGTTTTGATATTAGATAGCATAGTGCAGATTCGAAATCTTAGAAGAAAAGAATCAAATTCACATGTGATATAATATATAGTTATGTTCCCTCTTTAGACAAAGAAGCTCTGTGATAAAACGATGCATATTTACTTTTTACTACACAAAAACTATGTACGTTTTTTCCCCTATATAATATCACTCAACTTGGTAAGTGATTCATTAGCAACTGGACAACCCTTAAAAGTTGGATTTAATTTGAAAAAACGACAAACATTCCTACAATATTTACTATTTTCTTCCTTTAGTTTGAAATAATTACATATTATTTCACTAATTCATAATTTCATACCATATTTCAAGTTAGATGCACCTAGATATATAATGGAGAGAGGCGAGTGAGATAGGAGGGAAACAAATGAATTCACTGGTTCATGTGAAACACATTAGATACATGTTTCTGAGATACTTGATATAGGGAAAGAGGCAAACGAGATAGGAGAGAGTTGGACACGAGAGAATCCACTTGGATACAATGTATCTAAAATAAATTACACTTAATTTTGACCTCATGTATCCGATATACATGTATCTAAACATATCTCTGGACCTGAACATGCCAAATACATGTATCCAAAGACCAAATCCGGTAAGCTTCGTAACATTACAAACTAGAGAAAACATCTAAGTAATTAGCTCCTAAACTAATAAAATTTCTATAAGTTACCCTTTTTAATTTTCATTTTGATACTTTAACTTGGGTCAATATCTATTGAACACTCCAACACCATTAGAAATGTGTCTATGAAACACCACATTCTAACGTGACACAGAAAGTAATTCCGTTGTTGTTAAGTGCGTGGATCACTTATATAACCATGAAAGAATCATTTGGTTCAGTATAGTAAAAGGTAGAAGTGGATTATTAATGAAGTGAATAGTTAATTAACTCGATATGATAACTTACATCCTTTTTATCATTTTTAATGTATAACAATAAGAATATTTTTTTTTTGAAGTACGAAGATAATGTAAGAAGAGAGGATAAATCAAATTCTTCTGAGTAGTAGTTTTCCACTGCAATATAGGTATTTTGATCTTTGTGCCACGTCCCTAAACCTATTCAAACTCATTGCATCATCACACTTTGGTATGGATAAAAGAGTCCGAAGCCAAAAAGGCAAAAAAAATTGTCAAAAATTCCAAAAGGATACATCAATTTTTTTTTTTAACCAAAAGGGCAAAATCGCTCTTGATGGAGCGATTTTATTTTGACAAAATTCACGCCGTTACTGTTAGAAAACATAAAAATCGCTCCCCCAACAGCGATTTTGTCAAAAAAAAAAATTCTAACATCGCTGCCCTGCAGCATTTTTCTCAAAAAAAAAAAACTTTTTTAAATTGAAATCGCTGCTATAACAGCGATTTTCTTTAAAAAGTTAAATTTTTTTAAAGAAAAAATCGCTGGCAAGGCAGCAATTTCATTAAAAAATATAATTTGCACTTTAAATATATTGCTGCTTTGAGGAAAACAGTGTTTTAAAAAAAAATCAGTAAAAGTTTTTTTTTTAAAAGAAATCGCTGCAGGGGCAGCGATTATTAATAATAAAAAAATTAACTTTTTAAGAAAATAGCTGGAATAGCAGCTATTCCAAATTTTTTAAATAAAAAATTCACATCGCTGCCACAGTAGCAATTTTAAAGAAAAAAGAAAAAAAAAATTGGACAAAATCGCTGCTGGGGCAGCAATTTTTATGTTTTTTAATGGCATCAACTTTGTTAGAAGAATTTTACCCTTTTGGTTAAAAAAAAAAATTGATGTGCCATTTTGAAATTTTTGACAATTTTTTTTGCCCTTTTGGCTCCGGACTCATGGAAATCGATTGCTGTAGACAATTGTTGTTGACATGAAAGTGACCAGAAATAGTTTCTTTTTAATGATCATGTTGTCGGGACCAGCTTGGCACACACCAAGTACTTGCTACCTCCCACCAGAAATAGTTGATCCAAAGCTTAAAAAATTGTCCAACTATCATCCCCATTAAGGACTGTTTACAACATAAAAATTATTAACAGGTGAGGACACCACAGACAGTAAAGAAAGCGTTCATGCACACCGCAGGGACTATTCTATTTGCTATAATCAATGTATAAATTATGTAGGAGGCAACTAATTGATATGTACAAATTGACTTAAATGGGTGAGAGAGTTAAAAAAAGAAGTAAGCTAAGCAGAGAGAAGATTGAATAAATGATATTTACAAAATAGAAAAACAAAGAATGAAGATATTTACATCTTCTTTTTACCTTTGTATGGAATTTTTCTCCAAAGCTTTCGTTTAATATGTTGTTTTTCTCGACTTTCCACCACTCTGTGCTGATGCAGCTCAATAAATAAGTAACATGCAACCTCCGTGAGCCCGATCAGCTCTTCAGAGAGGTTGACAGCAACTAATCAGAAGATGTCAACAGCAGCCTCAGTGAGCCGATCACTGTATTAAGAGATGTAGACTGGGACCAGAAGAGATGTCAACAATCCATCCGCCACTGACCATCTCAAAGGAACACACCCAAGTCCCAAAAATCTTGTTTCTCAATCTGAGAATTTGTGACGAAGCTATGAAGTTGTTATGTTAGTGGGGAAATTTCATCAGCATAGATAGAAACACAAGCATCTGTTGCACCAGCAGCAAGCAGCACTTGATAGGGATGGAAGGTAAGACATCTTACAGATCCTATCTTCTGAGCCATGAAGGTGGACAAATATCTAATGGTGCCTAACTGCTGACCCTCCAGGTTGAACACTTTGATAAGTTGCTTTGATGAACCACTTGCTATAAGGGGTGCATGACGATGTACCGCCAGAGATGTAAGTGATCCCCTGTGAGCATCAATGGTCAAGTAAGCCTCCTTGAGATTTCTCATATCGAGGAACTGAATATCACCAGCCTGAGATGCACTGACAACCTGAGAAGAAACAAGTGAAACAGTTCATGAATTCTCATTTTGCTTTGACAATATTGGAGAACATTTTATCTGCAAAAAAATTGTTAGTAGAAATAATTATTGGAACTACTAATATAAAAGAGAGTGACAAAGAGTATATACTCTCTTTTTTTTCTTTTCAAAATATGGTCTTCTGAGAAACCAGTAACTGACAAGTTGACACTTGGCAGGCCAGATATAAACAGGGCAATAGTAGTCACCTTTGCTGGTTGAAGTCCAGGTTGAAAGCAAACCCCAACAACTCTTTCAACTTTGGGATGAGGTCGTGTTGAACAAACAGGCCTAAACAAACACATATTAAACAGTAAAAAAACCACTGAATGATGGATGTATTTTATGCACCAAAAAATGTATGCATGTGTACGTAATGCCTAATGTATGAGACTAACCATGCAGGACGGATACCCATCTTTGAGGTCTGAAATTACCCACACACTTCATAATGCGAAGGTAAGCATCATCATCCTGAAATCTATAAATCAGTGACTCCAGGAGACATGATTCCTACACCCCAACCCCACTCAAAAAGAAAACCAAAGACTTGTGGTCTAAGTTACATTATGCAATTTCACGCCACCAATTGCCCAATTGTACTTGAAATGCGCATACAAGTGTGTATGCAAGTATGCACACACATTTATGCTCGTGAATTACAAGCATTACATCTTACATTTCTGGCATTCGAATATCAAATAATTTGACAGATCCATCCACGAATCCCGCACTAAATTGACCCACGTGAACTTCAGAAGCAGACTGCACAAGGCACAAAAAAGTTTAGACACCATCACAAAGATAAGTGGCATGGTTAGAGCATTCAGCAAAAAGCACAACATATACAACAACAACATACCCAGTGTATTCCCACAAGTAGGGTCTGGGAGGATAGAGAGTACGCACACTTACCCCATACCTCGTGGAGATAGAGAGGTTGTTTCAAAACATATACGTGTGATAAAATTGTTTCAAATGTCAACAAAACTCTAATGTTTTGGTGTAGAATCCGAGGATAGCAGAAAAAAGGGGATAACATAAAGACGAACAAAAGGATCCAAGAATAAGTACAGCCAAAAAAGACAGTCCAGCCTTAGTTTAATAAAAAAAGAAGTATCTATCTCCTCCTTCTCCACCCAATGCAAGGCCTTACAAATATATCTTGACAATGTAAGCTGGTGGTTTTAAATAGGTTCAGGTAGGTGAGCATGCACTCCTTAGATGAGTGTTTTTCTTTCTGATGAAGGTAACAAATTTGATATCATCAACAGTAGGGGTAGGCATTCGGTTCTTCAAAACTTCAGTTCGATTCATTGGTTTTCGGGTTCTTCACTGGTGCATACTGAATACCAACCAACAACAAAATACCCAGAGAAATCCTACAAGTGAGGGTCTAGGGAGGGTAGAATGTACGTAGACCTTACCACTATCTCGTGCAGGTAGAGAGATTGTTTCTGAAAGACCCTCGGCTCAAGTGCAACAAACTCCGGTATAAAGAAGGAGACAATGAAGAGAATATAGTAAATAACAGGGAAACAGTGCAAAGTCTACTAGAGAGGAGCAGAACAACAATAAAATCATGTGATTATCGAGACACCATAATCAACATACTAGACTATATTATTAAAAACAATAATAAATAATGAAAATAAAATAAAAAAACAAGAACTACCAGAATACAACTAGTACCATCGCAAACACCAGCCACCCTAAGCAAGACCCCACTACACTACCTACTAACCTTCTATCCTAATATGTGCCCTCCACACCCTCCTATCTAAGGTCATGTCCTCGGTAATCTGAAGTTGCGTCATATCCTGTCTTATCACCTCTCCCCAATACTTCTTAGGCCTACCTCTCCCTCTCCTCGTACCTTCTATAATCAACCTCTCGCACCTCCTCACTGGTGCATCTATGCATATCCTCTTCACATGTCCAAACCATCTTAATCTCGCTTCCCTCATCTTATCCAACACAAAGGCCACTCCCACCTTACCCCAGATATCCTTATTTCTAATCTTATCCGACCAAACCGAAATTAGTTTGGTTCTTCGGTATGAGCCTGATAAAATGGGTTATTTTTCTGCTGGTAAAATGGTCTATTTCTGATTCAAAATGGACTCTTTTTTCTGTTTTTCCTTTAAAAATAAACCATTATCTGTAATGAGAATTTTTTTTAATAGTGATTAACTGAAGGATGACAAAAACTGAAAATACATCAAACCAGTATCAACTGAAAAGTGTTTCCAATTCAGCAAATCTAAGCGAATATGAACCCTTGGAGTTTGTTGCATTCAAATATCTGGTTCAAGGTTTGATAGGAACAAAAAATATTTGGGTACACTTTTATGCATAAAGCAATTAACCATATGCCTCTTTTCGAAAATACACTTCAGAAAATTTCAGTCCCACACTTGCTTCGTGGACTGCAACTAGCTATGTGTAAGGGTTTTGATCTTTAAAATGTGGATTTGCAGCAAACATGACCGGACCAAAGAATTCATGTAATAAATATTTTGGTGACCCTAAAATCGAATACTGAGGTTTTGGAAAAAAAAAACCCGAGAGCGACCTGAAGAACCAAAACCAAAGTTATTTGGTTCAGTCTGATTTTTAAGTTCTTATGCCCACCCCTAATCATCACAGAGGCTGTGCTGGAGCCATATTTACAGTATAAAAACGCAAAATAATGTCCTTGTTCTTTTTACAAGGATTCTATAATATCCAATAGAAAATCCGAATCATCTAAGAATTCCTCCTTACACCAAAAATGAAATAAAAGTAGTAACTAATATTGAACTTCCAGATTGAGCTGCATTTGTCTTCAATACATCTTCAATGTCGTATAAATTGGCAGCAGAAAGGCTATAGTGGTAGCCATATTTACAGATGCTAATAGACAAAAAACTGCTCTTGCTCATCTTACAAGGAGCCTAAGTGAAATAACTATATTTAGTTCACCTTTAACCTCTGCATTGAGTTGCATCCATCTTCGAAACACCTTGCATTCCTTTCCTTCCAAGAAATCCACCACACACGAGTTTGGATCATGTTCTACCATTTCTTGTCAAACACTGACTCCCTCATTATTCCAGCACTGGAAAAGATCACTTGAAGACTCATGTATAATCCATCTGAGTCCATTCATACTAAGAAATAGTTGCCACAGCTGAACAGTAACAGTGCAAGAACGGGTCACTGTTCTCTAAATCTGCATAGCATAAGTAACATCTGGAACTCATTTGGATTACTCTTATCTTCAAGTTTTCTTGAGTTGGGCAAGCCTGCCTTGCCACCAACCTTAAAAAATAAGTCACTGAAAAAGGAATCTTACTTCCTAAATCTGCGTCTAAAACCATTATTCCCCTGATGCCCATTACCTGAGAGTGAAGAATAAACTGACTTTACCATGAAAATGTTGCTGCTATTTCCTTTCCATTATGAATGAATCTTATGTAGATGATGTACCATGAATCAGTCACAGCTGTTCAAAAAGCTCAGTAGCTCTATCTATTTCTCATTCGTTTAGTAGTCTTCAGAAATTAAAATTCCATCCTTGTTGTCCCCTTTTCTTCAGTATTAGCTTCAGGAAAAGACACCAAATTATACAAGTCAGGAAACAGATCTATTAGAGGACCATGCCCAAGTCCAATATCACCCCAAAATGACAATATTCTGCCATTGCCAATGATGAAACCAATGTCGTCAAAGAAGTTAGGCCCCTGTGACCCGATAGTTCTCAAAATCATTCCAAAAGGAGATTTCATTATTTGGTACACCACTGATTCTCTTGTCCATATTTAAGGCTAATCACTTGCCTCAACAAAGCTTGTTCTTTTGCAACTATATCTTCATAGCCACTTCCATAATGACTGTTGTTGTGAATCTAATATTCTTGATGCCAAGACCACTCACTCTAGCTGGATGTGAGAGCCTTCCGTCAACCAAATGAAAACATATGGCCTCCTTATTTCCTTGCCAAATAAAATTTTGTTCAAGTCTCCTTTCCACTTTACCAGGTAAAGGGAATAAAGATATTATGTAATCCGGGATCGATCCAGCACACTGTTCACCAGGATCACTTTGCCATCAAGAGAACGATATTGACTTTTAATATTTTATAATTAAAAAAAGAGAGAGAAAGATACTAGCTTTTACATCTTGTCAATTTCTTTTTTTCTTTTTTTTTTATGACAAGGGAAACCCGCAGCCACTACCACTACCCTTTTGGTGCGCACAGGTAAAACCCCCGCTCCTATGGAATAGCTCGCAAACCACATAGGAGAGGCAACCCACACTAGGCAAGACCGATGCAACGAGCTCGACCCAGTAGACAATCTTGTCAATTTCTTTTCACTTCTTTCCATAACTCCTGCCATCTTTTCATCATAACTTTTGACTCTTGCATTTCTTTCAAACTTATTCTGAAAAATGATTTTCTTGCACTGAGTGTCTATCGAAGACAACATCTCTACCTCACAAATGCAAGGGTAAGGTCTGCATAGACCCCACCCTTCCCAGACCGTATGGGACTATATTGGGTATGTTGTTGTAGCTGCTTTGCTCCCAAAGCTAATCTTAGATAGGTGGTTGGAAAAGATCCAATATTTAATATTCTCAGTAGTTCCTTGACACATATGAGTCACATGTAGTTACTGTCAGCCTGATATTCTACTTTTGCACTCAATCTTGCAATTACATTTTGCTTCATACTTTTCCAAGACCAAATTTCCCCCAACTAGTACACAATATCCCAAGGTAGATTGTTTGTCATAGGATGACCTTGCACAATCCCCGTGTATCTCGAACAATTGCTCATGTCCTCGATTTTCGTGAAGTAGACATTTCTCAAGAGCAAATTTGATGTATTGAAGGCTACGAATAATTGCATTCCAATGACTGTCACGAGGAGAATGCAAAAGTTGCCTTACAACACTAACCGGAATGCAATGCCAGAATGAACCACAGTGAGATAATTCAACTTGCCTAACTATCTCCTATATTATCTAGGATCACTAAGTGGCACCTGACCTGGTAGAAGCTTAACATTTGGATTCATTGGAGTATCAATAGAGCTATAGACTGTCATCTCCGTCTTCTCAAGAATATCAAGATTATACTCTTTGTGAAATGGCAATCCAAATTGGAATTGAGCAACTTCGATGCCCAAGAAGTGCCCAATTGACCTATCAGAAAGTGCTGAAAAAGGTGATGCTTCAATTTGATAATTCTCTCTTCATCACTACCCATGATGACTATATCATTAACATAAGTCACCAAATAAATGCATACACTTAGAGTAGCGTGACTATAAAACACAAAACGATCAACTTCATTGTGCATCATGCCAAATTCTTGAATAATCGCATTGAACTTTCCAAACCATGCTCAAGGATACTGCTTCAGTCATAAAATGATCATCTTAGCTTGCACACAAGTTACTAGGGGGAAGCAACAGAACTTGATGGTTGCTCTATTTATATGTCATTTGGGATATTTCAATAAAGAAAGACATTTCTAATATCCAACTCGTAAATCCAACAATGAACAGCCACATCTAAAAAGAGATGGACTGAAGAAATCTTAGCATAGAAGAAAAGTAACCACCATAGTCGAGTCCGAAAGTCTGTGTAAGACCCTTGTAAACTAATTGTGCCTTTACCTGATACTATACACTATACACCAGAACCTTTATTGTATATACCAACAACTAACACCAGACTTTACCAGTTTTTTGAAGGTAGATGAACAAGCTCCCAAGTACCAATAGAGTGTAATGCAGACATCTCTTCAATTATAGTTTGTCTTTAGTCTGGATGAGAAATATCTCCCCACGTAATCTTAGGAATAAAAACAAATGATAATTAACAATACGAAGGCATAATGAGTTGGTGACAACCGATGATATCACAAACAAGTATGGTAGGATTAGGGTTAAGAGTAGAATAAATACCTTTCCAAATGACAATTGGAAAACTTTGTGGAGACAACTCTGCAGCAGGAAAAATATTGTGTCAGGCCTGAAATTTTGGACGGGATGAATAGCATAGACGATGATGATAGGTGAGCAGTGAAGGTGGAACTGCATGTAATGGTGTCGTAGAAGGTGAGCGGAAGGATAGGCAGTGGTGGATTACCCAAAAGATGAAAATGGCACCTAATGAATGGAGGGATGCTCAAAAGAAGAGGGTGCAAAGTAGAGTTGAGTTTCAAAACAAGTCACATCGGCATTATGAAGTATCACTGGAGATTGGGTGAGTAGCACCCAAGATCCCTTTTGTACCCTCAAATAACTAAGAAATACACATTTAAAGCATTAGGAACACTTTGGTCTTTTCCTAGAGCGAAGTTAAGGAACAAACACGTGCTACCAAAGACACGAGTGAAGGAGAGAACAAAGGTGATTGAGGAACATAACAGAGTGTAGACTCAATTCAAGATGACTGAGGAAGGCATACGATTAACCATAAAACAGGATACGAGTAATGCATCCCTAAAAAATACAACGGTTTATTTTTATCAAGTAAAGTATTTTCATTCATAAACAGGGTCAAACTGGTTGTATACAAGGTATATACCAAAAGGTAGAGAATTCACAAAAAGATACGATTCTCTACGAACTCCACCCAACCATTGGAATACTATAAGGTTTGTGATAAGGCACGTATCTTCCACACTTATTCAAGGAGGAGGAAGCAAAGAAAGATAAGAGGAGAAAATGATTTGCATCTTCTCAAATTCCTGGAGGTTTCACCCATGGAGCAATAAGCAGTATCTTACAGTTATTAGGAGTTATTTGGCAGTTCCTTATGGTTACTAGAAGTTATCTATCCTTATCCTAAATAGTTATAAAGTAGTTATAAGTTATCTATTATATATTAGGAGATCTAGTAAATAAGTGGATACATGGTAATATATCTTTTATATGCAGAAAAGGCTGTTCTAAGAGATACGAGATATTTGTCTCTCTTTGTATTTTCTACTGTTCTACGAGATACGAGATACTTGTGTCTCTCTTTGTATTTTTTGTTGCTTTTATCCTGTAAAAACCCTCGGTTTCTATCAGTTTGACTGCCAACTTTTCAGTTTCCACAAGTAGGTCAATAATTTACTTTCTTTGAGACAGAATAATTCCTTTCTTATTTCTATTTACTTCTACTCCCTAAAAGTATTTCAACTGGACTAAGTCCTTTGGATAAAAACCTAGCATGCAAGAAAGACTTAAGGACGAGATCTCCTCAGAATAACCTCCTGTGATGACAATGTCAATAACATATACAGCAAGAAGGATAGTGCCAACTGCAGATAATCGGCAGAAGACAAAATGATCACATTTACTCATTTTCAGCCCAAACTCATGAACTATCTCACTGAATTTGCCAAACCTAGCTCGAGAACTCTGCTTCAAGCCATAAAAGGCCATCTTCAAATGAAAAACTTTCGTATTCTCACCCTGAGCAACAAAATTAGGTGATTGCTCCATATACACTTCTTTTTTGAAGATCACCATGAAGGAACACATTCTTGATAACAGACTAATGTAATGACCATTTCTCAGAAGTAGCTAGCGAAATGAGCAAGCTTGGCAACTGGAGAGAAGGTGTATGAATAATCCACCCCATAGGTCTGAGCATATCTTTCAACCACAAGTTTGACCTTAAGCCTTGCCACAAAACCATCTAGATTAACTTTGACTGTGAACACCCACTTACATACCATTGGTTTCTTTCTATTCGGTAAATCCACCAAATTCCATGTGATATTCTTCTAATGAATGTATTTCTTCAAGCATCACATTTGACCATCCACGGTGATTCAAAGCCTCCTTCATAGTTTTGGATACAAAAACAGAGTCTAGAGAAGCAATCAAAGATTTTGCGCAGTAAATCCACCAAGTGTGATTTTCTTCTAATGAATGTATTTCTTCAAGCATCACATTTGCCCATCCAGGGTGATTCAAAGCCTCTTTCATAGTTTAGGATACAAAAACAAAGTCTAGATTCAAAGCCTCCTTCATAGTTTAGGATACAAAAACAGAGTCTAGAGGAGCAATCAAAGATCTAGATGTAAAAGATAAGAAAGCATCGGAAACAAAGTTAGCAAAGGAATATATGGATTTGCAATTTTGTGTACCTTTGCGAAGAGCAATAAGGAGGTCAGAGGATCATGTGGATTAGATAACAAAGGAACTAGTACAGAGTACATAAGTTTCTTGTTTCCTCGAATAAACTTGAACAAATCACGGTCTTGCTGGAACATGTGTTGAAAGCGCAATAGTGGACTGGGGTTCAAAAGAGTAACTAAGTTTCTTGTTTCCTCGAATAGTGGTCTTGCTGGAACATGTGTTGATTGCACAACACGAGTAACCTAATAAACTAAACACTCATCTTTCTCTCCATGACTAGTAGAACGGGGAGGGGGGGGGGGGGGGGGTAGAGAAGAATGGTGTAGTCTCTAAGAATACCATATCATTTGACACCAGATATTTGCCAAGTTCAGTAAAATAATATCAATACTCCTTCCGAAGACAATAATAACCCAAGAAAACACACTTTAACGCCTTAGGGTCCAACTTGGTAACAAATGACTGAACATCTCGAACATAACACATACTTCCAAATACCTTTGGTTCTACAGGAAATAATGAGTTGTTTGGAAAAAACATGGTAAGACATATTACCAACAAGCACAGGCGACGACATATGATTACTCAAAAAACAAGTTGTAGAGATTACATCAGCCGAAAATTGTTAAGGAACAATCATTTGGAACAAAAGATCCCAAGTTGTCACAAGTAGATGCCTATTCTTCCTTTCAGCAACTCCATTTTGAGAAGGTGTATCAACAAATGATGACTGATGGAGAATATTGTGTTCTCTCATGTAGGACTGAAACAACTCTGACATGTATTCTTTAGCATTATCACTCCTTAGAATATGCACCAAAGCATTGAATTGAGTTTTTATTTCGGCACAAAAGGCATAAAAGTGAGAACACTTCAGAGAGACTTTTCATAAAATCAATCCAAGTCATCCGAGAGAAATCATCTTCAGAAGTGACAATATACTTATGTCCAATTTTAAAAACAACAGGACATGGTCCCCAAACATCATAATGAATGCTCAAAAGCTAACTCAACCTGTATATTAGCCCTTGGGCATAGCATACTGCAATGATGTTTTGCAAATTGACATGATTCACAATTCAAAGAAGGAACATTTGGAAATCGGGGAAATAGCTTCTTTATGTATGACACACGATCTACACCAATCATCCTTCCTGTATGACAATATTGTATGACAACATAGTCACTAAAGACTGATATGGAACAACTCAGAGTACAACACAAACAATTGATTGGCATAATTTTAAAAGAATAACCAAGGATATAAAGAGCATTATCAGAGTAAAGGTGAAGGGGCTTGTCAAACTCCAATCGCCATGGTATGAGATCCGTTAGCAGAGGCAACAATTGAAAGGGATTGGTAATAACATGGTGTGTAGGCTATGACTACACTTACATGGACTGAAGCAGTCGCTTCGAGCATGGTTCAAGTTACTGAAATCATAGCTGACACAAAAAACATGTGATCCAAGAGACATGTGAAATATATGATGATTTTGACATAGCCACAATACTAGCAATATCGAAAAATAGAGTAAAGTCTGCCCTGAGACTAGAAACTGAGACAATTGCCGAAATCGAGAAACCTTTGCCAGAAAGTAGAAGAAGTCCTTGGAATGTTGTGGAATCTAGATCGATAGGCTCAGCTTGAAGAGGTGACCACTTGAGAAGGGATCCCTTTGTTAGGAACGTCTAAAAGGTCTTTCATGTGCAAATGTACATGACTATCTACACTAGAAAAATCTTAGCTTTGGCGCATGGGAGGTCAGATGGCAGCGAGACTGGCTGGAGTCTGGTCTCACAGTGTCCTCATCCTTGTAGTAGAGTAGGTTTGATCATTATAGACATAGAAACAAGAATAACCTGAAAGTAGCCAAAAAATGCAAATTTCTCTTCCTATGTGTTGCTGGTAAATGCACAACTTCTTGTCTCAACCTCGCTTTGATACCATGCGAGAAAAAAAGAGAGAAAACAGAACACAACTTGATTATTCCCCCAAACTATTGGGTTTAAATAACTACGTTACATGCCCTAATAAAGGAAAGAAAATAAATATATATAATTACATGGAGCAAATCAAGTTATATATTGTATTTACATTATTCTAGACTATACACAAGATTCTAACATTGTGCCTGATTTTTACATGGCATAAACCTTAGAAGTCTTCCGTATTCCCATGAAAAAAGAGGACAATAAAAGAGATAAATTTCCACCAAAATATGAAAGGAACAGCCTCATTTTTCTACTTCCCTAGATCCTAGTGATTTCTAGGTCTATTATTCTGTTTTATCTATTTGAAGGCATTTTTAATAAAAGAATAGAACACTCATTTTCCCTTTGATCTCACTTTAGAACGAGTTCCTCTAATTTTTGCTGTGCTTTTGCCTTTTGGACCCATCAACACTTCAATGCATGTTCCTGCTCCCAAACATAACAAACCATCAAGCTCAACTTATCTTGTACTCTATAAAACCTACCAATTTATATTCCTGTTGTAATGCACAAAATCCACTGCTTCCAGCATCCATCTCTTCTTCTTTTTTCTTTTTGGAAAGGTCCACTGCAACCTATTACTTGAAGATCCACCCAAAACTACTAGTTTACTACTATATATTTTGCCGGTCTAAACTATGGCACAGTAAGTGGTGCTGACAACTTTTGAAGGACATAGCAGGAATACATATACACACACACAAATACAATGTGCTTGTGTGTGTGTTGGGGGAGGGGGGTCTTCAGAGACCATTTCATTCATCAATATTTTGTTGTTCTTTTGCAAAATTGGATCGAAGTTTAAAATCGTCTTTATTCATTTCACAAAATTCAGAGCACATAATACTGATAATAGAAACAAATACTTAAACAAAGCTAAACAGTTTGCTAGTAAATGAACTACTGAAATTTGCTATTAACTCTCAGAGCAATGTCAAAAAACTCACTAATGCTGAGATGCTGCAATCCGAGTATATCGGAGAAGTATTTACAAGCTGCTCTTTGTCAAGATCCCAAGCCATGATAGAAGAAATCTTACCTGATGCAAACTGATGAGGAATTTAAAAAAATCAAATTGACATAAAAGCAAATGAGTGAAATCTCTACTTAAGTAAACTCATGCAATGAGATCACTTGTAATAGACATCATGGCTTGAACCACTCTCATCTTGTGTAAATAGTTGTTGACACCACCTAGGTGGAATATTAGTAAAATGACATTTGATTTAACACAAATAACGATGATTACTTTTGGTGCATGCACTTAGGAAAACAGTAAGTTATATAAAACTAAAATGGAAATATCACACTACTTTGCATTCATTGACTAAATTCTTATTATTAAATGTGTTACACAATATGTACCAGGTATCCAGATTGCTGTTGCCAATCCACAACAGCATTCACATGGCGAGAACCTGGTCTGAGACCTTGAATTGAAGAGAATGCAGAAACTAGTTTCTGTTGACCTCTTGCAGTATATTCTTTCCAAATCCGTATGTTGCCATCGCCTTTTATAAATGAACTTTGTTAAAAATTAACGCATCAATGATTGTGCACCGTCAGTACTCATAAAAAAAATCTGTAGTAGCAAATTTTTACTTGAAGCAACAAGGAGCAAACTCTCATCAAGCTCATTCACGAGGCAAATCTTTGAAATTCCTTTATCAGGGTAACCATGGTTGTCGAAGCTGTTAAGAAGGGTAGACTCCTTGTAATTCCAGACCCTGTAATACACAAAGGTACAAGTAGCATGAATTTCTGCAACTGCACAAAGAAATTGTGAAGCGGAAGAGAAAATGAGAGGAACTCGGCTTGATTATTCCCTCAAACGATTGGGGTATAAATAACTATGGTTATAGGTCCTAAAAAGGAGATCCCTATCCGATTACAATATGAGTAAATTAAGTGACCTACTATATTTACATATATTCTAGAACTAGGTAAGGTAAAGCCCGTGCTAAGCACATGCCCAACACGGTGACTACTAAAAAGTTTTAAGGAATTTTTTCATGATTATCTACCGTCATAAAATATTAACCCTTTTACAATCATTTATAGAATCCATTTCTTTAAAATGTTGCATTGCAGTAGTTATGTACATTGTACATCTTAGAGATATATAATTCATATATTGTATACTATAGTGATATATAGTTAACAACAAGAATAGTTGCATCACACTATTGTATACCTTAATACAACATGTGGATGTATACTTTGAAGGTATTAAATAATATAATTGGAAGGTTAACTATTAGTTAGTTGCTAAATTTCTTAATAAGTAGTTTTTTACTAATTTCTTCTAAAGAGTTTCGAAAGATCCATACCCAAAAGAATATTTCTCTAGTAGAAAACAAATTAGGTATTTAAACTTCACAAATTAAAATATTTATCATACTTTTTTGAAACTGAAAATATTTATCATACTTTAAGAAATATTTGTTGTTTCGGTCGGACAATAAACTAAATACTATTGACCTATGATTTGATTCACGGGCAATATATAGTTCAAATTCTTTTACTTTAAGTTATTGCCTTGAAATTCGTTGAGGCGAAATGGTCTCCTGTCACCATTTACAAATGTGGATTGAAGAAAATGACCTTCTCAATAAGCACTATAATAAGAGTTTAACTGATTATAAAACTGACTGCTGAGTAATTATTATAAAGATTGCATTTTTTTTCTTTAGAATATCGGAAAAAATTGAAGTGTTGGTTTGATATCTTAAGTCACCCAAAAGAGGAATTATTCCAAACAACAGTCCAGTTCATGTAATAATGCATTTATGTTGTCTTGGTTGTTTTGTTTTCCTTTAATCATTTCCCTAAACTGTCAACAAACTTTTATTTTTTCGTGGTGTGCGGGGCTAGCTTTCACGCATTTCAACTAATTCCACAGGATACCTACACCTCCCACTAGCAACAAGTACCAGGTAATTATGTTCAGCAAGGCTACCATAGATGGGAAGAAATCACCTAGTATTTTTGTCTCTACTGAGATTTGGGATTTGGACGTGAGACCTCATGATTCTCAACTCACTTCATTGAACAGTATGCCACATCCATGGGTGCAACTGTCAACAAGTTTCCATCACAGATTACTTAATACACTACCTATTTTGCTGATATAATAGATAGGTGAGAGAGAAAATTACTGTTTGATTAAAACTATCAGGATCACACACATTATCCTAGAGGTAAAGATTGCATCCTCAATCTCCCTTATCTGGAGATCTATTTAACTACAGATGCACACAAAAGCACAAATTGCAAAGGTGAACAAAAGCTATGCAGAGAGAGAAACAAAAGTTTTCAGCAGGCCCACATTTTTACAGAATTGATAGTTCAAAAAGCTGCCAAATGCAGCATGTGGCATGGCAATTTGAGGTGGGACCTACACTTTCAGCAAACATATCAAGTATGTACAAGTTATAAAGCTATAAGTACAATATCTTGATTAGACTTTGAAATTCTGAAAATGCCCTCCTAAGCAGGACGACCCTAAGCTACTCCTGCTCCCGCTTCTATATTCGTAGTAATATTCACAATGATGCTAACACTCCCCCTCAAGTTGGTGCAAGCAAATTATATGTACCAAGCTCACAAACGTGTTCACCAAGTCCCTAGCCTAGAACAAGCTATATATGTAACAAGCTTGACACATAATTTGTATTCACCACTTAAGGGGGAGTGCTAAAATATTCACAAGGATTCTATGACTCCCTATCAAGCTAGTGAATATAAATTATATGTCTGCAAATTGATCATTAGACCGCATGAACCTTGTGACTATGTCTCTTAAGAGTACCTTCTATCTGAAAAAATGACAATCAATCTCTAAGCTCCAGTTTGCCAGCACGTGAACAGATCCTGTTAGAATCTGGGATGCTCTGGTCGAAAAAATGAAGTGGCAGACAGTAGTGGAGCTGGTTGGGGATTGTTCATGTTAGTGTTCCAGTACTCATAGCGGGTATTGGTTTGATCACAACATCTATGAAAACAAAGTTATCTTCGGACAACCGTAAGAGGTTGCCTAAAAATCTTCTTTCTATATGTTGCTGGCCGTAACTAGGCTTTAATACCAAGTGAAGTGGAAGAGAAAATGAGAGGAACTCAGCATGATTATTTCATCAAACTATTGGGGTTTGAATACTTGTGTTTACATGTCCTAAAAAGAAAAGAAAATCAGTACAAATCCATACCTAATTACAATAGGAATAAATTTAGTTACCTACTATAGTCATTTGTTTTAGAATATTCACAAGGATTCTAACAAACATAAATTTAATAGAATATCATCTGTTCCTTTACGGGTCTACAATCCAAGGGAATGGGTAGAACGACAAGGATGTTGCACATCGTATTGGAGCGGGCGGATGAAATAAAGGCTCACATCTTGTGTCCTATGTGAATATGTCACCGAGACTTAAAGGTAGTTTTATAGAGTGATTGTTAGACCGACTATGTTGTACAAGATGGAGTATGGCCAGTCAAGAACTCCCCTGTTCAGAATATGAAGTTAGAGGAAATGAGGATGCTTAAATGGATGTGCGGGCATACTAGAAGAGACAGGATTAGGAACGAAGATATACGAGGCAAGGCTGGAGTAGCCTTCGTGTGTGGACAAGATGCGGAGGTTGGTAGTGATAGGTTTGAAGAGAGATAGAGGTTAACTGAGAAAGAATTGGGGAAACGTGATTAGACAAGCTATGACTATCTTTAGCTTACCGAGGAAATGATCCTAGATAGAGAGCATGGAGGTCGAAGATTAGGGCAAACAGCAAGTAGGTTGTAGAGCATTTTCTCTCTTCAGAGTGGTCATGCAAGGTTCTAGTCCTGGTGCATCTATTTGTTCCCTTGTCGTACTATTACAACTATGCTAGCATTATCTTATGCTTCAGTTTTATCACAACTATTATTTCCTTTATTTGGTTATCTTCAATATTTTTACTATTGGTACTTTCGTTCCTTCAATATTCTCATCATAGCTTTTTACTCTTACGTTTATTTCAGATTTTTTCTGAAAAACGATTTTCTTAAGTCGGGGTTCTATTGAAAACAACCTCTCTACTGCATAAAGGTAGGGGAGGTCTGCATACCTCACTCGTGGGAATATACTAGGTATGTAGTTGTTGTATCATTAGTTCCTTTATCATGCAAAAGAAGCTCAATTTATCAGACCTAATGGCCAAAAAGTTGACCATGTAAAAGAAACTCTATAACTCAAACCTAATGGCCACAAAGTCAAGAAGTTGTTCTGAGGTGACGCAACATAAGGGGTGAGAAGACTAAGAAAGAAAAGCAAAAATAAGCAAGAACACCTGACCCAAACACCATACAAGAGTGAGATCAAAAAAGACTTCAATATAAATAGCATCTATTGTTTGAAGCTCTAAGAAGATATGGCGATTATTCAGAAAGCAGACATAGTTCCAGGACATGTTTCCTAACATTGACCTGCATCTAGTCTTTCCACTTGAGAATGATTGCTTACCAGCAAAGCAGCATTTGTTGGTTGAAATGACAGATTACACATAGCTCCAACGACTAACCTAGAACTTGAACTAACCGACCCTTCCCGCAGTACTACGAGAGAAGATCGTGAAAAAGGAACGATGGAAACAATGTCTTCATTCAGGCCAATATTCCTCTACCTGATCCGTTCACTCTCATCTGAAGCAATCACAAATGGTGAGAAGGGATGCAGCAAAGCAGTTCTGGTACCACTCTCAAACTTTGTATCCCAACTGGCAATTTGATTATGCAGTCTGTTCACCGCTGAGACAAAGAAGTAAGCATTGGCCAAATTAGACACATTTAGATAAATGATGACACACACATGAAAGATGGTAGTGGGAGAAGGAATGAACCATAAGCCCAGTAGACTCACAACAGTGCTGGCATTTGGTGATGAGGTCAAGAGCTAACTTCTCCTTCTCTTCTCTCCTAGAAATGATCTCTTCATTATCATCAGCTGCAGTAAGAAGTGGCTTTGAGAAACGGCCACAGCTCCAATTATAAATGGTTGAGTGTGGAATAGAACTGCGTTCTGAAGCTCTAGAAGATCCACCAGAACCCAAGAGGGGATCAGCTAACGCTGAGTCTTGAGTGTTCATTGGGTGATGCCTGAAGTCTAAAGAATAAACTCTTCGCAATCCCGTTAAGAAACTGGACTGGGGGGGACTGACAGGAGGAGTCCTAAAAGGCACAGGTAAACGCCTACCTGCAACAGTTCAAGTAAAAGATGGTATCAAAGGGGAACATAATTACTTGAAAAAAATAATGAGTATTGAGGGAAATACTTGAACATCAAGGTTGACACAGATGGATTATGGGGTAGAGAAACTACAGTAATATTGACTCCTAGTCTCGTTTGAGTACTAAATATACCTCCACTCATGTCAAACCAAGAAGATGATCGATTCAATCCAGCAGATCTAGGGCCAGGAGATGTTGTGGATTCAACAGTTGACTTGACTGACTTGGCGAACACTTGGTCAATCCCAATAATTGAAAGCACTCTACAGCCAAGACCTGCAACACGAGGTGATGGATCCTTTGCCAGGGCACACATGGCCTGCACAGACTTAGTATAGAGTGAATTGTCAAGTGGTCTGGGTCTTATATGATTAACAACACCATCGCTAGCAGCATCACCCAGTCTTCCAGAATCAGAATGATGAGAAGAACCATCAGACAAAGGAGATCCATGCATGAAGCCAGGTGTTGCAACAGGGCTGCTAGTCGAGACCCTACCATCGTGAGAGATAGACGGACTGTCACCTCCCACTCTCCATAAAGGAGCATTAGGAGATGGAACTACACTTCCATGTGGAACATAATAAGTTGGCGTCGTATAGCCACTACCTGAACTCTTGACCGTAGAAGAAGGCAAGGAAGTGGGCATGGAATTAGATTGACTCTTCAAATATGCAGCTACAACCGACTTCAGGTGCACCTTATGCCCAAAGGCAAAACGTGCCAAGGCTACAAGAATGAAGCAACATGAACAAGCTAGATCATATATTCTGTCCACAAGAGTAGAACAGGCACAAGAGGAAAAAGAGAGGAATGAGGAGAAATCAGAGAATTCGACGTGCTATTAAGGGAGTAGATATCAATTAACATGCATTATATCTCATGCATTTATGTATTGAAACAATTGCAGCTAACTTATATTTAATTCTTTCAAGCACGGAGAAAAGTTTCACCATTCTACACTTATTTATGCACCAGCTTGTGTGCACCTTGGCTATTCCACCGGGTACCTCTCACCAGCACAAGTACTGGGTAATTCTGCCCATCAAGCTTAGGCAGATGAAAAAAATCATCTAGTGTTTTTTCACCTCCGCGGGAGTATGAACCTGAGGCATCATGGTTCTCCTCCCATTTAATTAACTAGGTAACACCCTTGGGTGCTACTTATTTTTTTATTTCCCCTTCTCCTGCCTTAGAGCAACTTTGAAGTCTTCGAACAACTGGTATGCTATTAAATACTGGTATCATTCAGCATTAACCTGCCTCTTCAAAGTGAAAGATAAACAAAATTCATAGTCTGGACAGATTTAGTTCAGGAGGTGTCCTCATCATACAAGAAATGTAGTGGCACACTGTTTTAGAGTTATCATCAAATTTCTACAATAATTAAACCTGCAATATTCTCCTCTAACACAAAGAAAGAATAAATATGGGGCAAATCAGAAAGTAAGTTAGGAACAGCAGTAAGTGCATCACAAAGAAATGTCTCCTTGGGGTGGGAATAATTCAGTAAAAACATACCAACAGCAACCTCAGCTCGTACCAAAGGGCTTGCATCAGATACAACACTTAAAAGGCTCTTCATTATGACTTCTGCCCCAATCTTTTCCTCATTGTCGTAGTCTTCATCCTCTCCAATGTCATCCTTAGATGTATCAAACCCAACATCAAGTAAAGTACCTAGTGCAAATATAGATGCAGCTCGTACCTGAAATAAATTGCTCTTTTAGTCAAAGTCTGAACAAATAATGGAGAACCATACTAATAATACACCAACTTGACATATAATTAAACAACAAACCTCAGGCTGCGATTGAGAAAGTAGAGGCACAAATATTGCTGGTGCATCTGCCTGCAAACCCAGTACTTGTGCCTCTGTGAAATCCTCCCAGAGCTTTCCCAGACAAAGGCACAGCCATTGAAGAAACAATGGTTCAGTTTGGACATCATTATAGGTTGATCCCTGAAGATGCTTCAAGCAGACATTAATAAGCCCCACTTCAATACACACCTCCTGACCCCGTCTGTGACCATCAGCAATTACTGCCAAGACAAATGTAGCCATTGCCCTTTGCTCTGGATAAGCCTCAACGCTGTCGAGAAATCTAATGAAATATGCATGTCCACCATCCTTAACAAGGTCAACCTGGCAAGACTGTCATCTCACAGGAAAAGGGTAATCTAATGAATATTAAACTAGAGGATCATAACACTTGAAGTGAATCAAGACACACAAACCAAATAAGATAGTTATCTAAGACAAATGTCAACACGAACACTCTGAAAGAAAAGAAAGAAACCTTAACATTTCAACATTACATAGTTTCTACACAGTATAATCGATCAAAAGAAAGAAAACGCTCAGTGACAAGCATTGAATGAAAGGAGGAAAGAACATATTCTGTCAACATTACAGATTCCACAACTAGATCATTAGATTCAGGTAACATCAGGATAAAGAATAAGAGAGCACTCAAGATAGCTCAACATCCTAACAAAACATAAATACAAACTACAAGTGTCAATCTAGTGGTGATCTCTTCCATTCCAATTTACTGCTTGGTTGATGGAGCTGGCGTGGAGGTTCTGTTTTTCGTTACTTTTTTCTTAGAACAGCACAACATGCATTAATTAATTTGTGTAGCCGAAAGAAAATAACTTTAAATAATGCAATAAGTCAGAAACCAACTTCGTATTGGTGCTTAACATAGTGAAACAAGCATCCAATGGTTTGTATCCAAGATCACAAAAAAGAAAAAGAAAATAAGAAGATTAAGAGGAAAAAGTGCAGAATTGAGTTGGAAACCCACCACATATCCATGATCTGTTTGGATGTGTTGGTTTTACATAGCTAAAATATCTTATATTTGCTTAGAGAGTTGTTTCTGTTTTAGAAAGTAGTATTATTGATTGAAACAGCACTAAGAAAATGTTGTAAGCTGGATAATCTGAAGATAATAGCTCCTTAGACTATAAGATGTAGCACATATAAACCCAAATAGGATCACTCTAAATGGAAGATAACTACAGGATTGCATTACTATTTGAAGGCACATACCAAAGCAATAAGTAAACTTTATTCAACAATTGTGAAACCAGTAATGTAACATAGTAGTGATTGTTGAGCATCTACGACCCAACACATCCATAAGATTAGTATTCTAGAAATGTGAACGTTAAGATGTTAATCCAAGATGAAACAAGGTCACACTAACCACATTCAACCGAACAACATACATAAAGGATAAAAATGACAGGTCATCTAAGATGTACAATGTCTTAGGTAGACCTTCAAATGCACCCATAAGTGATACTATGAACATTCAAAGTGTTACTTGTGCTTTTGAAAAAGCTCCCAGACACAACAATCGAAGAAATGTCAAACCCCACCAGGGTCCCTTTCCCCACTATTTTCCGGTGATCGGAAGGCATCCCCATTCTTCTTTTCTTCTCCCTTTCCTTGCAATCGACTTCAAATGGACGAAAATATTTATTTTGCAGTTGGCTTCAAGGCCTACGACATCACAAGAACATCTGGTACGGCAGGAGCCTAGTACGACTGGACGGAAAGAAATAGAAACTCTATTACGATGTCAATCTGGACTGACTCGCCAATAAGGGTATTCACCAGAGAATATTTTAACTCTGAGGTCATTACCCAATGGCTATGAAATGGAGAACCATTAGGTAAAGAGGAAGATCCTCTGCAAAGTCAAATAGCAGCGGATACAGCTGACAGAACACTTGCTATGACAGAGGCACATGGGCAGGCCATCAAAAATAATGGAGGAGTGGGTCGGGGCAAGCTCAATTCGGCACAAAGCCCAACTCTATCAAGAAACTAGCGACTCAATTTTTACAGGCCTACAACAGCTAGGAAACATCGACAATCGTAGAAAACATTGAGACCTCTGCTAATCTATGCCACAGAGAGACGACAGATAAAATGAAAGAGGTATTCGGACCAATTCTCAGTGAAGTAAAGGGGATCGATCAATCCAGGGAAATTGAGGAGAACTCAGGGGTACAAAATCTCCAAACGGCGACATGAAATTCAGCAGATTCATGATGATGAGCCGGTAGACATAAAAAACCTGGGCACCAAACTGGTGGCGAGATCAAAGCATCCAGTTGGGTGAATTCCTGTATTCTGGAACTTAGCAAAACATATGGAGTGGTGTTTGAATTTTTCAGGGGAGAAACGCAAGCACTACTGATGAGGCTCGATGAATGAAAGAGTGCGATGAAAAAGAAGGGGCAAACAGTGCAGTGTCAACACCTAGACACAAAGGAATTGACAAGAATGAGTTGAAGAACTTACAGTCACATTTGAATGAGGAAGTTAATGGCGTAAGAAACAGAGGGAGAGTTCTGTCACTAACTCACCAATGAAAGTAAAGATTGTATCTTGGAATGTCAGGGGGATTAACAAGATTTCTGCAAGGAATCTGGTTAAGAGCTCTCTTCTGAAATGGAGAGTTGATGTTTACTGCTTACAAGAGACAAAAAGTTACCAAAGATGTAGAGGAGATTTCCAAACAATTGTGGTCTAGAAGATGGATGAGGTGCAGGTAAATTGAAGCTGATGGCAATAGTGTGGGGATTCTAATCATGTGTGACTTAAGAGTTTGGGTGGGCAACTGTGTGGAGGAAGGTCAATTCTCAATCACATACAGATTCAAAGTTGTCCAAGATTCCTTTCATTGATTTCTCACTAGTGTATATGCTCTCACACCAGAGCTGAGAAATTGGAATGCTGGGAAGAAATTGTAGCAGTTAGGGAGCTATGTGGAGGTCATTGGGACACTTGTGGGGACTTCAAGACTGTTAGAACAATAGCAGAAAGGAGAGGATGCAATAGAATAACCAATGTAATGGTTGCTTTTTCGATCTAGATAGAGGGCATGGAGTTACATGATCCCCATCTTAATGGTGGGATTTTTACTTGGTTCAAAGGGGCTAGCCACCACAGTGTTGCTAGGTTGGATAGGTTCCTCTACTCAATGGAGTGGGAAGAACTTTTCAGGAGCATTATACAACAAATTATGCTTAGAGTTATATCTGATCACAACCCTATTATTCTACAATGTAAAGACTGAGAACAGAGGAAGTCTTACTTCAAATTTGAAAACAGGTTGCTTAATGTAGAGGGTTTCAAAGATCTAATCCAGGTCCCAGGATTGGTGGAATGGATTTGTGTGGAAGGATGCCCAGACTACAAATTCAGTATGAAACTACAGATGCTAAAGCAGAAACTTAAGGAATAGAGTTGTGTAACATTTGGGGAACTCACCAATAGGAAAAACAATTTATTGAATTGTGTTGGTTGAGATGGATCTGATTCAGAATAATAGAGTGTTGATAGAGGATGAGATGATTCGAGCAGCAATTCTAGTTGAGTTGGAAGAACTGGCAAAAAAATGAGGAGTCCAAGTGGAGACAAAAGTCCAGAGTGTTATGGCTAAAGCAAGGAAATAATAATATCAAGTTCTTCCGAAGAGTGGCAACAACACATAGGAGGTACAACACCATTGACAAACTGATTATTAGTGGGAGGACATTAATGACCCAAAAGAAATCAAGGAGAATATAACAATTTTTTACAAGTGCTTGAAGGCATATAATGACTACACATGAATTGGCAGTTAATCAAGTAGATAACATGCAAGGTCTTGTCGACAACCTGGGTGTAAAGTGGTCTCTTCCCACCAAATATTTGGGGATGCCCTTGGGAGCCAAAAACAAAGAGCTGGAAGTATGTAGTGAACTCTTGAAGAGAAGTGAAAGGAAGCTGACACGGTGGAAGAGTCAATGTCTATCCCTAGGAAGTAGGAGGTAGACTGACTCCTATCAAATCAGCTACGGATGCCCTCCCAACTTATGTGCCAAGTCTTTTCCCCCTGCCAAAAAGTATTGAAAAGAAACTCAACAAACTGAAAAGGGTGTTCCTCTGGCAAAGGAAATAAAGGGAAGCATGGCTACAACCTGGTTAAATGGAAGAGGTGAGAATGAGAAAAACCCAAGGGGTATGGGCATTAAGAACTTGAGTATCCAGAACACTAGTCAACTAAAAAATTGGTTGTGAAGATTCTGATGTAAAGATATGGAATTATGGAGGAGGTTCATCTCTAAGAAATATGGCCTACTGAACAACTGGATCACTGAAGAAGTTCCTGGCACTTTTGGTTGCTCTGTATGGAAAACTATCAGAAGATTGTGGATTGCTTTCGATGCAAAGGTGACCATTAGAGAGGGAAATGGTTTGAAGACTAGTTTCTGGAATGAGAACTAGATAGTGGATGAGAAACTGTGGATACTTTTTACTGATTTATACATTATTAGCCTGCAACAGATACCACTATATGCACATATTTGGAGCCCCCGGGGCTGGGATCTTATGTTCGGAAGGGCTTTAAATGACTAGGATGCACATAAGCCTTATGATGTTTCTTTATCCTAGACTTTCAGCTGCAGATCACATCAAGAAATTCACCCAGTTAATACCATATGGGATAGTGAAGAATCCCAGATCTTCCAAGACATGGGCACTGCAGGAACAGTTGTTCTGATGTTGCCCCAAAGTTTACTAGATATAAACATGCCTAGTGCAATGCAATCCAGGTGAAGCACACAACTTTTCTCACATTCAAATATTTTTTTTCCGTGTCTATTATTTTTCACTGATGGAACATAGGTTTAGAAAGAGATTGCAAACAAATTATATGAGAAATAAATATAGATAAAATTGAAACATGGGAAATTTAATATGAGAACAACACAGGTGATAGACAAACCAATTCATGTACCTTATCAAAGGCAAGGATCTTCGTCCAAATGAAGACAAGAATTTGCCTAAGCTCCGGAGTTGTGGTTTGCAAAAGCTTTAGAACACAAGGAAATATTCCAACAGACAAGGCCTGGAAATAAATTTGTTGACTTAAGAATCACTTAAAAATTGGACGCATAAAATTAGAGGCAGCCAGCCTCATTAACAAGAAGCTTGAAATGCACCACCACTAATAAGTACCAGATCTACAGCCCAAGGTCCCATATCAAGAAATCTTCCGAGAAGAACCAGTGCTCGAAACCGGTGGGATTGACTAAGTAACACCTAATAACAAAGAATAACCTGGTTACCATCCCATACAAAGAGAAAAATGCACCAAAAAAGACAACTAGCAATCAGCCTGTATCTTAGGAAAACTATGGTTTTCCAATTTCTGTATTCTTCTGTGGAGTCGAGCAGATAAACACAAAGTAAATCTGTTTTTTTCTTTTGGTTAGGTAAAACACTAATTAAATCTAGCCATACTTCACAATTCAAATAAAGAAATGCGCTCACACAACGAACAGTACCAACTACTCTTCAAGCAACCCTTATAAAAAACCTAAGATGATTGTTTTGACTGAGCACTAACATTACTAAAACCAATGGTTCTGCTGATTTTCCCTCAGAAACTTCAATCACTAGCATTGTGGTAATTTGCTTCTGCAATGGTAAGGATATGAGTCACACTAGAATCTACAAAAACTTACCCTAATCTTCCATAGATTGCAAGATTACTTGAGCAAAAAAATAAGTATGGAAAACATGAAACAGATGAAGACCCAATTGTGCTGAGAGGAGTACCAAATATTTGATGGCCTATTAAGTAATTTATTAAAGGAGAGTTTAACCACTCCTCACATAATGACATGACTTTCTGGTTATTTTCTCTTTAATTTCTGAGAACATTCTGTTATTCTAAATTTTAGCATGATATACAACAACATACCCAGTGGAATCCAACAAGTGGGTCTGTGGAGGATAGAACAGACCTTACCTCTACCTCGTAGAGGTTGAGAGGCTGTTTTCGGAGGACCCTTGACTTTTGAGTACAGCTAATCACAGTAGGTATAAATAGACACGCTTTCTCCTATCTAAACAAATTTAAGTAAATGCAGTCAACTGTCAATAACTGAAGCTTCATAAAGAAACAATAAATGCTAACAACCAAATGTTTTCACTCCACCTTTTCATCATATTATTAATAAGAAATAGAAATTGACAATAGTGTGGGAACGAGGAAACGTGCATTATTTAAATCGACCATTTCATGGCAAGAAAAACAAAGAATGGTCTTTCATCTGATTAGAACCATAATATTTCTTACCTGTAGCACAACGGGCAACTGCACTGGTGGCTTTTTATTCTCTGATCCATAGTCAAGCCAAAGCTCAAAAGCTGTCAATTGGTCGGTGAAGAATGAGCTAGGCTGAAGAAATCAAAAGATGGGAAAATATTAATCTTGAGAAAGACACATGGACCATATTTTTCAGAAAACAGACCAACTTTTAGGAACTAAATATATACAATCAAAAGGACAATAACTCATTATCCCACCTGAAATTCAACACTTGGATCAGCAAGCAAAGTTGGAAGCTGCAAAAGGCAGATTTCTGCTGCCATGTCCCAAGCATCCCTGTGGAACAAGTACAGGCCCCAAATGAGGAGAAGGTAAAGCATGAATTTGCGTAGCTTGAGTGTTTCATGTAGTTACCACATGTGATGCTGATGAGTAGGTGGTAGCATTGGGTATGAAATTGGTGAACAATTTGCAGAGCGCATGATTCTTTCAGCAAGTAAAAAATTTCTGAACAAACTAGCAACTAATAGGTCTTGCCTGAACAATCTCTGAAATAGATCTGCGGCTTTGAAGCTTACAGATTAGGACGAGTTTAAAATGCTGAAAAAGGAATTAGGAAAACTGCATCAATCTAACTACTCTATCACATTACCGTGTGGTAGAACATTCCAGGCAATTGTATCAGTTACTGCAGTGAAAATCCAATTCAATTCACCAAGAGGTGTCTTTCGATCTGTTTGGCGGCCAGGAATTCTATCTATCAGAGAATAATCAAATGACTCACAAAATAATGACCGCGTGCAAAACCTAACATCCAAAAAAGAAGATACAAAAAAGAAAAACTAGTTATAACAAATTTGACTGAAAAGTTAAAAAGAAAAAGAATAAAGAATAGAAAAGATTCTTATGAATAAAGATAGACCATAAATCATAATGGTTGAAAAAAAGTAGCAGCTTATCTAAGAATTCTGACAACATCACACTTGAGGTAAGTACAAATAACTAGGAGTGCACTCGGACATACTAAGTGGAAATTCCCTAAGACAATATAGTAATCCTATAGCAACGGTTGGCATAATAGACAACACCCATGTGGTTCCTGGAATACGAGGTGCGATACAACTTTGTGGTATCAAAGGGACTTGCCCTGTTTCAAATATTCGTTTGGTGAGAAAGCTATTCTAACTTTCCATCTAGATGGTTAGTATATGCAAAACAGACATGACACTTAAGATAAACTATGGAATACCATAGAGAGAGAAAATAATAATATCCATCAGTCGGGGACCAAACCCACTGAAATGCTATTCCAAGTTTCCCAAAATTAAGTATTGCTGCTAGTTCACCCCATTGCAGAATTGGACAGGTTTAGCAGAAAGCATGAAGAAAAGCAGAAAGGATAAACAACTTTTTCTAAGAGCAAGTCACCATCTCAATGCCATTTTGATTGGCGTTGTGAGGCAGGAAGTGAAAATGTCAGCAGGATACTCAGCACTCTGAGGAAGCGTCTCATGTGCTTCACAGGCAGCGAGCAGAATACAATCTCTTGTAGAAGGTCCAGAGGAATTAGAGGCAGCCAAGTTTTGGAGCTGCATTAAGCAAATGGCTTTGATTAGAGAATGAGCATAGCAGATAGGTAGATCACCTCATCATTAAGCATGTACTGCATTATTAAAATTTGCACCTCTATAAAGGCATTAACGATCACCCCAGCAGCTGAGCAGTCAAACACATAGATTGAAGGTGTCTTCAACCAAGAGTCCAGGTCACTGATCCGCAATGGGATATACTGCGTATAACTCTAAACAAATGTCTAATAAAAAAAAATAGATATCGCAAATGCTCTGTGAAAGCAATTTGAGTAAGAAAGAAAACCTTATTAAATAGCCAAATTTCATTATTGACTGATGGTTTGGTTACACCATATCCATTGTAATGGAAAAGAACTCGCTCTGACTTGGCATAGTTTCGACATGTTGTGCAAAGTTTCTTAACTTCATCGATAGTAGGATCCAAGGAGATCTTGTAGCGTGCCTACATATAGTAAGATATTTGGGTCATTTTAATTAAATTACTGATTACCTTACTAACAAAATACAGCCTACACCTTGTCCACGCATAATATCTATTATCACAAAAACACTTTTTTACCTTAGGTTGCCACCTCTCATATTGTTCGAGCAATGTTCTCCCAATTGTTTCAAGGGCTCTTTGAGGTGGCATAGAATGTGGATCTGTCATAGAGAAAAATAGTGCAAGTATCAAAGTGATTGCTGGTTGACAGAAATTTGAAAATTGCTGATTACAACAAACAGGTAAAGTCTTAACCAAATTCATCCAATATCCCCAAGAGAATATGAACTGCTTTCTATGAAAGCTGGGATAGCTGATACCGAAATATATTCAAGTAAAACAACAGAGTAATCCAAGATGTACTATCATCAACTATTCTCCTACATTCTGTTGTCAATGCTGAAGTGATAACATACGCAACAAGTGTACAAAACTCCACAATACTTCAAAGGTTCCCAACCCAAAGATAAGGTACTGCACAAGTATGGCACAGAACCTTCAACAAATGCTATCTGAGAGCTCTGAAGAAGGTGTTAAGGTTATTATTCACAAAAGGAAGGGCAAAAACTAGGGGGTGAATTGGCAGAGAGGAATTGAGTATAGGACTTTGTCACTGGAAACCATATATTAAAATGAAATTTAAAGGTAAGTAAAAGCGCAAACAATGACTCAAAAAGAGAACAGAATCTTCAGAAACAAAAGGAAAGAAATGGGAGAATTGCCCATCTGTAAAAAGTTCCCTAGCTATTATTTCCATAAAAGCAGGATTTGAATTCCATACTATTTGAGATATGTTTCGTCCCCTATATATAGGGGTAGATTTTGTTATTTTTGAAAGATATGATTAATATTATTTAAGAGGCTTCTCTTCTCTTACAACCCTATAAGAACGATTTTTTAAGAGATAATATTAATTCTTAACTTGATATCTTTGGTTTCTATTAAAGTAAATTAAAGAAGGTAATTAGTCTTATACTTACTGTTGTCTCTAATTTTTTAGAAGTAGGGGACTAGATCACTTTTGGTTTAAGTTCTTGACTTGACTCTATTAGTATCATAATTAGTTTTCACTGGGTATGAAGTTGTTGTTGTAGTATCATAATTAGTTTTAATCAGCTAATTTTAAATACTAAGATTAATTAGGGTTCTTAGCACTTTATCTTGAAATTTGAGGATTTTATTCTCGAATTTAACACATCTTTCAATTCCTCCTATCTTTAATCTTTGTATTTTTGCTTCTGCATTATTTTCTTTTTTATTCAAGTAATCTGATTCTTATCAGAAGTGCTGTGAAAAGAGAGCACTGGAAACCTATTCAACACCCCCACCCCCCAAAAAGGCTCTCTACTAAAAAACCAGTTGAAGATCTTACTGGGAGAGTTCTACATTAGGTTGTTTTGAAGATTCTGAACAGTGAAGCAAAGGAGTGGTAGAACTAGGAGTGAGGATCCCCGAGTTGGAGCACTAAGGTGGAGTGAGCTATTTCTGATTGGAGGTGATAAAAGTAGTTACGGCTCCGGAAGAAGAACTGAATGGTACTTATTCTTTTCCTTCAAAAATTCTCTGGTTTCCTTCTTTCCATATGATGCACCATATGCATGCTGGAATTGATCTCCACCATCTCTTCTGGTTTTTGTTGTCTCCCCTTTTAATCCAGCAACTTAGGAGGTCTGTTGTATGTTGTATGCTCTGGCATGGTCCAGTTGATGTTAGTTATGCTGGTAAAAAGGGCCCAAACCTGTGAGGTCACCTTATAGTGTAGAAATAAGTGTTTGTTGATCTCCGAGGCATAGGGCTTCTTTGCACGGTAAGCACCTTGATGCAATGTTGATACCCCTCTTCTGCATAGCCTCATGAGTCGTGCTAGTTCTTCGGGCTACCAACCATGTGAAGCACTTCACCTTGGTTGGAGCCACATTCTTCCGCACTATTTTCCATGCACCTAAGTTCTGGTTGCCCTTCCCATCACCCCCCCCCCCACACACACACACACATACACAACCTGTAACATAGAACTTTCCATCCTCTTGGTCTGCCAAAATCAATCTATCTGGATCTAGAGTGGTATCAGGAACCCTCCAACAAGCTTCAAGAGCTCCACCACCTCACCAATTTCCCAATCATTAAGAAGTTTACTGAAGACTAGGTTCCACTCTTGTGTGGTCCACATCTCCTCTATTCACTAGTCAGGATTAGAGCAAATGGAAAGAAGTTCAGGAAATAAGTTTTTTAGGATCCCTTGGTCACACCATTTGTTTTTGTTTTTTTGAGAAGGTAACATTGTGTATATTCATTGAACCAGTGCATGGGTTGCACTAAAACTATATTTACACCTTGTCAAAAATTTAGAAAACTGAATCTGAATCCTAACAGAAACCTAGGATATCTATAATGGATTCAGTGTCCTCTAAATACATCTGCTTGCACCAGAAGCAAAAAAGCCTGATACAATTTAGTTTGATCTTTTGAAGATCACAGCTCTTGCTCTCAAAACATCTAGCATTTCTTTCTTTCCAAAGAGTCCACCAAATACAGGCTGAGACAATCCTCCATCTATCTTTATCTATAGCTCCTACCCCTACTTCTCCTCAACTGTATAAAAGATGTGTGATTCTGTTAGGCATAGACCAAGCAAAACCCCTGAGCCTAATGAAAATCCTCCATAGCTGGGATGTTATTCTGCACGGGAGAAACAGATGATTGATTGTCTCAACCTCTTCCCCACATAAATAGCATCTAGAACACATGGAGAACTTCCTTTTCTTGAGATTTTCATGTGTAAAAATTGCTTCTCTTGCCAGAAGCCAAGTGAAACATGACACCTTGAAAGAAATTTTAGGTTTCCAAATCTGCTTCCAAGGCCAAAGAGAAGGGTTGTTATCCATCTTGATTTAGCAACTTATATGCAGAGTTTACCTTGAACGTGCCTTTGTTATTTCTGATCTACCATAATGTATCATGTTCATCCCTTGTTCCTGTAAAAACTTCCAGCCTTCCAAAAAAATCAGTCACAGTCTCGATTTCCCAATCATTGAAATTCCTTCTAAACTGGAAATTCCGTCCATGCTGTGTCCAAACCTCAGGTACACTCACTTGTTTATTTACTACCAAGTCACGCCTTCTCTGGAAAGATATTTTTCAAGCTGAAATTACCCAACCATTTATCCTCCCAAAATGAAGTCTTGATGTTATTTCCTACCCTGATGGTCGTATTAATCTTCAAGAGAGGCCACAAGATTCTAATGGACTTCCATAGGCTTACCCCATATGGTGTAAGGACCTCCTTTGTCATTCACTTGTTCTCCTCTCCATATTTTGCTTGAATTACTTTTCTCTTGTATGGTTGAGGCTCTTGAGAATACATCCATAACCACTTTAGTCTAAGGGCTTTGCTCTGATTTATAAATTCCTTACTCCTAGACCCCATGTTTCTTCCCCAGAGAACCTTGTTCCACTTGACTAAATGTTGGACAGTGGAATCATTTTCCTCAATCCCTTTCCATAAGAAATCCGTCCTAATTTTATCAAGTCTTTGTATCACCCCGTTAGGGATAGGGAAGATGGACATCATGCAAGTAGGTAAGGCATCCAAAACTGAATTAATGAGACTGACTCTGCCTCCCAAAGAGATATATTGAGATGAGATTTCCATTTGGTAAGCTTCTTCTCACACAACCCTTGGTCACACCATTTGTCTGTCCAGAACTTTGCCTTATCCCCCCCCCCCCAATCTCTGATAGTTGTCCACACCCCAACTTCATAAGTGGAGGTCACTTCATTTGTGCAACAATGATCTTCTTGCCCATATTTATATTGAATTATCTCTCTGCATAGAGTCTGATTCCCATGAACATATCTCATAGCCATTTGGATAGCAAACACTTGTTTTGTAGCTTAAGGTTTCTGATTCTCAATCCCCCATTCTTTTTGCTCTACTGAACTGTCATCCATTTCACCAAATTCAATCCCTTCTCAATCTAGTTTCCTTGCCACAGAAAGTTCTTTCTCAATCCATCCAATGCTTTTATCACCCTCCTTAGATTGGAAACACTGACATCACGTATGTTGTCATAGAATCCAACACTGAGTTAATCAAGGTTACTCTCCCTCCCAGAGATAAGTATTGAGACTTCCATAACGCTATTTTTTTCTCAGACTTTTCAATTATGCCATCTCGTATCTCATTGTTTTATGTTTGGACCCCCGGGGCTTGCCAAGGTAGACTGTTGGCAGCTCTTCCACCTTACACTTAAGAATGCTTGCTAGGGACTCAATCTGCACAATCTCCTTAATTGGGAAAATGCTACTCTTCCTCCTGTTTACTTTAAGGCCTGAGCATGCTTCAAAGATAACTAGGATCACCCTAAAGTGCCAGATTTGCTCTTGTTCCGCTTTACATCAAAACTATTGTATCATCAGCATATAGTAGATGAGTCAGCTCCATAATCTCCTCTGCCCTGTTTTTAATACAAACCCCATTATCCAATTATTACTATAGGCAAAACCCTCCATAGAAATAATTAACAAGAAGGGGGCGGATCCCTGTGTCCTAAACCTTTCTGCCGGGAAAAACACAGTCGGTCTCCATTACAAGAATGGATAACCTAGTGGTTTCAATACAAAAAGTTATCCATCTTAGCCATCTCCATCCGAAGCCCATCTGCCTGAGGGTGTTAATCAGAAAATCTCAATTCGGGTGATCATAAGCTTTTTCAATATCTAACTTACATATCACCCCTAGCACTCCACCTTTAATTCTGGTATCAATGCATTCAAGTGCTATAAGAGCAACATCCATGATCTACCTTCCCTTTGATGAAGGTCATTTGATGCTTATTAACCAATTTATTGATCACTTTCTTCAGCCTCTCTACTAGCACCTTGTCAATAATTTTGTAGACTCCAGTAATCAGACTTATAGGTTTGAAGTCCCTCAACTCACTTGCCCCCATCTTCTTTGGAATCAAGGCTACCAGGATGACATTGAACTTTTCTCAAACATTTGGTGGGAATGAAATTATGAAAGGTCTGCATCAAATCCTCTTTAACCAATTCCCAGAAAGCATGAAAAAATGCCATAGTATAGCCATCTAGACCAGGTGCTTTGTCAATAGCACATAATTTAATCCCCGCACAGAACTCCTCCTCTTCAAATCCCTTTAATAACCATTTATGTCCATTGGTTGTGATTTTCTGAACATCCATTATGTTCAAAGATGGCCTCCATCCTTCAGGTTCTTTATACAAATCTTGATAGAAATGAACAATTGAACTTCTTGATTATCAAAAGAGCAGTAATCATAACTTCATTAATCTCCAGGGGATTAATGGTATTAATTCTTTTGTGAGTTGTAGTTATACTATGAAAGAACTTGGTGTTCTTATCACCACACTTGATCCATTGAATCTTGGATCTGTCTCCGGTGTATTTCTTCATTCTTTGTCACTTCCTCATAATCCATTGTTAAACTGGCTGTCATATCGTTTGTTAGAGGTTTGAGTTCTTGAGTGGCTTCCAAACTGCTTAGTTTCTCCATAATCTGATTTTTTTTCTAGCCCTCCAATTACCCTTGTTATCCATACTCCACTCCTTGAGTCTCTTTTAAAGGAGAATTTTGTAGCTAGCTACCACCACAATAAAGGAACCTCACCCACCAGTCATGCACTTTGTCTCTAAAGCCATCCACATTTAGCAGTTCACTGTTCTACTTCTTTTTAACATTTGTCTGCATTTGTTGTTGTTGCCTGGCAATGTTCTCCTGCTTCTTTCCATCAATTTTCATGAATAATACCAGAGCCCAACCCTTAAAATTATACCCCAAATTCTTTACTAAGTTTAAGAACGTGTTCGTGTATTAAATTAGAGCGTTGAACACTGGGTCAACATCTTTATTGGGAATTGCACCTCCAATTGAGTGATATCTTCTACTGAGTAGTTCATCTCATCCACCTTCTCGTTAACTTGCACGTCCCAGGAACCTATTGGCTCCCAAGTCATTGCTTTTTCTGCAATGTAATTTCCCAGGTTTTGTTGATCAATCTCAGAATTACTTTCTGCGATTTCAAATCTTTCTATTGTTGCAAAAATTTCCCATCTCCTTTATTGTAGTTTCTTCGTTTCTGTTTTGAGTTAATTCATTGAAAGTGCCGATTCTGTTTTGAATTGATTTGTTGACTGAGTTTGCATGTATTTCGATCTTAAAGATGTCCATAAATGCGGCCTCATTGGACTTGGTAGTAATTAGTTGAGTAGTAATAACCGGGGCTGGAGTTATTAGGCCTATCCTTCAGCCCAAATGTTTCTTCTGAATTAGAAGACCCAGCCCTTGTACTTGTGGGTCCTTCTCGAACAATCTGGCTTCACGTGTCCTAAGATTTTAAAATCCCCTTCTTTCGATGCACCTGCATGCTCAGCCGTATATTGTGCTGGCGTCAGACCTATTTCGAAGTTAAATAGGGTTTATCACTCCTTTTATCCTGTGGTTCCTTCATGGAGCCTCTCCTTCACACGATATCAGAATGGTGTATTTATAGCAGTCGCTTTCTATCACTATTTCCAATGGAACATTCTTTCTTACCATCGCCTCTCACTTTGATACGTGCCATGTACAAGTGACTTCTCAGTGACATTTCTTCCTGTCTTTATGTAGCCTCCACAACGGTCACCAACCATCTTGAAGCTTTTCTGAGACCAGAGGTTCAAGGGGAACCTGGTAGTCTTATCCAAACCCGATCCCTTCTTCCGACTAGCATATGTTGTTGGGCTCCACCATTGGAGTCGTGCCTTGTGTTTCTTCCATACCCATTCGGCAGATAACACATGTTCAACCACCTTCCTAGATGGAAGTTCAAAGAGAAATTGCCATCATTCATGGAAAACATACGAACTCCAAGCACTGTCTTCCAAGTGCTACATGCCCATTTACGAACATCATTCAAAGTTGCGATTTACTGTGACTGTTCATGGAATTCTCCTATAATGCATCTGCCCTATAGCTCCTTGTCAGAAATAGTTGAGCCTCCATCGATGCAGATTTTGTTGGTTGTGGTCTGGATCTATGAGGCTTTTGCGACCTCTGTTGTCCATCTGTTTCTCTTGAAGGCTTCTTTGAAGGAGGAATCAAATCACTTGAAGCTGACAGCAAGTCTCCTATAATGCATCAGTCCATCCTCCCTTTAATGTGGTTTCTGGTGTAATAGTGACATATTTGTTTTCCCATTGAATGGAAATAAGTTGATGTACTTACCATTCTCATTGTATTTAAGAGTGCAAAAGAATTCTGAGAAATGATCCTTCATGTTCCGTCTCTTGACTATCTTTCGTTGCCCTTTTGTTGCATCAATATATACAGATACCATCTCATAACTTTAAGACTAATCGTAATTTCCTCATTAAAAATCTGCTGCCTTCTGTCCATGCTACCAAGTTTCGGAACCTAATTTAATTCTAGTAATGTCGTAGGATTTGAAACCTGCATTGTAATAAATCCGGTCCTCCTCCATTGTAGAGAGAAGGTTAGTTGCCAGAAGATCCCCCTGAGGAAGTTGTTGTGTTGAAGAGACGGCTAGAAAGGTCTAGCCTTGAAAAGAGTGCTGGGAGCTGATCACGCTTGTTCATAGAACCTTTTATCCAAAGATAACTCCATAGCTGTTTGAATAACAGGATTTTATTGGATAGATTCTGGCTCCTAATTCTGATACCACCCTGTTTCTTTTCTGTCATTATAAACTTCCAACTCACCAAGTGATATGTTCTTTTATATTTTTTCGCTTGCTATAAAAAAAAAAGGTCCATCTTAAACTTGTCCAACCTTCTCTCCATCTTCCTTGTAACTGGAACAGACACATAGAATATGTGGGTAGAACATCAAGAAACCTTTCGAACCACGAGGTTGGTGACTTGACTTCCAAAATCTATTGGCCCTACCTTATAAGCAGAATACCACACTTGACAACCAAATGCGTGAATATGAAATTAGAAGAGGACATTAGTAAAACCCATCTACCAAAGGTGTCAAGTAGAAAGGTCACAAGATGTGCTTTTCACTTGGTTAGCAGTAAGGGAGACCATGCTCACAACGAAAAACTAGAGGAAGAATGGACTATATAGGTCAGTTGGTGCTACATTTGCAAATGCTCGAGAGATTGATCACTTACTGTTACACTGTCAGATTGATAGCCAATTATGGCTAACTGTGTTAATTTTGTTGAGCAGACAGTGGACGACACAAACCACAATCAAGGATAAGTTATACAACTGGGCCTCTAAATGAAGGAAAATGAGGTGTAGAGCTTGGGAAGTAACCCCTTTGTCCCTTAAGTGGGTTGTATAGAGACAAAGAAACATGAAACTTTTTGAAAGGTGGAAATAGTACCTTAGTACAAATAGTTCTGTCGTCTTCTGGGTCTAGTCAATTTTTAGAGCACCAATGAGGTCCCAGTTAGGATAGATGCTTCAGTGTTCTTTGTAGTGAATCTTATCTTTTAAACCTATTTACTTTTTGTATGCCCCTTGTATACGGAAGATTATCTCATCACGTCAAATAAAATATTTACCTTGTCTAAAATATTAGCAAAAAGAAGAAACACTTGTTTTTTCAGAAGAAGGAAAGGTTAGCATACCAATCCAACACTGCATCTGAGCACAAGGAGATACCCTTATTACATCTGGTGGAGGAACGCTAATGTTCAAGCACAAAACAAGGGCAACACATCCCGTCTTCATCTGCAAGAGCCAAGAAGTTTTGCAAGTTTAGATGGTAAAGATATCAAATATTTGTTTATTGTATGAGAACTAAATCCAAACACTGTAAGATATTAGATAGCTCAATATTAAAATTGAAACAAAAGGTCAGCAAGCACTTCATATATATGAATTTCTCTTTTTACATTAGTAGCAAGCAACAAGTGCAGAAAATGGAGGGGCAAGCCCATTATCCACCGAGTTTTGAACCATGTGCCACGGCCCACGGGCTCTTAGGCATTTCTTGGTAATAAAAGAAGGCATAAAGTAACAAGCAACAGGTATAAAGCAAATCGAATCAAGCATTTAACAAATCCGAATCTTATCTTGAGACTTGGGCAAGACTGTCATGCAGCAAGAACAGCTCTAGATAACTTTTTTGTTGCCTAAATAAAGAAGCTCTAAACAACTTTTTTTTTTGCAAAGAAGAAAATGATTACATCTTAAAATTACTTTCATTCAATGGTAAGTTGAATTGTTGAAGAGAGTAACAGCAAAAGCATCACAAGGTTAAAGTATGCACAACAGATAATTGAGTAAGCCCAATTTAGCAAAAGTCAGAAAGATCAGAAAAGTTCTAATGCCATAACACAAACAGTAATTAATACATTAAGAAAAAATAAGAGAAACTGACATCAGTTCATACTTCATAATAGCCTCCTCTTCTGGTTTCACCAAGCTCTATTTAGATTAGAAGTCCAGGTAAAACCTTTGACCTTTTTTCACAGAGATTTTTTTCTAGATGTAAATCATAACAAATGGAAAACAAAATTCCCAGATGATCTACAACGTGTCACAGTGGGACAATTGTAGATTTATGCACATCGCAAGGCTGGAATTTGAATCTTAGAAGGAATATTAATGATGGGGAATGCAGACGATATATATCTTCCTACAAATGCTAAGCGACATAGTGTTGCAGTTGAACCACAACAAAATAGACTCTATCAGTTGGAAGGGTCACTCCAAGGGTATCTTCTCAGTTAGAAGTTGTTATAGTATGCTGGATTTTAGCAACAACGTAGTGTTGGCCTTGGAAAAAAATATGGTACAACAAGGCATCTACAAAGGTCTCTTGCTTCTTCCGGATTGTGGCTAGGGAGACATGCCTCACACAGAACAATCTCCCAGGGGTTTTCAGTTGTGCAGTAGATGTCCATTATGTGAAGAACAATCTTGAAGAAGTTACCCGCCTTGTTTTGCATTGCAGGGTGCAAATCAGTTATGGAACATGTTCTTGTCAATTTTTGGTATGTCTTGGACCATGCCTAACTTCATTATAGAAATCATGAAGTGCTGTACCAGGGAGGATCTGTGCAGGAAAGCTCAAAAGACCTGGAACACTGTTCCTCAAGTTATCTGGTGGTCTGTTTAGCTTGGAAAAAATAAAAGAGTCTTTAAAGGCAAAAGAAGAAACATACAGCACCTTAAACTTAGATACATTTTGTCGACCGTTTTTTGGTGCAAACTAATTTTTGTACCAGATGTAGATGATATTTTAGACGCAATAGCTGATTTGCACAAATTGTGATTGCACTGGCTTATAGTGCAAATATTTTATACAATATATTATTTACCCATCAAAAATGGAATCTCAAGTGTTTATCACATTTATTACTCTGCTTCCACATACAATATAGGTCCAGGATATAAGAGCTTCCCTTTTTCTTCAATACTCCTAGAAGAGCAAAGAGAGAGATCTTAGTGTTTCTCAGATCAAAAACTCAGAGCTTTCCTTTTTCTTCAATACTCCTACTGCATAATGTAAAATTAGGTGGTTGTTCGTTTCGGCACTGTTTTGGCACATGGAGCATCTATTTAGAATCCGGTTTCTACTGGTAAGCATGTTTAAGATAACATTTACATCATTTATAAATAACTAGCTGCGCCAAGATGATAGAATACACCTATGTTTCAGGCTAAATATATTTTCCTTTTTGCCTCCTCACAAAATTCTATATTTTTTTCCGAACCAAAAAATCCACAGTATAGCAAAAGGAATAGTGTTCCATATGTTATCATTATTTTGCAAACCCTTTCTGCTCCATTCTTGTGAAAAGGCAAGTATGGTTAGTCACATTGTCTGGTGAATATACAAAACAACAAAGAATATGGACATAACTGGTAGCTGACTATCTTTAGTATACTAAAAGTGTATCTGCATTCTACACCATGTGTAATAGCAGTAAGAAAAGCATTAGAACACTTTAATTGAGAATATCACTTTTAAAGTGAGTAATGATTGGAAGTTCCTTGGAAAGCTTTAATGTTTCGAAATGACACCAGACCTAAGGCAACATTCACAATGTGGCTCACTCTCCATGGAAAGCTTCTCACCTCTAATAGATTGATTAAATGGGGCATTGATGTTAGCCCCAACTGCTCACTTTGTGCTACCCACCCGGAGATAGGGACCATCTGTTTGTAGAATGTGAGTACACTAGAAAGATATGAAATGCCATATTGAAATGGATGCACAAGGATGAATGTCCTGCTACCACATGGTCGCAAATGGTTGACTGGGGAATTGCAAATGGGAAGGGGAAATCTCAGATAGCACAAGTGTTCAAGATAGTGTTTACAGAAACATGTCACACTATTTCGCTTGAAAGAAATCAAAGGATTTTTGAAGGAAAAAGGGCAGATGTCGCGGTCATTGTCCAGGAAGTGGCTCACCTGTGTTACATTTCCAAAACTTCAGACGCTAGTCCATACTTGGTTTTTCTAATGACTACAGATGTATAAGGTCTAGGTGATGTATAAGGTCTAGGTGCAACTGGATACGGAGATAACTCCCTATGAGCTAATCTCCAATCCAGTATAAATTGGTTTATAGTTAGGTTCATTTCCTAGAATAGCTAGTTGAGTTGACTTAGCTGCTTTGTAATTCTTTCCTGGTGATTAATAAAGTTGTTAGTTACCAAAAAAAATGATTGGAAGCTAGCTATTTTGGAGTCATAATTGAATTGGTCACTTCCCTCTAAAAGACAAATTTCCTGACTTGCCCAAATTAACCAATTATCCTAATTCCACAATAGCTAGCTACAAAGAAGAAGATAGTTGGAACTTCACATTTAGAAGGAATCTTAATGACAGGGAAATTGAAAGGGTTGTTGCCTTATTGAGAATATCAAAGTGAGCAATGATTGGAAGCTAGCTATTTGGACTCACATTTGAATTGGTCACTTCCCTCTAAAAGACCAATTTCCAGACTTGTACAAATTAACCAGTCATCCAAATTCCACAATAGCTAGCTACAAAGAAGAAGGTAATTGGAACTCTACTTTAAGAAGTAACCTTAATACCAGGGAAATTGGAAAAGGTGTCCTGTCTGGAACTCTTACGACAACTTTTCACCTGAACAAGCTCCCAGCATGTCTTTGGGCCTGGACTCAGATAAGGAATACTAAAGCACCATTCAAAGTGGAATGTTTCTGTATGGCTGGTGGCAAAAAATGCATGTTTGACACATGAAATCCTCCAGAGAAGGGGAATCTAATTGTGCAACTGGTGTCAGCTATGTGGAGAGAATTTTGAAACAATGAATAACCTTTTCATTCATTGCAAGATGACAGATGAACTTTGGCACAAATTTTTGAATATAGCAGGAAATAACTCAATTCAAGAGATTAAGTGTAACTGCAGAATTTTGCTTTCTTTTTTGGAAAAAAGAAGAATTTGTAAATGAAGCAGAATCAATACTGGGAAAGAGCTTTTCTTTAGGTTTTTTTGCTCAGCTATAATTACAACAACACTTCGTGCACATCCAAATAACCTTTTCATAGCCTTTCTCTCCCTCGCTTTCGCGAGTCTATACAATTCTTATCCCACCTGCTCAAAGGAGAAGAAAATGTATTCATGGAAATACTTAGAACGTGGAGAAGGATCCGGATTCACTTTTTTTATTTGATTCATACCCACGTAAGGTTTTTCCTGATTAAGAAAACATTAATCTAACGCCAACAATCATGTTGTACATCACAACTTCTAAATTATGTTTCATGTCTGCGCCACCATACCGCTGGTTTAGATGCTCATGCCTTCATGCAACTTAGAGATTGAATCATTCACGGCCATATCCAACAAAGACACCAGACAGTAGACACATGTTTGAAGTATTCACATAGGGAAAAAATTATATCACCTTACATAGTACATTATGGCTGACTCATATTAAAAAAATATTGTCGAATACAAATCAAAGGAACTAATGGTTTGATGGAAATTTTAACAGCTTGTTACCAAAGTTAGCATTGTGGAGTTTTCATGTTTATTTTGACAGACAAGTAGAAAATTAAACCTTCCGCTCAGATGAGCATTCATCCTCCCATACATTAATCTTCACCTTGAACAAATGAAGATTACATTAAACTATTATCCAAGAAAATCCTGAGCAGAAACTAGTAACCTTCCGTAAATATAACAGAATTTGAAACTATTTCAATCAAATAAGGGAAAAGAAATGAAAGCACAAATGAGAACAGTATTATTACTGAATTTGAGTAGAATGAGAACTAAACATTCATATGACTGATTCCAATTAATTTGTTATAAATGCATAGTTGATAGATTTAGGTGACAATTGAAACCAAGTTCATTCAAAATGTGCTTCCAAATTTACAACACTTAAAGAATTGTAATGAAAACAAATGTATAAGGAGACACATCTTACCCGGTCCTTAATCCGCCACTTAGAGACCAAACCAGTATTAGCCGGTGCAGTAGGAACATACGCCTCAAACTCATCATGACGAAGCTCACGAAACCATACAAATTGCGGTACATAAGCCATACTTGTCTCTGTCGTCGTCGTCGTCGTCGTCGTCATCGTCATCGTCATCGTCATCTCATTTTCAGCAGCAACAACATCAAAGCTATCATCATTGTTCCTATCGCCATCTTCATGATCCGCAGACTCCTCCGCAACAGCTGATAACTGAGAAATCGTCAAATCTCCCAATGCCATTGAATTGTATAACCTCGATGACTAATCAGATAAATTCTGAACAGCAACTCAAAAAAGAAGAGTTAGAACGACAATGTAAGATGTTTGTGATGAAGTGAGATACGATTGTTGAGATTATTCAAACGAAGCAGGAGAATCAGATACGGTGAGAGATTGAACTTCACTGTAAAGCTCAAGCTCAAAGTCGCTCGGCTACAAACCCTAGAAGGAAAGTGCACTGGAAGGGGAAGCCATGGACAGGTAGAAAGGCGGAGAAAGTGAGGAAGAGCAAACATACACTGCGGCAACCGGAAGCAAATATAAAGGGGAGTTAAAAGGAAAAGGAAGTTTTGAAATGATCAAAATGGCCCTTCAAGAAAAGGTATTATACTATTTGTGTCCTCCATATATATCACGTACCTAAAATGGTCCTCAATAATATATAAGAAGAAGTCATTTTAGTCTTTAATTTATAGTACTAACTAATCGAATTAGTTCTAAATTTATGAAAAAAAAATATTGTTTAAGTCCATCGAAATGGTTATTTTAGTTTTAAATCTTTAAAATAACAATACAAGTAAAAATATTGCTTAGAAATATTTTTAAAAAATGGAAGTTAAACTTTTCGATCATAATAAAGTTTTATATATAATAACAAGAATAAAGGTTAGTTTTGCTATTTTTAATAAAAACTTTAGTACCAATAATTAGCATATGTTTTTGTGTTTAAAATTATAACTTACTTATGTCTTTTGCTGCAAGAAAAAATATATATATATTATAAGAAAAACAAGAAAACGTTTTTAATCTGGCATTACACGTGATGGTGGAGAGAGAGAAAAGTATAACTTTTGTTCCTTTCACATGAGTTTGCAGTTAAACTTAATAGATCATTTGACTTACATCGTTACTTTTGAAGTTTTGAACTAAATAATCATTTTTTACATATCAAGAATTATTTCAATTACATGATATATATGAAAGACTAAAAAGGCGACTTTATTTATATATTAAGGACTATTTTAATTATGTGGCATATATAAATGACTAAAGTAAATATATTTCTATACACTAAGCACTCTTTATATATATACTAGAAAGCAATGGCCCGTCCTGGTATTATTAAGTATTATTATTATTATTTTATTAAGTTTGTTTTTACGTGAAATTGGAAAAAAGAAATTTGATGGATCTAAGGTAGTGTTCGTTATGTAAAATGTTAAATTTTCTATATTTGATCAGTTAAAATCTTTGCAATATATTTTCTCTAGAAAATAAATTTTTTATCCTTTTAAAATGAGGAAATGATTTCTATAATAGACATATGAAAAAAAAAGTTACACATGATATTCTACATTGATAATGTCTTCCTCCGTTTTCAACCACACCTCATCTTTACCCCATAATATGGAGCTCCTCCCATCTTCATCTCCACCACCACATACATCCCTACCCTCTACCTTCACCTCTTATAGTATTTCTCTAAATTATATAAAAATGCTTTTAGGATCATAATTTTTGTCAACCTATCAAAAACAAGAAAATAAATAAGAAACATATTTATTTTCCTACAAATCATTCCAAAATATTTTTTTTTAATCTTAACAAACACATCCTAAGTAATTATTAATCATATACTCATAGTATTGCATACTAAAAATTGAATACGCTCTCGATCCATGAATAGATGTTGATTGTCAAATAATACATTATTATACTCATAGAAACATTATACCATTAGATACTTAAAGCAACACTTTATATAGAGTATTACTATTATATATTAGCGAAAGATGATACATTTTTTTCAATAGTCATCAAGGTTCTTATTTTTAGTTTTTTTACCAAAAACATATTACGGAATAATTTTATTAATTATATTTTAAAATTTATTATTGATATATCATTGTTAAAATAACAATTAGGATAAAAATAAAGAAAATGTGCATACTCTACTAATTAATTTAATTTTATACTCTCAATTATCTAGGAGTGGCCCCGTGACACGGGCCCAATGTTATAAAAAAATTGAAATTGTTAATATATATCTTGTTAAAACAACAAATATTAAGATAAATATGTATATTTATTTATTTTTCAAATAAAAATGAAGAACTGCTAATATCCTAACTAAAGTCTAAACTCTTAATTATTTAAGGAATATAGCAAGAGTAAGATATTTTTCAACCTTATCATGGTAAAAGTTGAATTTATTATCCTTTTCATTTAATTTTATATGATATTATTTTTTCTATAAAATCATTATATATGTTTTAATAATTTAAATTTCAAAAACATTATAATTTAACTTTAAAGATTTTATTTTATCAAAATCTTGTACATTGAAACATATAGTTATGAACCCGACTTAATAAATATGTCTTTGAATTTCGTTTTACTTGGTCTATATTGACACGTAACTCATAAGAAATTTATTTATCATATATTAATTTTATTAATTATGCATTGAAAGTTAAATTTGACTATTAGTATTTAATATAGTTACTTAATCATAAAGTCAATATTAAGAATAAATAAATAATTTCTCTTAATTTGGTAAAATAAAAATAAAATTTGGTATAAGAACAAAATTAAAAATATATAATATTTATTTAATTTTAATTAATATATATTATCATTTTTGTAAATGACCTAACTATATTAAATTTAAGGAATACTAAATTTAACAGTGATAAAAATCTGAGTTTTCAAATGAAAGGTATAATGATGAAATTATTTACTTTTCATGTGATTCAAATGAGAAATTATATGGAAGACATTAGAATAACCATTTTCATTAGAACAAAAAAAAAAGTTGAGCATCTTGTACATTTGTCGAGTTAGAAAGTTCAATGTCCTACAAATTTAATGCATTTCAATATTGGGTAAGGCATAATGTATAATTTAATTGAAAAGAGTGATTAAAAAAAATTGTTGATACAGTCCACATGACAAAATAGAAATAACAATTTTTTTCAAGCAAGCTAATATTAAAAAATATTTTAAAAATATAATACCCACAATCTTTTCATTTAATGATCAAAAACTAACATGCTAAAACTATTAATTATATTGCAAAATTTTGAATTAACTATTAGAATTTCAGATAATTACTTGAAAATAATTAATTTTCTTAATTTATCACAATAACAAGTGAAATAAAAGAAAATATTTTTAATATAAGTGCTAATAACATGTATTATTTTACTTTTTTATTCATTTTTACTTGTCATATTTGAATTTGGCACACCAATTTAGAAAATAATAATTAACTATTTACCACACTATTTTTATTGATTGATCTTTAATAGTATTAGATCTTGAAAAATAATTTGAGAAATAATAAGTAATTAATGGTGAAAGCTAAATATGGATTAAAAAAAATCATATTTCTTAAAATGTGAAACTGAATAGATAAAAAAAATATATTCTTAAATAACAGACAAATAAAATTAAATAAGGAGAATATTTATTTATGACAATAAAAAGTAATAAGTACTTAATATTCAGCGGGACCCATGTTTTATGACATCAATGAAAAAACAAAAAAGTAGGACCCATCATATTCTTTAATGGCAGGCATGATTTTTAAATAAATAGAAAATGATGGACTTTTTAAAGAGTTTTTGCTGAGATCCAAATAACAAAGCAAGCAGTACAAATTTTCTAAGCAAGTTTATCTTGCAATTTTGTTGTGTCCCTTCTAAATAAGCAAGGGGCAATGACCAAATTGCCCTGAAGCTTTCTAAATATGGCAAAAAACAGTCATGTTGAAAGTGTCTCAAACTCTCTCTTCTAATATACTAGTAGGGGGGGCCGTGCATCGCACGGGGCACGAAGCCCAACAATTTATGTATTCTGAAATCTTAAATTTTATTTAATGTCTAACCTTTTGTCATAAAGGAATAAAATGAAGGAGGTAGTAGTAATTGACAAGAAAAAAAGTTAATACATAAAGGCTACTCAAATAGATATATCATGTAAAGCATAAAAAATTCATATTGTTAAAGAACTCTCAGAACACGTCAACGAAGGAATGAATCTATTAAGTGGGAAAGAGCCCTCGTAAGGCCTCTCTCATCCCTTGCTTATGCTGAATCGAGATTTTATTGGTCTTCTTTGACCCGCACACCTATTGTGATTCCTAATACAAGAGCCACAATAGGGACAAGCCCATATGATCCCATAGACTTCTTTTAAGGATTCCAATTTGGAAAAAGAATTGATAGTCTCTATTTCTGTTGTATCAATTATCATTTCAACGATCAACTTCTCCCATAATGATATCTATGCCGACTACCTTAGTTTTACTTCACATAGCTTTTCCCAGACGCCTCTTTCTTATCGAAGACTCTGGCAGCTGGAAGTCATCGGCATCGACTCTTACCACTGCAACCTAGGCACTCAGGCCTTGGAGCTGATCTGTCAGTCCACTTTATCTCATAATAATCGCAATACATGAGAAATAATTTTTAAAAGATTGACAGAATCTGTAAATATAGTTTCGAATTAATATCTCAAAAGGTCACTCAATTTTCATAATTTATCTAGTAAAGTTATTAAACTTTATTTTGTATCATTAAAATCACTAAACTTAGACATTTCTATCAATAAAATCACTCAATCAAATTTATCACTAAAAAAAGTATTGGCATAGCAAAATTATTATTATTTTTTATATCATATAAATATGAATCCCACAAATAACTAAAATTAAAGAAATCTCATTAACAACTTTTCACTTCCTCTCACAAAACTTTTTTAAAAAAAGAAAAACCAAAATGTATGTGAGCTCTACTTTCCTGCCGTTTGATTTGCATTTTCTTTTAGCATTGTAAATGGATTTGTTTTTTGATCTCTCTGTTTTGAACATATTTTGATTTGTTGCATATGTTGTAGCTTCACATGTCAGAGCGTCAAGATGTCTTGCTTTCATTTGCCTCAGTAGTTGTCCAAATAAATTTCTTTAGTTGAAATGATCATTTCCTCTGAGCAGGAGTTATAGTCATCAGCTTGGTTGGTAATCATACTTTTCGCCACTTCAAAAATTACAAAGAGTTTTGGAGTATCTACAAAAAACAAGAAAACACCTATGAACTAAAATAATCTGTGAGAAGCAAAAAGTAAATATCTAAACTGAAATAACATAATGCAAGAAATCAAATGAGAGAAGCATTGAAGATAGGGAACCAAGGATCTACAAATCATGAAGAAATATAGTCACCTCCATCTCTTTGTTGTCATTATTTTAAGAGCTTAGCCTGTCCTTGATTCTAATTTATAGACCATAGCTCCTGCCATAGATTTTACAAATTAAGCAAATCTTAGTCATAGAATATACCAAATCAAACTTAATTTTCATACTTATAAAAAAAGATTGAAAATGAATGTGATAAGTATAAAAAAGACTATATGTAAGTTGGGTGACAGAATACTAACATGAATATATAGTTTCGTTGTTCTACACCAAAATACTTTTGGATCATTTCCTTTATTCAAGTTCTGCTAATGTGCCATTAAATGATTAGGTCTTCATGGCTGGTAATGTTCTTTGTTTCTTTTATAATATAGATTTCAATGCATCTTCTATATGATTTTAAAGGTTCCCAATGGTTCTATAATTCTACACCATTTTTTTTTTTGAGTCCTCTTGTTTTGATTTGTTGATTTGGTTCAACTATTCTGCTATTAAAAGCTTATAACTTTATGTACTTAGTTCTCCTATTAGCTTTCATCTGACTATTTATTATTCAGTACACTAAGAAATTATAAATCAGTTCTCCAACACAAAGCAATTCTTTCAGACGAACTAACAATTAAAGTCCAAACCTTGCAACAATTTTACACCATGCCAACAAAGTAAGCAAAACCAATTGAAACAGGGAGAGTTATAAGAATTTATCCTCAATGGTACAAGCTTCAGCATGTCAAATGAACAAATTCCTTTACTAAGGTGTCTTTGAGCTATAAAGCCTGTTAACGGTGATGTCAAAGACCCAAGACCTCTCTTAGGAATTAAGTCATATATATGGTACGCCAAAGAAAATCTTCACATTCAAATAGAAATTAAGTGAAGAAACACATAAATGCAAATCCAGTTATATTAACAATACAACCAAGTCTTGAAATGATTGTTTTTTTTTAAACTCAAAGATCAACAAGGTATCTAGAGTGTCTGAAACATTTGAGATTAAAGAAATTTATGTATTTACCTTTAAGTTAAAGGATAAATCAATTACTTTGTAAAATTAATCTCACCACTGAATAACTCTTCTCAACATAAACTTATTTTACTTTCCTCTCCCAACTAAGAAATAAGTTGGTTTACCAATGACAGAGTGAACCATTAGCTCTTAAAAAGATCATGTAGAAGGGACATACATGTCAAGTTATTTACTGTATAATTAATTGAAATTCATACTAACGTGCACGAAAAACAGAAGTGCATAAAAGAACCATAGTCATAGAGAAAGGGAAACAAAAAAGGAATCTTAAGCTCACAACTACTCATCCAGACAATTCCACAATGAACCAATTGAATGGAATTAGGAGAATACCTTAAAAGGAAGAGCAAATGGTACTAACAACGCAACAATACTTGTTGCTCGTCAAAAGTCATTAAACCTGTAGAAATCGAAGAAAACCATTGAAATTTAGTAAATAGGACTAAAATTTTCAATAGTGAAGAGAATGGAGCTTGGTGTCACAGTTATTTAAAAGATTGTACAAATGAAGAAGTAAAGATTTGATCACCACTTATTGTTGACACAAACTGTAATCTTACAGTAGTTAACAAAGAGAAAAAAAGGAGCTTTAGAAAGCAAAAATTGATATACTAATAATAAAATATCATGTTTTCGATTCTAAAAATTGAAGCTGCCATAAAATTCTTCTAGCTGTTTGAAGAAGTGACGATTCAAATCCTTACCTCTATATGAACCACCCATTGCTCTATCAAGCAACTTTGTTGTAGTGTTCACCCATTATTCCCCTTGAACTCCAAAAAACACTATCTGCATTTCGAGATCAATTGAATTCTTAACATCTAATGTCAAAATATCCCTTAAAATTCTGTAAGTTTCGATTTCAAAATTTATACAAATGCAAAATTAACCTACATGCAACTATTGAGGAATGTAAATTAACATTATCTTCTAAATACTAATGTAGCAGGCAAATGTGTATAAAACTACACAATCAAGAAGCGGAGGAAGATAGAGTGAAGAATAAAGCACTCAGCAACACATGGACTCAACAATAAAGCAGCGAAAAACAAATTGACAAACTCACAGAAAATAAATGAAACATAATAAGAGTGACCGATGCAACAGAGGTCAACTGAATATTTTTTTAATAACTTTCATTTACATCCACATAAGCTTCATATATCTTATACAATACGTATGATCCCTTAAGCAATTTCTCCAACAAACTAATATAACATAATTCATTATCAAAATGTCAAGAACTTGGTGAGAGTAACAACTTTTAAGGAGAACACAAACATTAAAAATTCAATTCACAAAACTGTCAAAATAAATGACAATCAAACATGATTGATGTATTAATGTCTAAAGGATATAAATCCCAAATCAAGGCAGATTTGGTACAAAAACCAAGCATATCATACTAACACACTTTATATAATGCATCACTAAAAATTATCCTTCACTTCAAGCAGACATGCAATAGCATATGTTATCATCTTTCATTTTTTTTATAAGGTGAAGATCATATGGTATGGCATACAGATGAAGACATAATCACTAATACCAATTCTATCTAGGGCAACAAAAGTCCAGATTAAAAAAAAGGTTTTCTGAGATGCAAAGTGAAGTAGAATTCATGAAAATAATGCTCTTTATCGTGTAAAAACAATGGACTATGCATATCGAGGAGTTTGTCACAATCATATATTATCCATATCTTCCAAACCCATATGCCCACAAATGAAAATTCAGAACCTTTTTACATTTTCTCATAAGATGTAGTTGCTTTATTTTGATAGCTAATGTCACACATCTCTCTATTTCTTGACTGTTTCTTTTACCTCTTCAGTTAAAAGTGTAACCTCCCGCATCTAGAAATAATTAGAATGTAGTTTAAATCTGGAAATTTTCGTTTTTGGAAAGTTCAAGGGAAATCTGGAAATTTTAAGCAAGAAAAGTTGAGTTTTTGTCATTTTCAAATGATCATAACTCCTAGTTCAGGATGAGTTAGGAGTATTTATAGATATGGTTGGAAATCTCTTGGAACGATCTTTCCAACGCCGCCAAGTTTGCGCGATTTCGAGTTCGTATGAGTGAGATATGCCCTTTGGAAATTAGGCTGTTGGATTAAGGAAATGTCCAATCCGGATTTTTAAGGGTAGTTTGGTCTTTTCCTTACCTTTTATTTTAATTCGTTTTTGGTAATTAATAAGGGGTCTAAACTGAATTAGATCAGTTTAGACATTTACCAAATAGAGCTAGGGTTTTGGAGGAGGAACGCAAGAAAAGAGAAAAGGAGGAAAAAGCTAGATTCGTCGTCGTAAGGAATTGCTTGCGAATTTCGCCGAGGATTCAATCCATTAAGGTATGTAAGCTTCCATAGTGTTGGGTTCTTTCACCCACACACCAATCATGATTTATTCAGCATGATTTCGTTCTTGAAATTTAAAGATTAGAATTCTTGATGAGTTCTTGATAAGTGTTCTTGAAGTTTCATTAAGTTTTGAAGTAAGATTCTGCTTAGGTCAACTTTAAACGACCATATCTCTTAGAATATTAAGAGTTACGTGAGCCATAACCTATTCAATTAAAGGTAATTGAATCTACTTTCCAACCCCACCAGTTTCACATCAATCCAATATCTGAGTAAAACGTTATGACTATTTTAGTAAACCTATACAGTGCTGTTACAAATTAGCCGACGGGAAAATATTGAAAATAATCGTTTTTGTCTTTTTACTTCCAAGAAAACTATCAACGAATTTCTTGACTAATAAAAAGCTCAAAACAATCAGATTTTCATCTTCACTCATGAAAATCATAATTTTTGGCTATAGAGATTTTTAGAAACTAACTCGAGAATCTCAAGAAAGGTCTTCTTGATTGTTTACCTTCAAGCTAGGGTTTCAAGGCTTCTAATCAAGTTCTTCTTCAAGATTCTTCAAGAACCTTGTTTTTTTTAAGTATGTATGGCTATCATAGTGTTGGACTAGTTCATACTCACGCCTTACATCTACATTTAAATCAGTAAAAGAGGAATCTAGGATTTTTCCCTAGATTTGAGTATTCTTGAAATAAGTTGATTTTGAGTTCTTGAGTTCGTGTTTCTTTTAAAAGTTCTATTCCTAATTATCGAATTGCTATATTGTTATTGAGATCCTCCATAAACATGAGATCATGAACCTTGAATCCATAAATTCAAATTCAAGGAAAGTCAAGAGCCAAGTCTAGGAAGTTCTTAGAGTCTTTTCAAGAAGTCTTTTGCGAAATGCTTTTAACTTTGTTTTAAGACTTAAAGATCAAGTTGAGTAAAGAGTAAAGATTTGAAGTTCATTTCTTCAAAAGAATATGGGGACTAAGTATTCCCAAAGAGATTTAAAATGTTTTCACATTTAAATAAGAGCGGAAACTGAGATTTCCAAAGAGCCTTCGGGCTAGTTTCAGAAAAGAGTATTAGCTTTCTAAATGAAGCAAGTAGGGAAACTGAGATTTCCAAGATAGCCTTTGAGCTAAGTTTTGAGCACTAATCTCAAATCACAGAAGAAGTATGTTTTTAAAACATAAGAGCTAGTATATTTTGGGAGTAGTATTGAGCACCGAATTGGGGGCGGGCATGAGTTCAGATAACTCATGTCTCCATAAAACCATGTAGCCATCATGGGTAGAAATGGGTCATACTTTTTAGATGAACCCCTTTCGAAATAGACTAGTGGATCCATTAGGCAGTTCAGGTCCTATACCTTTGGCCAGGTATAGGATGCGCTGGCAGCGTGAGGTAGATCGTTGTATCATCACTATAGCTCTTAAGTGGTGGTTGTCAGTTAGAGAAACTCCCACAGAAGTTATTGTATTTTTATATACATCAGTTTATTGTATTTTTAAATATATCTCAGAGTTATTTGTATCTTGCATACACACAGAGTTGATATCATGTTTTTAAACAACTTTTCTTTATATTGCACTTGCTTTTAAACTGCTTTATATTGAAATGAGTTCAGTCATGTTGAGTTGAGTTGAGCCAGGTAAGTTATTCAGTTTCTCTCAGATTTTTTCTAGCCTATGTATTTTAGCATTCCAACTCGCATACTCGTACATTCAATGTACTGATACCAGTTGGCCTGCATCGTATTATGATGCAGACACATGTAACTAGGATCGGCATCCCGACGCATCGTTGATCCAGTGAGCAGTCCAGAGTCTGTTGGTGAGCCTCCTTGCTTTTCGGAGGATCCATTTCATTGCTTTGTAGTTTAGTTTATTAGGATGTTGTGGGGTCTGTCCCAACATCCACCTTAGTTGTTATTAGAGGCTTCATAGACAGTCAGATGTTAGTTTTTTTTTTTTTGTCTTTTCATTGTCATTATTCCATGTTGAGACTTGAGTTTGCCTTAATGGCCAGTTGAATTTTCCTTTATAACATTCCAGTTTATTATATGAACTTATCTTTGTTTAGGTTAAGTCTTCCGTTGAGTTAAGTAAGTCAGGCCAAGGGTTCGCTTGGGGCCAGCAATGGTCTTCGAGTGTCAGTCCCGCCCAGGGTGTAGGCTCGGGGCGTGACAAAAAGATAGTATGGTCTACGAACACCAGTGTTCACACAGGAGTCGATGTGATGTAGGCAGTCTAACCTAACGAAAGCATATATAGTTGATTCCATGATTTGGGGCATCATACTTGTAACATGTCATTGTACAGTCATGCCAATTTTTTTAAAACAGAATACATGTTTGTCAGAACTAATAGCTGTAGAGCTAATCTTTGTAAATGTGTCGCCCTGATTTAGAGATACAAAAGCTTTGTAATGAGTCGAAGCATCGAAAAGGCACACAAAAATGAAGGCAAGACAACAAATTAGTCTAACCAATTTATCATGGCACAAAACAGAATGAGTGTAAATTTACTTTTGCACGACAATTTCTTTTTTCAAAAAAGGAATAGAACACCATACCTATGAGCATCTTCTTGCATTCAATTGAGGATCATTGAAAACCCTAGCTTCCTGAAGAATAACACCCTTTTCAATCCCCATAAACAGGAAATTAAATAGTCTGTTGTATTGTCATAGATTTCCAATATGAAAATGCCATTTCACCACTAAAACGCATGTTGAACAAAAAAATTGTTGCCTCCTAGACTTCTAAATGAAACAAAAAGGCGTATATATAACATGCAATGAGATGAGCTACCATAAAATACATAAGCTCGACAAAGTAAAATAATAAAAGTTGATGTTTTTCAACAATTTAAATCATAAACTTAAAAACTATGAACTTATCGTAGGAGGAATATCAATGGTTGAAATCTTTGTTAGAACTTATGATCAGCCACTTTATCTTGCTAAAGAATATGACAATTTTATCTATTAATTAACATCAATTTGACAGGAGAAAATTCAGAGACCTTAGAAGCTATGAGATCCAATTTTGCTCCTTTAGAGTTATGTATTGGTGAGGTGGGGTGTTTCTTCTGCTGAGTGGTACACGTGGTGTGCTAAAGAAAATGTGCAATCACACGTGTTATTAACAGGAAAGAGCAAGGAAATTTAGTGCAGTCCAACTCTAAAGTACACTTTATGTTGCCTTTTGTACTGTTTCTTGATGCAGCGTCCGTCTGTTTCAAACTGGCATTTTTAAATATTGGTAATAATTATTATCAAATAAAAGAGATAAACATGAGTAGAAAAAGTAGGCAAATATCCAAAAAGAAACAAAATAGGGAAGTGCAATTTAAGTGCAATACACGTATCTGTGTGAAAAGGCAAAAGCTTAAAAAAGTTAAATTGTAGATAGTACATCTCATGTAACATTTGGTACTACTATCTGGTGCAGTGTTCGTCCCAACCCAAGTCCCATTTCTAAATAAGGGTAATATAAAAAAAAAATAAAAAAAAAAATGTATATATATTCACACATTAGAAAAATGTGTACTTCATTGTTGCACGACACACGGTGATGGAGGGAGGAAAAGTATATTTTTTGCTTTTTTCACGTGTTTATATAGTTTACGTTTTGGTTTGTGCGAAGGGCTTCAATTCTTCTCTTTTTTTTGTTTTTGTCTTTTCGTTAATGTGTGCAAGGGCTTCAATTTTTTCTTTCAATTACTTTTTCAATATTATTTATTTATCTAATTAACAATTTTTTACATGACTTAATTCTTGATTTTTTTTATTTACTATATTTTATCAAGTGTTAATCTCAAATTGATACAAGTGCTGTGTGTATTGTATATCAATTATTGATCAGTATTAAACTTTGAACGACACATAAATATTAATAAAAACATATTTAAACAGTTTTTTTTTTTTAAAAAGTTTTAAAAATGATGAATATTATTATATCAAAGCTTTTGAATTTATAGGTTCATTCGAGTTTTTACCGACACTCACACTAAGTAAAGATAATTGAGTTAAAGCTACAACTTTTTTTTTTCTCAACTATATGGTATTAGATGATTTTTTTTATATAAAAGCTCAATTTTTAACGTGAAAAAACTCTTATTTTCTCAAAATTTTAGAGAACAAGGTTTTTTATTCCTAAAAGATGAACTACTTAGGTATATATCTTTAAAATTAGAATATCTAAAAGAAAATGTTGTTAAATATCCATGATTAATCAATTTGTTTACGCAAATCGAATAAATAAATAATTCAAATTATAACTCAAAAATTGAAGAAAACGGTTTGTTTAACCTATTTAGACGATGTGACACCCGTAACTTTCGAATTCTAGATCCTCCTCTATATTTGCTCAAAATTGTAAATCAAATTCAATGAACCTTTAATATCTTATTTAATTATTGAAATAAAGTGTCGCCTTAAAAGAGAATAATCTAAAGTTTAAAATAAATTTGTAAAAGAAAAAAATTGTAAAAGAATTTAATCAAAAAAAATTATTATGGCTTAGAAATAGGTCCTTCTCTAGTGGTTTGAAATTATGGTACAATTATGTCATCTGCTACAAGAATAAAATTATGTTATAAGGAAAACAAGAAAAATGCGTACTTAATTGTTGCACGACACGTGGTGGAGGGAGGAAAAGTAAAGTTTTTGTTTCTTTCACATGATTGCGTAGTTTATGGAGTACATGATTTGTGCGAAGGGCTTCAACTTTTTTTTTTTTTTTTGGTCTTCTTTATTAATGGGTGCAAAGACTTCAATTTTTTTCTATTACTTCTTCTTTATCTATTACTAGTTTAGAGTACGTGCTTTGCATCATTGCATGTGTGCATCAGGTTAATTAATATAATTTTTTAAGTTTAAAAACATTTTTAAAAAAGTGAGAGTGAAACTTTTCGACCATAATCAAATCTTATACAATATTTTTGCTATTTTTAATTTTTAAAAGTTGTACCAAAATTAGCGTATGTTTTTGTGATTGAAATTATAATTTACTAATGTCTCATGCAGGGGCGGCTCAACGTGACTAGGGGCCTAAAGCGAAATTTCAATTCGGGGCCTAAATATAATCAAACCTCATATACATATTTATTCAAAATTTATTTTTCTTACACTATTTAGATGAAAATTATTAGTATTTTAATATTATTTTTTAGTTATTAGTTTCAGGTAAAATTTTATCAACTCAACATTGAAAAACATCATTTTAGTGAGACAATTATTATATGAATTGTTAACATAATTATACAAGTAATAAGTTGATAAATATTAAATAGAGATAAGATTTAGAACCATAGAATTTGACGTAAGAAGTTGATGACTTGGTATACCCCATTTTAATATGATTGTAGTAATGCTTGAGACTAAAATTTAAAACGAAATAAAAAAAAAATTGTAATTCACTTTGTTCAACACTTTTCACTATTAATTCTTATTTTTAACAAAGTACAAAAGATGTTAAAGTGGGTAAATTAATATATTTTTTAAAAAATATATACTTTTTATCATAAATAATCAATTTTTTCTATAAAATTTTAACACATAATTTATTCTTGATAAAAATTTGGGACCCCTGAAATTTGGGGGCCTAAGGCAAAAGCCTTATTTCCCAAAGCATAGAGCCGGCACTGGTCTCATGCAAGAAAAAATTATATTTAAAAACGAAAAGAAAAACGTATACTTCATTTTGGCATGATACATGATGGTGGAGAGAGAGAAAATATATTTTTTGTTTCTTTCACGTGCGTGTGCAGTTAAACTTAATAGATTGTTTAACTTACATCATTACTTTTAAGGTTTTGAACTAAATTATCATTTTTCATAGATCAAAAATTATTTCAACTACACTATATATATGAAACACTATAATTGTCACTTTATTTATACATTAAGTACTATTTTAGTTACGTGGCATATATAAATGAATAAAGTAGATATTTTACTATACATTAAGCACTCTCTTGATTGCATAAATATATTAATATATATGAATAAAGTAGATATTTTACTATATATTAAGCACTCTCTTGATTGCATAAATATATTAATATATATTCACACACACGTTAGAAAAATGTGTACTACATTGTTGCATGACACACGATGGTAGAGGGAGAAAATATATAATTGTGTTTCTTTCACGTGATTATATGATTTACGTTTTGATTTGTGCGAAGGGGCTTCAACTCTTCTTTCTTTTTTGTTTTTGTCTTTTTCATTAATGTGTGCAACAACTTCATTTTTTTCTTTCCATTACTTCTTTTACATTTATTTATCTAATTAACTATTTTTTGCTTGACTTAATTCTTAATTTTTTTTATTTACTTTCTTTCATCAAGTGTTAATCTTTAATTGATATAAGTGTTGTGTGTATTGTATAACAATTACAGATCAGTGTTAAATTTTTAACGCGTAAATATTAATAAAAACACTTTTAAATAGTTTTTTTTTAAAAAAAGTTTTAAAGATGATGGATATTATTATGTTAGAACTTTTGAAATTAAAGGTTCTTTCGATCTTTTATCGACATCATTCTAAGTAAAAGTAATTGAGTTGAAGCTACAACTTTATATTTTTTTTCTGAACTATATATGGTATTAGATGATTTTTTTTATAAAGTTCAAATTTTTAACGTGGAAAATCTCTTGTTTTCTTAAAATTTTAGAGAATAAGGTCTCTTATTCCTAAAAAAACGAACTACTTAGGTATCTTTAAGATTAGAATATCTAAAAGAAAATGTTGCTAAATATGTATGTTTGATCAATTTGTTTATATCAATCGAAAAAATAAATAACTCGAATTATAATTCAAAATTGAAAAAAACTATCCGTTTATCCTATTTATACGATATAACACTCATTCCCTTCGAATCCTGGATCCTCCTCTATATTTCCTCAAAGTTGTCAATCAGATTCAATGAACCTTTAATATCTCACTTAATTATTGAAAGAAAGTGTCACCTTAAAAGACAATAGTCTCAAGTTCTAAAATAAATTTGTAAAAGAAAAAAAATTATAAAAGAATTTAATCAAAGAAATTATTCAGTGACTTAGGAATAGGTTCCTGTCTGGTGGTTTGAAATTATAATAATTTCTTGCTACAAGAACAAAATTATGATGATGAAAACAAGAAAAATGCATACTTCATTGCACGACACTCATGGTGGAGGGAGGAAAAGTATAGTTTTTGCTTCTTTCACGTGATTGTGTAGTTTACGCTTTGATTTGTGCAAAGAGCTTTTCATTAGTGCGTGAAAGGGCTTCAGTTTGTTTTTTTCATTACTTCTTCTTTATTTATTAAGTACTAGTTTAGAGTAAGATGATGTGCTAGCTCATAAAGAAAAACAAGACAGGATATCCAGAGACAACGAGTTGTTGACTCATATTATATGATGATAGTTAGATACTGTACGTACTGAAGTAGCTGCTGATTTTCAACTGACATACATGAAGATTAAAAGCTATATAAAAGAGTTCCATTAACTATGCCATTATCATATGGCTATAGGATAATTACCAAGCTGTTGAACTGTAGCATCTTAGACACACGTACGAGGCGTGTAGTGAAGAGGAGTCGTTATATCTTTGACATTGCACAATCCATCACATCCGCCACGAAATCTGCAATCAAAGTTTCAGATATATAAGAGCCAAAACTCCTCGAAAGGACAGAGTATAGCTTGAATTGGGCAAACATGTGGTAACTAATTTCCTTTGAGAAAGGAGAAAAGAGAGCTTAAATGTACCTGCATCTTCTTTAGTGAAACAAAGTGGAGGAGTAATTCTGAAGACATTTCCACGGAATCCACCCTTGCCAACCAGTACTCCCATATCTTTAAGTCGAATAGAAAAACTAAGTTAATACGTAAGGTGTAATTTAACGACTGGACAAAAGGATGATGATTTAAGAGAAAGTTACCTTTCATCTTGTCCATGATATGAAGAGTTTCAGCTTTAGCAGGAGTTTTCAGTTTGCGGTCAGTCACTAGTTCAACACCTAGAAGCAGTCCTCTTCCCCTCACATCACCAACAACTGCATAAACGTTATTGCAGAAGCTATAATCAATTGAAAGTGACAATGAAAGAAATGCAGTGGTTTCTCCCAAAAAAAAAAAAGATTTGATCATCCTCCTGTAGAGGTAATAATGATAAAGGTGAGAGGAGAAAAATATCTTACTTTCATGCTTATTTTTGATAGCCATAAGGCGCTCTTTCAAGTAGGAACCAACAACATGAGCATTTTCTTGAAGGTTTTCTTTTTCAATCACTCTAAGGACAGCAAGTCCTGCAGAAGTACAAACAGGATTTCCACCAAATGTGTTGAAATAATTACTATGGCACAAGACCTCTGCAATCTCAGGAGTCGTTACCACAGCTCCAAGGGGTATTCCATTTCCAATGCCCTAGAGAAAAACGAGGAAAAGATAAAAAAGATTAATTTTTGGCCGAATTATAATCAGGAGACGGATGTCTTCTTTTGTCATTGAGTATGTAAAATAGCAGATTGTCATTGTTGAAGAGACTGACTTTTGCCATTGTCACTATGTCGGGAACCACTCCTTGGTTCTCAAATCCCCAGAAGTGGCTTCCAGTGCGAGCAAATCCAGATTGAACCTCATCTGCAATACAAAGGCCTCCAGCTTTTCGTACAGCACTGTATGCAGCAGGCAAGTAACCTGGAGCCAATTCAACTATCCCACCAACACCCTACATTTAAAAGGAACATTATAGAGGATGATACACATGATGTTTTATGGAATTTAGATGGACAAGGTAACATCAGGGAAGAGTACCTGTATAGCTTCAGACATAAAAGCAGCAACCCTTCCAGATGTTCCAAATTGAATAAGATCTTCAACATCCTTCGCATACTTCTCACCATCAGAACCGAAAACACCTCTGTATGGATCAGGGTTTATGGCATGATGCACTCCACTCTGATCAGCAAAGTAAATAGTAAGTGAACAAGAGACAGAGTAATAAGCATAACAAGGTTTTGTACATTATAGCACCCTCATAAGCTACCTAGCAACACTACTGCAGATTTCCTAATACTCCAGTTGTTATAGATAATCAAATACAACTTTAGAATGGATAAAAACATTAAAGTTTTATTTAGTGGCTATTTTTTCCGCTGCACTCTACATTTCCACTGAATATCAGATCTAACAAAGGAGAAAATGCAACATAATAAGACTGTAACTTCTTAATGATGATAAGATACCAAGTAAAACACAGAGCATTCCATTAACCCCTTTAATGTAACTTCATAATAGTCATATGAATGGTTGCATCAAGCAAACACAGAGGAATAACATTGCAGAATACGAAGTTGTACCTGTACTACATTGAATTTCCATACGCTTTGCCCAGTGGTGCTCATAGTGGCAGCTGCGTTTCCATGGTAAGCATTCCTTAGAGAAATGATATCATGACAACCGGTGTATAATCTTGCCATCATAATTGCTAACTCATTTGCCTCAGTCCCGGAATTGGTGAAGAACACAACCTGGAAAAGCAATCATATGTCACGATCAGATTGTAGACATGGATTTAACGTATAAACAATAGCATTGCAAAGTACTTTTACACTATCAGTGTATCCATTATAGAAGATAACCTGCCTAATTTTCTAGGCTGCTGATTTCACTTTTTATGGTTACAAGTATTGTGCATATAAGTTAATGTTTAAACTCATTTGTAATTTTCCAAGATACTGACCGCATTTCTTATGGATGGTCTGGACAGTTACATGGATTGTGTATAGAAGTTAAACTTTGTAGGCATAACTTGATATGGTGCTCTAGATAATAAACCAGAGAGTAAAGAACTACCTTGAGATCACCAGGTAACTTAGAAGCAAGTGCCTCAGCAAAATCAGTAATTGCGTTATTGAGGTATAAGATAGTCGAGTGCTGTAAGCGTTTGGTTTGATTTACGATGGCCTCTACCACATCAGGGTGGCAGTGTCCACAAGATACAGTTGCAATTCCTCCAAATGCATCAAGATATCGACGTCCATTGCTGTCAAATAAGTATTGCATCTTTCCATGTACCAAATGCAGCTGTACATAATAACCACAATCACATTCCCAATCTAAAGATTAATAGTACCAAAATGAAATTACAGAATACCGAATCAGGTAATTCTCAAACTAGAGCTAACCTCTACTGAATCTGAAGATGAAACTTTATACTGCTACAAAATGAACATAAAACAGACCTCAAGGTAGTTTGCTGGATTCAACTCTAAGCCTCACAATATTTACTAAGACTTTCTTGCGTCGACAATTCAGCATCAGACAACTTGTACTACTTTTTATTTTCATTTTTGTATAATATTTCCAATACCTGTTTTAGATTAAGACATACGGATTCCAGCATCGAAATAATACTTAAACTTGTCTCCATCCGTCTCAGATTATGTGTCATGTTTCTCTCTTACATGCCCCTTAAGAAAATATTAATTAGGAGGAGTTTTGACTATTTCATCCTTATTCATTATCTTAATATATAGTCTCTCTTCATTAAACATACTTTATCTATGTGTCATTTCCCCATAATTGAGTTGTTTGTAGTATTCAAGAACAATTACTCTTAAGGGGAAAATGGGAAAAGAAAAATGAATTTTTATCTAAACTCTGAAATGACAAATAATTTGAGACTAACTATTTTATAGATCAGCAACAACATATCAACGGATAATTTGAAGAGACAGAGCACGTAATTAGATACAGCTAATTAGAAGTGAAAAGAAAGACGACAATGAAAAGAAAAAAAAAGGTTAAAGGGATCAAGTCACGTTAACTCCGCAGAAACACGACGAAAATCAATAATTGGTTAGATAACATTAAATAATCATCCCAGTGCCACCAAAATCATTCAAAACACTATTAATTACGTCTCAATCTCAATTTTAACTCTTCTTTTAGTTTTCGATCCGGTGTTCGGCAGAGCCCGGACTAAATCCTGATCAGGGCACTGCAGACAGGATTTACTCTGTGCCAGAGCTCAAACGCGAAACGCTAGTCAAGGATGAAGCAGTTTCACCACTTTACACAACCCAATTATTCTCAATTTTAACTTAAGCCCCACTTAATTATACTACAAATTCTATCTTTTTTTAATTCTTCACTAAACAATCAGCTAATTAGTTAAAAGGAACTCACCGGATTTTTTTCATAGAAGTAAAACATAGAAGGGCTAAGAAACTCCTTCCGTTTGCTCAAAATTTCATCGGCGGAGGGTCCATTGTACGGCGGCGGAGAGTAGTCGAAGTGAGGCATCTGAGGATTGATGATCATATCATCGTCCTTTTGGGATGCTAAGCCAAATTGAGAATAACAACGCTGCGATAAACCTCGCAACTCTCCTACCCATTTTGCCCTTGCTGTTACAAACCTCTGCATGTTGACGGTGACGACCGGAAGCCGGAGAATTTTTTTGCTGCTGCCGGCGATGGTCTGAGAAAAAGAAGACGAGTAGAAAGAATTAGTGTTGAAATAGAATGAAATTGGAACGTCGCTCACATGTATATAAAGGGTGGGTTTGATATGAAAGATTTTAAAGTGTCTTTATCTTATAGTATAATCTCAAAATAAAATAAAATACTCCTTCTTATCTTTACTTACTTATATAAGTACAATGTATTAAAGCTAGTTATTAATTTTATTTGACTAATTTGGAAAATTAATAAATAATTTATTATTTTATATCTATTTCATCATTACTATTAAATAGTATTTATTTTCAATATTTAAATAATTTATAATTAATAAAAATGATATAGAAAAATTATTCCTTTATTAAATATGCTATTTTCGTTAATGTTTTATATGCATACATATGTATTTTATGATATATACATTTATGATTGATTTTCATGTATATTAAAATATGCTATTTTCGTTAATGTTTTATATGTCAAGTTGATAATGAATTAATGTTATCGTGTATTGGTAATATACTCAATTAATAAAAAAATGTTTAGTTATATTTTTTTCGTTTAAGTTTTGGGTCATATTTGACACGTGTATTCAAAATATGTACTTGCAAATTAAAATAATTAAATTCGGTGGCTAGTTTGAATTTTAATTACCTTGTGAAACAAATCAAACTTTCGATTATTAATTTAGGAACAATTGTATATTATTATAGCATTATTATTACTTAACAATGCATGAACATTGGTTGGGTTGATTGCTAATAATTATTTGGAATAATATCCAAAGTACATTCAGAGTCTAGTCAGATATAATTTTGGTTACGTTCCCTTTACGTAATTTCAATTAATGCTTACTTGTATTGCTGGAAATAATATTGTACTATATTAGAATTGTATTTAGTTAGGTACTTATTAGTAGTATGTTTTTGAGAAATTTATTTGGTACTCATAATTTGTTAGTAGCAAATTACTTGGAACTTATAATTTCTTTGCGTGTTTTAAAGAAATTTAACCTCCTCATTATTGTCAAGATATACGAGTTATTATCTCTTATGATAAAACGGAAAAAAATGATTCTATAACCGGGACAATGCAAATCAAATAACGGAACAAATTATACACAACAGACACTTGGCATTCTTTTGAAAGAATGATGCAAAAAAAATAAATCAGAAATCAGTGAGAGTTTTTCAGATTTTCTATGTATGTAAAATTGAGGCCAAACATATGAATTTATGGTCAATAAAAGATAACATAAATATGTATTGTTATTATTAAGCCTTATCAAAAAGGTTATAATATCTTCAAAGTGAAAAGATGTTTGTGGCTTTAGGATGAGGTCACAATAAAATGTAAACATGTGATGGTTGATTGAAAAGAACACATCTTTTTATCTTTTTAGATATTGAGGAGAGAAAAAACTAATTTATACTTTATTAGCAAATATGATTGAGGTAACATATGATATGTTTCTTATTAGGGTGTTCACGGGTTGGTTTGAATCAGTTATTGGTTAAAATTTAAACCTAATCAATTATTTTATTTTTATCAAAATCAAACCAAATAATATATACATTTATTGCTTTGAGTGTTATCAGGTTTGATTCAGTTATTAACCATACACAAAAATAAAATAAATTTTTTATTCAAAACGTAAAAAAAGTTATAACAATCCATTCAAAACGAAAAATAGTTAGAATGACTGACATTACAAAACTTTCAATTACTAAATTTACTATGAATAAAACTTCAAAAATCACTAGCTTGGCCTAGAAAGTAGAGATTATGACATTTTTAGTCCCACAAAGAATTTTTATAGACACTCATATACATGAAACCAATAAGATAAATTTCACCTTGGACATTTTTGCTTTCATAAGTAAATTATACTCCTTCCGTCCAACAATAGTTGTCTACTATACTATTTTGGGATATCCAATAATATTTGTCCACTTTATAAAATCAATGGATAATTTTACACTTAGTTCCTAATTTACACTTATCATTAATTATAGTTATTTCTCTATTTCATTTTACAAGACATGTATTTATTATATTCAAAGGATGATATATTAAAACTATCCATCTATTTATAGTTTCTTAAGAAAGGTGCAAAATCAATACTAGACAAGTATTATTGGATAGATGAAGTAATAAATAAATTTTGATAAAAACATATACAAGATCTTTAAAATTATTTATAAAAACAATTTTTATGTATTGTATATAATTTATCGGCTCAGTACAGTTATTTCTTCGATTTTTTTGAGTAAAATCACAACCAAACAAAATACTATTGATTTTAAAAAATCTAAAACCAAACCAAAGCAAATCCAATTAATCAATTTATTTAATCGATTTACTTCATTTTTTTAATCTAAACCAATTTTTATCCAAATCGTCAATACCCCTACTTCTTACCTAGCAAAACTCTATATAAGAATGAGAGTATATCCGCATATGAGTTGTGGTCGAGTTCACGAGTTGGATTGTATCGTTTCTTTTTAATTGAATTTATATTTTTTAATTAAAAATTTAAAAAATAAAAAAGAGTAAAAGATTAATATCCATTAGATATGGATTACTTTTAAAATTGAATTTGTATTAATTAAATTTTAAAACTATATGAATAAAATATTATCCAATAATTTTTTTCTCCATTCTCCTATATAAGACAACTTGCCTCCATTTTTCATTCGCATCTAAAATCTCAACACCTTCTTTTAAAAAAAAAAAGAATCTTATACATGTAGATTTGAATTAGTTTGAGATGTAAAGTGAGTCTCGAATATCAAATGAAAAATCGAAAAAAGATATTTTTCTATTTATTTTTACTTTTTCATTTTAGATTTTACATGTCTTTTATAAAATAATGACTAATGTAAGTATTTTATTTTTATATTTATATTAATTAATTAACGCATTGTTTTAGGTCTTAGAAAAAAATTTGGAATAAATAATTAATGTCGAGGGTAAAATAAGAAAAAAGTAATTGTCCTTTTTATTGGAAAAATTATGATCAATGCCATACATTTATAGTATATTACACTCCGTAGCTATAGATTCAGGTATTTATAATTCACGGCCACAGTCTCTTAAATTTTGCTATTCGGTTCCTAATTGTATAAATCCAGAATTTGTATAATTCGAATCCAGATTGTGTATCTGCTTACCCTAGCTATTTGTATACGATTCATTGATGCATTTGATTTGTATAAGTTATGAAAAAATCATGTTAAATTACCCTGTTTGAATATTGACAAGCGAAATACACAAATGAAGTTCTGAAAAATTCCTATGGCAAATGAAATATATAAACGAGAATTTATATATACTTACCCTATTTGTATATTGACAAGTGAAATATACAAATTGACATATCCTAGAAAACGAAACTATAGCTATAAAGCGTAATTAAGTAAATTGTAGCTATGGAAGTAATTAATTAAGTTTAATCTCTATGCTATTTATGAAATTTTCTCTTATATATATATATTAAAAGTGACAAACAAAAGTGAAAATCTATTTTTGAAATAAGGAACAAGTAAAAGTGAACGAAAAGAGTATACTTGGGGGTCTTTTTGACACGCAATATGTAATCATGATTTGAAATCAGCTTGATTTAAAGTTGAAGTTTTGTTTGGATATGCAATTTGAATTTTTTAAATTGTATTTTTTCTCATACATTAAAACCCCACATGTTATGAAAACTATCAAAATTTCCTCAATTGTTTTACAATCTGATTACCAAATGATCAAACCATACTACTTAAAAAATATATTTAAATATCTTAAGGCACCCCATTAATAAATCACATATCTACATGTTTTGTTTATTTATAAATAAATATTTATAATGAACACAAACTTCCAAATACACATAATTTTATAAAGACCGACTAGTCACCAATAATAATTATTCTTTAATATACTCATTTCACATGGTATATACAATTTCTACAGGTCAAGCATGAGGTTTGTGTTTTCTTTCAAGATATTTATGAATTAAAATAATGATTTGAGATTTAAAATCTTCATATCACATATCAAACTTAATTAAGTTAATAAAAAGTTACTCAGTGCACATATTGTAGCACTTGCACTTAATATGGTTGCTTTTTATTATTGCTTATCAATGTCTGAGAATTCAGATGCTTTTCTATATATAGTGCAGGTCCATTTGAAGTATAATTAAATGAGTTGGAACCCCATATACCTCAAATTGGGATGAGTAAATTATTGAAACATATAGGGGAAAAGGGAGGAGGGATAGGTGAGGCAAAAAAGACCAAATGGAAGGTATCTCCTATAAGAAGTACTCCATACAATTAGGTAGTGATAGAATAGCACATGCATTTATTTTTGTTTTGATACTTGTCATTATTTGATTATTGCACATTCCCCAACACCAATTCACTCCTTCATTTGTCAATTTCTTTGTTTTCTACCCGATATTAGATATCTGGAGTTCCGCTATATCAGTTTCGCGCTGGGTAGGACTCTATTTGAAGGGTAGTGCTCTCTATCAAGGAATTTTTATGCTCAAAGGTTTAAATTTGAAACCTCTAATTAAGAGAAAGACATAATACATAACACATGATCCTTAACTTGATTTTAGCAGATAACTATGCCCTTTAACTTTGGGTGTGTACAAGTAGACGCTTAAACTGTATTAAATTAAACAAGTAGACATACGTGTCCTACATGCATAATACACGTAGGACACAAAATTGCTATTAGGGTGCCATGTAGGACAAATGTTTCTATTTGTTCAATTTTATACAAGTTTATGTGTCTACTTGTGCACACCCAAAATTAAAAATCATAATTATCAGCTAACGCTAAATCAAAGATCATGTTTATGTATAATGCCTTTTAGAAAAGTAGCTTCATTCACTGCACCATACTTGTTGTACTTTAATGGTTCTTTACTTGTCAATTGACATGTTGTCGCCTAGCTAAAAGTTCCATATCAAGATACTCCATTTTTACTTTGATACTCTGTGAATCTATGTTGGAGTGAGTGAAGTATTATATAAAAAAATATTAATATGCCTAAGTTAGCGGGGAGTTAGAATTTTAGATTCTTGAAAATACAGCTTACAGTAACTCATAAATTATTACACATATTAAGTGAGTTTTTTAAAAAATATAAAAAATGTAAGAGTTAGAGTTAAAATTATTAAATTTTATCCAAGTTGTAGGCAAAGCTCTAGTTCGCCCATGAGAAATACTTACTTGCACAATCATAATATTTATCACGAATAACTGAAAATAAGAGGAAAACACACTAATTCAATCATGATTACGTGATGAAATTTATATAAAATTACGTATTATAGCATATAATTATTAATTTGGTGCACGCATCGCACTCTATATTTTTACCATTCTCGCTAAAAACTAGAAGTTTTCTTGTTCAACTCCTCCAAAAATAATAAATAAATAGAACGGACTAAACAATAAGATTAAAAAAAAAAGAAGCACTTAGCATATATGCCAATTATTACTCTCTTCCTTTCAAATTATTTATTTTATTTACCTCTTTAGTTCGTATAAACAAAATGTCTCTTTTTATTTTTTAAATATTTCAATTTCAACTTATATGTGATATTTTATTTAATAAAGAAGTATTGAAAACATTTCTAAATTTAGCGTGAATTATTAGTTTCATTTCTGAACTATTGATAGCCTTAAAAATACCTCTTTACTTGACTAATTGAATTTAAATACACCCAATCTTACTATATGAGTAAAATACATTCCTAAATTCTCACCAAGTATGATATGTTTTCAACACTTCTCTCGCCTTTTTATAATGAGTTTCATGCTCCTATAAGAGTTTGAGATCACTTGTTATGTCATGTGGCAGACTAGGGGTGTATCTAAGTTTAGTTAATCAAGTAGAGAGGTGCTTTTAAGACTGTCAATAATTTGGGAACAAAACTAATAATTTACATCAAGTTCAGAGGTGGTTTCAATATTTCTCTTTATTTAATATTATAAAATTAAAAAATATTTTAGTACCATCTATATCTTCGAAAGTTTTTCTAACTTCTTAAAATTCTATTTCAGATCAAAATCAGACAAACAAATTAAAACGATGAAAACATTAATGGTTAGCAATCTTTCTAATGTATCTGCCCGTTTCTCTTAACCACCTTCAAAGATGAAACATAATCTAGCCAATTTTAAAGCAAAGCATGCAGGGTAACCTTGTTATCACTATCAAATATACACTCACTATGATATGATATTTTATTATATATTATTGTGTTCGATTATAATGGCAATAATGCTAGAGATCGACACATTAATCATTTAATTTAATTGGGTTATGTTGTATACAATTAATTATCTTAATTATAGCTAAGAAGAACCAATCAACCACATCACAAAGTTCAATAATATATACTAGGAAATAACGTTACCAACACCACTAAGGAGATGACGTTCTTATCATCTTATGTGTTCATGTCTACTTCCACCCAAACTTGCTGGTTGGCTGTTGCTTTAACAAGTTGTACATTATTAGTATTGATAATTGCAGTGAGACAGATAAATTTTTTACATATTTAATTAGAAATCTCGAATTTGAAATTCAGTTTCTCCTAGCTATGAAGTACTTATATGTTATTTCCTCTTTAATAAATGTTATGCATACGATTTAAAGTTTATGAATTTTTATAACTATCTCAAGTGCTTTATGATAATAATTAAATCTACAATCACATATCTATAAATTTCTTAATAAAAATATAAGATCTAAGCAAAAGCCTACACATTTTTTGTGAACTCATAAACTATGCTCTAGATAATTCATTACTGGCCTTACAACGCGAATCTGATTAATCATATAGACAAAATCAAAATTTATATTTTAAGCTTATGAGGTTTATGCACTATTAAAAAATTGCTATTTTCACTTAAAAATGTACTTCAATAGCTATTTTCACATATATTTTGATTGAATCGGTGAGAAAAGAAAAAAAGTAGTAATACTTTCATACAAAAAAATCAAGAAGGTTTTCACTATTTGAGTGAGAATCTATTTCTCACCAACATTTTTCCTGTGAGCTGATTTTGTGAAAAATGAGTGGGAAAATCATTTCCTATAGCACAAATTCTTCATTGATTCGATGAGATTTTTTTTAAAAATTTCAAGTAGTGATATTAATTAAGTATTGATTTAATTCTAAAAATATGTACACATATTTAATTGAATTTTGAGTAAAAGTTATTAAGTTCATACAAAATTCTACATCTAAATAATTAGACGCCAAAATAATTACGAGTTATCGAGTATATATAAAAAAAAATAAAAAATTTACACATTATAGAATCATCCGCCCGTATGGATTCCCAATAACTTTCACAAATTATTTTTAAACTTTGGATCTAACTAATATATGAAGCACCAAGTTCAATCGATTGGTGTTCTTTGTTTAATTTAAAACTTCCAAATTAAAAAATTAAGTTGAACTGATTTCCACCAACTTTTAAGTCACCACTCACTTAAATATTCTTCTTTATGCTGATAAGGCTGAGTTAATCATATACTTTCTTAATAATAGCTGTCCCATTAAGTTTTGTTTAATTTAAGAGTGAAAATGTGAACTCGTGTCGCAAATAAAGAAAAATAAAAATGAAAGTTTAAAGTATATATGTACCAAAATACATTATTAAATTTGATTCGAATTATTGATTTCATTTTCAAAATTATTGTTGGAAAATTTTTATATCTATTAGTCTTACTGACAACATTCATTTGTTTTCTCAAAATATAACCGATTGCAAAACATTTAAAAATTTGATAGAATTAATAAATATTGTCTTTATAAATAATTATATTAGGCAAAATACGGAAACATGTGCTTTAATGTGGCCTTATTTAATATAAATGTATTCAAATTTTGAATGTGCACAACTAAAAAATTTGACATGATTTTTTTCTTATATAAATTTTCCTCAAGTACTTGTGAAAAAACAGTGATTGACTTCTCGCACTTTTCTTTGCTGAGTTTTATAGTATTTAAAATTTTTACTAAGAAAGCTTGTTGAATCATAAAAGATACATATTTATAGGCGAAAAATCTTTATGAACATTGCATTTGACACACCTCAAGCTACAATTATTTTGTTGTGATTTTTGATATTTTTCAATAACTACGCCTTGTCTTCAGTGGCGGAGCCACATTACAGGGTGAGAAAAATTATATTATTTATACATGGTTAAAATACTTTTTTAGGTATATAGTAGATGTCGAACCCCTTTCGGTTATGTCGTGTGCCTATTTTTTCAGATTTTGAACTCCCTTGTTGAAAATCCTGACTCCTCCACTACTTGTACTTCCTCTGTCCCTATTTACTTGTTCACTTTTCCTTTTATAGTTGTCCCTAATTACTTGTCCATTTTGACAAATCAAGAAAGGACAATTTTTTTTTCATATTATACCCTCAATTAATTACTTTGAAAAAGGTAGAACCTTTTGAAAATATTAAATTTTTTATTCATTTACTTCATAATTAATAGGGGTAAAATGATAAACTCACTATGTCAATAATTATTTTTTAATAGGTGTGTTAATTCAAAAGTGAACAAGTAATTAGAGGGAGAGGGAGTATTAATTACCCTGATAAACTTGACTATTTTGATACTTAGCTTTTACCCCCTGAAAGTTGATGTGACATGGAGTGTGAATATATGCTCTTTTTTATTTGATAACCTCATTTTCAGATTATTTTTTTTTGAAAAAATCGTAGTAAGTGTTATACAAAATGGGATAAAAAATGAATATTTTGTATATTATTTTAAAAATATAATTATATCTTCACGTTTGGTATAAAGACGACATGTAGATCATAATTTTTTGTAAGGAATATAAAAAAGAGTTAATCCAGGAAATTGGTACATAATGCATCATAGAGTTAGGTGAGTTTGTTTTCTTCTTGGTATAATTGGAGTTTTTTTAAAATTTTATTTGCAAAGCCAATAGAACAAAAACAGCTCTTTTGGAAGTATCACGTGGAAGTAAGATAGAGTTTCCTCACCAACCAGGCAATAGTACTTATCCAATGTCTTCCTCATAAACTTCATTACATGTGAACGACAGAGAAATATCGAAGACGGATAAAATTTCTTCTTTCTTAATTACGTATTTGAAGTTTTAGGTGAATTTTAAATATGAAAAAATATGTTATGGAGTGCTCCCTCTTATGAATGAGTCTTATGGCGTGAATTTGGATTACAAGACTTTTAATGTGCATGCTAAACATCAAGTGAAAAATAAATAATAATAGCCAAAAGACAAATAGACCACAAGACACCGCTTAATTCAACTATGGTTTGGTAATTAAGGGTGTATTTGGTATGAAGGAAATTGTTTTCCATGAAAAATATTTTCCTAGAAAATGTTTTCCTGGAAAATAAGTAGATTTTTGACTTACTTTCTCATGTTTGGTTGGTGAGTAGAAAATATTTGTAGTGTTTGATTTATGAATGAAAAATGTTTTTGAGAAATATTTTTTATTTTTACTAGAGTAGAAAATAGTTTTTGAAATTGAAAATATTTTTTAAAAACAAACTTAATTTTTTTTGGAGGGGGTGGGGGGCTGGCAGGGGGGGGGGGAAGGGTCGAGGGTAGGGTGAAAAAAAGAATTGAAGTTGAAAATATTTTTTAAAAACAAACTCAAATTTGTTTTTTTTGGGGGGGGGGGGGTGGTCGAGGATCGGGATGAAAAAATAAAATTTTGAAGTTGAAAATATTTTTTAAAAACAAACTTAAATTTTTTTTGGGGGTAGGGTGGGGTAGGGGGGTTGGTGGAGGGAAGGTCGAGGATAAGGGTGAAAAAATAAAAATTTGAAGTTGAAAATACTTTTTAAAAACAAACTTAAATTTTCTTTAAGGGGATGGGGGATGCTGGTAGGGGGGCTGATGGGAGGCGAGGGTAGGGGTAGAGGGGTAAAAAAATAAAAAATTGAAATTATAAATATCTTTTAAAAACAACTTTTAATATTTTTATGAGAGGGGGGGGGGTGGTAGGGGGCTGGGGGTAGGGGTGAGGGTGGGGTAAAAAAATTGAATTTAAAAACATTTTTTAAAAATAGGCTTTAAAAATACTTTTTTGGGGGTGGTTGTGGGGGGGGGGGGGAGGGGAGGGGGCTGGTTTGAGGGTAGAGACAAAATAAATTGATTTTTTCAACAAAAAAAATTGTAATTTGAAGTTGGAAGAGAGTTTTGGCAAATGTTTTCCTTAGGTTTTTAAGGGAAGTCATTTTCCTTAAATTTGAGGAAAATGAGTTGATTTGGAAAAACATTTTCCAAAATATTTAATCAAACCAAACATGAGAAAATTGAAAAACATTTTCCGGATAATATTTTCCTTCATACCAAACACACCCTAAATGGAAAACAATTCAATTTAGCGGGCTAATTAAGAGTATAAATACTACTAGTATTTGTTTTTGGCGTCATCATTTAAATTAGGGAAAATGGTCTGATATACCCCTCAACTTTGTCATTTGGAGCTGATATGTCCCTCGTTATGAAAATGGCTCATATAAACGCTTACCGTTATACAAACGACTCACATATACCCCTACCGTTACAAAATGAGCTCACATGTACCCTTCATTTGACGGGAGTGAAAAAATTAGTTTTAAATTTATATATTTAACCTTTATTTTAAAAAAAAATCATTTAGGGGTATATATGATCCTTCTAGCAAAGTTCAAGGTATATTTCAGTCTTTTCATACATAAATTATTTTTTTGACTTCTTTGATTATCATTATTTGAGTTTCTTATTCTTATTTTTCTTTTCTTTTATTCCTTAATGTAAGAAAAAAATTTAGAACAATTTTTTTTTGGCTATATTATAATTGACTTATGTATGTTACTATTTTTGAAACTAAAAAAAGAAGACCAAAATAAAAGGACAAAATCATGAACGTACAGCAATAAGGAGAAAACAAGAGTGAAAGGATTCACAAATTCCTCCGTTGCTTCTGTTGCATTTATATGGATCCCATTTATATTGAGTGGCATACCATCAATTTTTTGTTGGGAATTTCTATCAATTTAACTGGATATAACAAACTACTTTATTTTTCAAAGCATAAAACTTAAGTTCTTTAAAAATTAAGGTATACGACTTGTATATTTAATAAGTATATCATGCCAAAATACTAGGAGGATTGAAAGAAGGAATCAACATTATAAAGTCCACTTAACTGTTGTCAATATTATGAGTTGATAAAAATAATAACATGTGGTTTAAGCCAGAATTAAACTGCGGTCGCGTGGGTGATCACGCACGCTTGTACCAGCAGTACTAACTGCATTTTATGCTTTTCACGAGGATACTCTTGTTTATATTTTAGTTTTTTCCAATTTTTCAAAATAGATATTTATATATACATGATTTTTCCCGAAGTTAACAGGTGCACGTGCACCCATCTTTACATGTAGGTCCGCCTTTGTATACAATCCTAAATTGGTTCATAGTAATATTCATGACTAATGTATTTGCTTGTGTTAGGTCTGTAGCATGCTTCCTCATGTACAAACTTTATTTTATAACTTGAATTTTCAATTCGACATTTGTCTTATGTATTAGTGGATATAATTTTTAATGGGCAAACTACATAAATTTTACTAGTTTATGTCTTAATTATTAAGATTTTCGATAGTCTTAAATATTACTTCCTCTACCATATTTCGTGTTTAGGATACATGAATCTGAATCCGCGAGATATATGTATCTACCAAATTTTAAAATCGAGATACATATTTATTTATTTAAATTAATTGTTTGTAACGGATTTCCTTAATTATAGGAGTTATTGAGGATTTTCAAAATTCATGGACAATTAAATTTGAAAATTTAAATTAATTAGATCTCTTAATATAAGGCGTAAATCAATGATTATATCTATGTTTAATTAATTTCATTTTATTATATTATTAATAAAAGACAAAAAACATGTATATCTTGGTCATGTAATTTGATTAATTTCAATTAATTACTCTTAAAATAATAAATTCATTAATTTGATGTATTTATTATCAATATATAATGTATCAAACCAACTAAACACTAGATACATGAGTATCATACAAGCACATTCATATGTATCATATAAGTATCTAGTATTAATTTCATGTATTTATTTATATGGTCTAATATTAATTTCATGTATCTATTTATATGATCTAATATTATTTCCTGTATCTTTTATATGTATAATTTGATGTATAAAGTATCAATTTCATATGTTATATCCAAAAACATGTATCTCATACAAATATGAAAATAGTTAGATACATTGTAATAACACAACAAATATATATGATAATATTAAGATACAGGATAGAAGATCATATACAACGACAAGAATCGAATACATGATAGAACAAATTATGTCAATACATGCGTAAATTTCTAGTAATACGTAAATCTCCAATTTATTCATTAGATACATACACACTTAATAAGATACACAGATAAAAACTAGATACATATAATCGTATCTAAATAATGTATCAAATACATCAATAAAGTGTCAAATACATGCGTAAATCTCCGCTTATTAAAACTTTTCGATTATGTTCGTGGCTGGTGATAGAATCTCACTGCGGCGGTGTTTGTTTCACCTTTTGATTGATCGGTGTTGCTCACTGTGCCTAGATTCGACAGGAGAAGTGACGCGAAATTTCTTGGTTGATCTATAGTATACAAAGTATGCAACCAATACTATCGTAAATGTCGAATTTGATAAATCTATTGGGATTGAAATTTCTGCTTACAATGATACCTATTATCTCTGCGCGCGAGAGGTGTCTCCTCTTGCGAGAAAAAAAGGTGGATTCGTGAGAAATTGGTTTGAGAGTGAGAAAATCAAAGACTAAGAATTTTATGTGTGTGTTGACAAGCTGTAGAGCATCCATTTTAATGGAGTACTGTTTCTTCTTAGTAAATTTTGACTCTTCAAGGGAAAAGGAAGAGGAAGAGGAAAAGTTAGAGTTTGAGTTTTACCCTAACTCATACTCTCTTAAAGAAATATATTTGTTTTTAATTAAAACACTAATTTTGGAGTTTAAATGTAAAGATAATTAATCAATCCTAGTTTTAAGGTATACGAATATTGATTGTATCTTCAATAATATATGGTATAAAATATTAAAAGTGGTAATATATGTAATTATTTAAAAGTAGAGATAAAATTAATATATATGGTAGTGATGTATGTATAACAAAGTAGTTTATCCATTTTTATTGCATGATATAACTCATATTATTTTTTATGTTTGTTGGACACAAAAAGAGTTATTATTATTTTTTGCATGCAGAAAACATGAAAATCAATGCTTATTTTTTTTTTTTATAGCAAAATGTTATTGTAAACCGTTGTTTTTCTTATGTTGGAAAATTTTATTTTGTGCCTCACTGATAATAATTGTGTGAGGTCCTTTTTGTCTCACAATTATGAATCCAAATTTTACATTTTTGGATTTACATATTTTGGGTCCACTGTGACAATATTACCCATTGTTTTTATAGGAATATAATGAAGAAGGAAAAAAAAATTCTCTCAAATATTCTAAATATTTCTCTCAATATTACCCATTAAAATATTAGACAACATTTTCTAGTGCTTTGGATGAACTATTTATATTAGACAACACTTTATAACTCTTTAAACCGTAGATAAACGTGAAATATTTAGAATCCCAATTACTATTGGAAGCTTCCATAAATGGACTATTTGTATATATTGGACAAAGTAAACAACAAGAATCAAATTCTTTCTTTCAATCACTCCCAATTATAAGCCTTCTCTTCATTCAAGCAAAATTTATGCAAACATAGTCCCATTTTTTCAAAAAATAAAAATTAACACAATAAATATGAGATTTAACCGTGTATTATTGCTCCAATATTTCTGGTTTATGCCTCGAATTAGCGATAATCTTGAAAACTTTCAAAATTCCTTTAAATATTATAACTCCCATCAGATTGTAATCATTGTCCAAGACCCAAATAAAATAAGCACAATGTGCAATAACTTGAATCATCGCAGCCATTATTGAACTCTGTGGACAAAATGTAATCATCTTAGATTTCTTATTGAAGGAAAACAGTGAAGTTTTTTGTAATATATAATGTTGAGTAATTCACTTGAAAAAGTGGGAAGGAGATAAGAAGATTTGAACTTAAATAAGCAATCACACAACGTATTTCTAAATCAATGCAATATTGAAATACATTATGAGTTTTGGTTATGGTTTACTCAAATTTTGCGCACACAAAATCTCCTCCACCTATTCTTTAGAACCTTCCTAATATCGTCATAACTTCAAAAGTGGTCAAACTTTTTCCACGCAAAACCTTCTCCCCTCCTTTTAGAATCAAGACTTCCATAACAATTTCAAATGTCAGCCCAATTTTTTCAACGCGGTCAAGGCCTCGATATGGAGGTGTCAAGACTTTTGCCGGAAAAGTTGCCAACTTACCAAGGCACAAGTTAGATACCTTCGATTAAGAAAACTGATAATAAGGAATATGCTAATATTCTACATGAATTTCTTAAATAGTGTTGATAAAAAATTTATAGCCATGCAAATGAAATATTCGACATGAATTTTTTAAATGATGTTGATAAAAAAGAGAAAGAAACTTCCACCAGAATTTTTTTCCCCGGAAAAATAGGACATAAGACTTTGTAGGTGGTGTCTAGAAAATGTGAATTTGTGAAAAAACTTTATTAATGAAATTAATTGATATAAATTTCACTCGTTTCTTCTCAGATACACATTTATATTATATAAATATCAAATGTCTAAATTTAATTTTCTTAACTAAGCATGTAACAACCATGATATATAACAAGTACTTCCTCCGTCCCATTTTATGTGAGGTAGTTTGACTCGGCACGGAGTTTAAGAAAGAAAGGAAGACTTTTAAAACTTGTGGTCCAAAATGAATGATAGAAATTTGTGTAGTTGTAAGTCATTTCATTAAGGGTAAAATAGACATTTTATAGTTAAATTGTTACTTAATATAGAAATATGTCATTCTTTTTGGGACGGACTAAAAAGGAAAGTAAGTCACAGGAGTGTTATTTATATTTTTCAAACTTTGATAAGATGATATCAAATTTGTAACATCTCGCACCTAGAAACGACTATAAAGAGTTTAAAATATGAAAATATTGATTTTTGGAAAGAATAAGGAAATCTGGAAATTTGTCCAAGTTAAGAAAGTGAGTTTTGGCCATTTTCAAACGGCCATAACTCCTAGCTCAAGATAAGTTAGGAACAGATCTTCAAAAAAGGCACAAAATCTGCAAAAAAAAGCACAAAATCTATCAAAAAAGGCACAAAATCTACTTCAAAATTGCATTAAAAACTGCTCAAATAATTGCAAAACATATGATCAAAAGTATGATAAAAATCTGCTCAAATTTGCACCAAAAACAGCACAAAGAGCTGCCACAAAATCTGCTACAAAAAAAGGCACAAAATAATCTTCCACAAAAGAGCTGCCACAAAATCTGCCACAAAAAAAGGCACAAAATCTTCCACAAAAGAGCTGCCACAAAATCTGCCACAAAAAAAAGGCACAAAATCTATCCACAATAGCACAAAATCTGCTTCAAAATTGCATTAAAAAATTGCCCAACAAAACAGCACAAAGAGCTGCCCCAAAAATTTGCTCAATTGCAACACAAACAATTATAGCAAATCTTCTTAATAGCAACACACACAACTGCATAAAATTTACCTTTTTTTAAAAAGCTTCACAAAATAAGGATCAGTCTTACAATGTTTGGTTAAAGAAGAGCAACACACACAACTTACATTAATGCATTTTGACTTGGCATCAATAAAGCTGCCATCCTTTCTTTTATGCAACTTCTTAAATATATCCCACGAATTTGGTGGACGACGTAGTTCTATTGCCTAAAAAACAGAGTTTAATATTAAAATAAGAGATAAGATTAGAAAAATATTATAGAAAGTGTTAAATTTGGTACCAATTTTATAGTATGCTCCACTGTTGATCTAGAACCACTGGTATGCTTGCTTGGACCAGTGCCTAGTCCACCAGTCTCACTACATCGATTTCGAGTGGCGATACGAGATTTATCCATCCATTCATCTGAGGCCCAATGCGTCTTCCAACTTCACCAAATATCCTCCAAAACAAAATTAGGTTTGACTGTACCTTTTCGCCAAATATACTTTTTCTTGGAGTATAAAGTGGATGCCACCTTATTCCATGTACGTTCCATTATAGAATTCTCAGTAGGATTCCACTGATATGATTTCTGGAAAAAAATTACTTGGTGAAATAAACACATAGAGACATATATTAAATAAATTACTTATAAATTTTAAATATAAAGCAATAGTTGCCAAAAATTCATGCCAATAAAATTTACGAGTTGATTGACTGACATCCTTCCATGAGTAGCCAGTAGCATCTTGTCGTTCCTTGAAAGTTTCTGTGATGGTCTTCGAGATAGAATGACCATTAGGAACGAATCTGAAATAAAATTAAAAATAAATAACACATTTCATAATACTTATATTAGAAAAAATTAGATCAAGTATACAAAAATATCTTTTCTTACTTTTCCGCTACAACTGAAATGACCAACCGAGCAGATGTTGATGAGCAAATAGGAGACCCAATAGAGACATCTGGAGTACTAGGAGTGGTTGGAGTACTAGGACCAGTAGGAGAACCAACATTTGATGATGGCGTATCACTCATCTTCTTAAATTTTAATTACTTAGACCTTGTACAATTGCAGCAACAAAGTTCTTGATAAAAAAATCAACTAGCATTCAAATTATATTAATTCATTTTGTATATATATATATAATATAAGATGCCCAACACAAATCACAAGATATAATAACAAAACTAAGAAAATGAAAATCGCTTGTAGCATAAAACAATACATTCAACTTTAGATTAATAGAAAAACTAAATTTAAAAACTTCAAGTGACATTAATCTCTACACTTTCTTCTCTTTTTGTTTTGATGTTCATATTCTTCTTTCCCTTCCTCGTTGTCATCCTCTTCCTCCTCCTCCTCATCATCATCCTCCTCATCCTCATCCTCATCCTCCTCCTCCCCGTCATCAACATTATCCTCATCCTCATCCTCATCATCATTGTCATTATCCTCATCATTTTCTTCTATCTCCCTCTCTTTCTCTTCCCTCTCTCCCTCCTCCTCCTCCATGTCAATAAAAACACCATCTGGATCATTCAATATATGAGGTGTTTCATCTTCACAAATATCAATTTCATGCATTTGACTGTTATCCTCTTGAAAAGCTAGATCATTCAGTGTATGATGTTTTTCTACTATGTTTGGAACATTTACAATTGAACGTGCCTTTATCTGACAAACAACTAACCAATCATTTTGTGTCCTTTTTACTGAAGGATAGGTTTCAAAATACACCTGAGAAGCTTGTACAACCATAATAAATGGCTCATATTTATTAAAAGTTCTTCTTCTGTTAACATCAACAAGATTATATTGTGGATGTACTCTTGTACCATGTTTTGGTGTTGGATCAAATCAAGAACATTTAAATAATACGGTTCGCTTAAATGGTAATGCATGATACTCTAGCTGCAGAATTTCTGTCAATATACCATAATAATCGATCTCATCTGCACTGTGACTAGAGCCCTTAATGCATATACCACTATTCATTGTAGATTTATTTGAACCGTATTCTTCAGTGTGAAATTTGTAACCATTTACAACATATCCATTAAAGGGTTGAACCTTATGCAGTGGCCCTTCTGCAAGATCTTTCATGAATTGATTGATAATGCCGGATGAAGAATCACGTGCCTGTTGACATTATAAGTAATTAGGCATACATTAAGATTATATTGAATTTACTGTATAGATTAATTTAGATCTATTAGTACTTACGTATTGATTAAACCAAGACACAAATTTTGTTTCAAGTTTAGCATCAATCTCGCTATCTTGAATACATGGTTGTATTTGTCTCAAGGTATCCTCAAAAATTCTGAAGAAAAAAAGCTAATTTATTTCAATAACTTCAAATGTAAATAATATGTATATCTAGATCATGGTAATTAACTTACTTTATATATGGTTTCACTTCATCACAAGTCAATAAAATATATGTCTGAGCTGCATGATATTCTCTATCATCTAACCTTCTTATTTTCTTTTTACCAAAACCACGACCAACATGCTTGAAAATAGACAACATTTCAGGATGGTCCTCTCCAACCCCACTATCATCCGCATTTCGTGGCACTTTTCTATATCTTGTCGAAATGTCTGACTTAAAGTAGTACGTACAAAGTGTTGATGATTCTTTAACCAAACATGCGTTGCGTATACAACCTTCAACTCTATTCTTATTTTTGATATCATACTTCATCCCATGTGTTGACACCCAATTTTGGACCTCCGCAATATATATTAATCATCTAGCTTCTTAAATTCCAAACGATTTGAAATAATTGAATTTATAAAATTTCAAAATATTTGCTAAGTTATTTTAAATAGTTTTGTCACATTTTATAATTTTTAAATAATATATATGTTTTAAATAATTATGTATATAATTAGTATATTTTATGAATATTCGAAATTCGTCTCAAAAGGATTTTAGTTTTAGTTAAATATCTTGTCAACTAATTTGGTTTAAGTAATAGTTTATATTTTTAAATTAATTAAGTTAATTATTTTATTTTGTTAAGATTAAGAAGCTCGTTAATGAATACTAATTCATTTTATATAATCTTTAGTCAGATTGAGTAATAAATTCAATTAGGCTAGATTGTTAATTTATTTGCCCAACCTTTTATTTGCAACTTTAGCCATTAATTTTACTCACCCCAAACCCATTTGGGACAAATCATTTTTGGGTCTTCCTTTAAATTTCCAGCGGCCCATCTCCTTCCCAGCCCAAAACTTTCAGCCCACTATCTCACACCATACAACAAACAACTCCAACCCACTTTCCAATTTTCAGCTACCCGGCCCAAGCTCATTTTTTTTTAAAACAAAATATCCAGCAACACAACAATACAATACATAGCAGCAACAAACCCACTCAAAAACAGTACCCCACCGCCCAACTTCATCTTCCCTGCTGAAAATCAGCGATTCCAACCGCACCCCGACCCCACTGCCCATACTCGTTTCCTTTCCAAACGACCAGCAAGCAACGTTCAAATCCCAGCAAATCCGGCGAGAAATTCACGAAATCGCCCATACCTTGCAGCAGTTGTCCCATCCTTTGTTTGAATTCTCAATGGATTCCCCCCCCCCCCCCCCCTCCCCCAAAACGATTCTTCTTCTATATATTCCATCTTTCAATCCCTGTTAAAATAAGAAAAAAAGGGAAAGATTTTTTAGGTCAAGTTTTTCCTTGGCAATAGTCATCTTACGCTTAAAATATTATACTTAGCTTTCGAATTCAAAGTTTCGAGAAGATCGTCACTCAAATTTTATTAGTTTGCCGTTCGTATTTGAATTGTGTGGTGGAAGAAATCACTGCTCTTAAGCTCACTTTGTTCTCAGTTTGTTGCCTCAAGAAAGGTAACCTCATTTTCTTCTTGCATTCTGTTTTTATATCATGTGTCATATGCCGAATCTTTGATGGAAATTATGTTGTTGAGAACATGTTATTTCTTCGTTTTAATCGTCCGCATCATTTTTTTTATTTCTTTTCTTATATTTTCTTTTTCATATGAATATCTAGTCTGTAAGCTGGAATCAAATATTAATGAAGTTTCTTTGGTTTAGATGTTAGTCGCCAAAATCTTGTTCCGAGGATAATTTAATCTCTGTTTTGCTTTGTTCAAAATAGCTTAAAACTGATTTGGTCCCGTTCGCTATCCGGTTTAGCCTCCAATAGTGTAATAAGAATGTGACCATAAGTCTTGGTCGTAAACTTTGGTGTTCTTCTTATTTTGAAGGATTCTTATTAATGCTAGCTTGAATTTGCATAGTAAGTATATCTAGCTTCTGTTTTTTTTTTTATTAGTTTGGGTGGTATATGTTTCTTAGGATCTCAACTCATGTCGGGACGCTTATAACTCTACCATTGTAATGTGACAATTTAACTAAGTTACTTTCCAGAAAATAACCCTCCCATCTTTGTCTAAAATATAAAATATATATGCTAATTTTTAACTTGTTGTTTATCTTAGTCATTTACTTGAATATTATCGTTCAACGGTACTATGGACATTGTTTTATGCCTATCATAGCTTGTTTGCTTGAATGAGAATGTTGCCTAGTTTTGATACTTGATGTAGTTGCTTTCTTCCTTTGCTCAAAATTAAATGAGCTTATTGGCTACTGCCTTCAGTTTGATCCTTTGGCATGACAAAATGGCAGTCTCAAGTCTCCATAAATAAATCTAGTTTTGTATGGTATGAGATGATGTTAGCTCTTTCATGTATCCTTGAATTGTGTTAATTAGTGTTTTAATTATTTTTTTTGTCATATATACACACATATATATAGGCCCGTGCCTTTGAAGTTCCTTGGTGACTTGTTTTGCATTGCTTTAGTATTAGTTTTATTACCCCCTATCTTGTATTGAAATTTATGACATTTGGGTCTCAATTTGGTCTCATAATGACTTGGGATGACATTTTTAGCTCAAAAAATATTTAAGTTGCTTTCATTCTAATTAAGTTATGTCCTAATTGCTCACTTATTTCACATACTAATTTGGCTCCTTTCTTTGTCGCATCAACCCCTCCCGAGTTCATGGTGGACTTATATACCTTGCATTTTGAGTTGAGCCATAAAAGCTTGATATCTGCTGTCTCTATTTCTCGAGTCGGCCCCCTACATGTTCGGAAGTTGTTACCAGCCCCAGAGACTTAACGTGCTGCTGGAAATTAATTCAAAAGTCCAAGAAATAGGCTGTATACATATTGTATACAGCAGTATACACTCATTATATAGCGAATTACAGGTCAAGAATGCGAAAATACAGAGATTAAGTAAAATAAAAGGGTTCGGAAGCAGGAGATACACGAAAAGAGATGATATACATGCTCATATACACTGATATACATGAGCTGTATACCAAAAACGGGTTTTGTCTAAACCCCAAAAAAGTAGCGAATTTGGCCCAAGAAAGGCCCAAATTCAATTTCTCCCTTACTATTTAATTATTTAATTGCGATTACTTATTATTTGTTGTTTAACTCTAACTTTAGAATTTTTAATTAACTTAGTTGAATTCCCCAAAAGACGAACTATTTATCTGAGTTGTTTTGTTTCTAACAAAACTTATTTTATCAGCTCTTGTATTTTCATTTATAATCTTTAGTCAATTTTTTTTTTATTAGTTTAAAATAGTTTTTCATAAACCAAAAAATGACTCAAATAAAAAATCAACTAATTTAAGTTTCGTTAAAAGTCTTATTACTTGTCTCTAATTCAAATATTTCAATTAAGGTCCCATTTTTCTTAAAAAATAAAAATCGCTCTTTGTTAAACTACTTTCTCAAAGTTAATCTAATAGTGTAAATTATTATTATAACTACTTACTTAGTTATTTTCTCAAAAAAGGTTAGTCAATTAATTAAAAAATGATTTTTATGCATTAATTTATTAAATTGGTTTAAATTATTATTTCATAATGAATAAAATAAATTCTAATTAATCTTGTTTTATTAATATTCTAATCACTTGTATTTCGAGTCAATTTTTCCATTTTGAATCCTTTTCTCTAAAAAATCAAAATAAAATGTGTCACTTATTTAATTATTTTCTCAAAATTAATCAAATATTGTAAATTATTATTTTTTATGTTAAATCATTATTTTCCTTAAAATAGTCAAATATATTTTTGTCAAGTTGTAGGTCAACCGTATGTTAGCGGGCAGTTCGAATGCTTAAACCCTTCTCGAAGTGTAAATTGAACTCCGAACCCCATTCGGTATTTTCAAATGATTTTTTCTGTTTAAATCTTTGAAAATTATAAGTTTTCGTAATTTCTAAAAAAATTAAGTGGCGACTCTTTCTAAGTATTTCTCAAATTGTTTTATACTTAGAACATTTCAAAAAGTGATTTTTCTAAGTACAGTAAAATTACGACAAATAGAAATGGCGATTCTGCTGGGGATTCAATTAGGTTATAACCATAATGACTTGACTCTCTTTGACTATTTGCTAATATTTGTTGAATTGTTTTATCTCAAATGCGCCTTATTTGCTTAAATTGTGATATCAACTGTCATTGCATGCATATCATTTATTCCGTCAAATGACTCTTTTTTTTCTTTTCACTTAAAAGACGATTATGCGGGCCGCAGTCATTCGTTAACCAAATTATTCTCGGGACACCCTGACAAATGTAGTTGGCTACTAGATAGTCAACGGTTGTTAATTGTCTCAGCCCAAGTAGTTCGTTTGGGTCACCAATCCACTTTAAAGAAAACTCACTCTTAGTCATACCAGGATAGAGCAAGATCAAATCCCTGAAATTTAGCGCATTGGCCTAAGATGAGCCAATACCCAAGGCGTGTCGGGTCCATTAGAAAGACCACCTTGAGTCCAAAGGGCCCACGGCCCAAGCGGACGCTCATACTTACGTGTTTGAAGGATGTATGCGCTATTTGACAAAGTTTTGTGTCTTGGGTTTGGGGGGTGGTATCTAATTATTTGTATATTTTGTAGATGGCTAAGCAACACTTGAGTTTCAAAATGGTCACCGAGACACCAAACCTCCTCCGTGTATGGTTGTACAATCTCAATGCATATCAGAAAAGAGAACTCTCCATTCACTTAGGTCACCTCCCGTCAATAATGAATCTCAGAGTCTGGCCTAAGTTTATTGAGGTGATCACTCGATTTTGGGACGATGAGAGGATGGTGTTTCGCTTCGGAGATGTTGAAATGACACCAACTATTGAAGAAATCAAAGATTGCCTAGACAACGTCGGAACGTGCCAGAAAAAGAAAAATCAACCAGATCATCACATTTTGCTATCAGATAAGCCGACCAACACAGAACTGAAGAACATGCTGCTACTGGTAGATGCAGACTGGCTAGACACCCCGAGTATTCCGTTTCTGAAATTTTATGAACGGTGGGGACACGAGAACTATTATAAGAATTTTCCAAATGAGTTTCTCAGTGACAGTAGTTGGAGTCAAACTCAAACCTTAGCATTTGTCGTATGCCTCTTAGGGACAATGGTATTCCCTCAGGATGGAGGGAACAAAATTGATACTCGGATTGTCATGGTGACTCACGCCATCTTTGAGGGTGTTGGTAAAAAGGGGCAAGTCAAGAAGCACTTCAATCTGGCCCCGATCATTTTGGCTGACATCTATCGATCTTTGGGTCAATGCAAGAAAGGGTTTCCATTTTTTCAAGGGTGTAATATACTGCTGCAATGGTGGATGTCTAAACATCTAGTGATGACAACCGAAACTCAAAAACAGAAGTTGGCCGAACCACAAAAAGAAAGCCACTTTGACCATTACGAGTTCCATTTGAGCATCAACAGGTTCGAGATCCACAACACCAGGGAAGCATGGGCTAAAGTCTTCCACGACATAAAAGATATAGACGTATAATGGATGTTTCAAGATTTCATGTCAGAAAAAATAGCTATTCAGGGGGCTAAATGTCCTTTCCTAATCCTTCCTGGCATTAGAGGGGTACGACCTTACAATCCTAGCAGGGTAATGCGGTAATTCGGCAGAAGACAAGTTCTACCTTTCAAAGGAGACACTAGCCTCTACGTCTTTGACTACAACGGGTGCGACAAGATACATCACGCCAAGGATATTTGTCAAGAATGGGCTGAACGGGTCAACCTAAAAGAGAGAATGACAGAAAATAGATATGAAGTTGGGTATTTGGGTGAATACAAAAAATGGTTGTAGGATGATCTGCGGGGTACACTTGACCCGACGCCACGGACGGGCCGACAGATTGAAGATATCCAGGTAAGGCTCCAAATCCAAGACTATCATTTTCAGCAGGAATGAGACTGAAGAGAGCAAGAGTTTCAACGTATGGAGCAAGAATACCTGCGTAGGGAACAAGAGTTCCAACATAGAAAATATGAAAGCCAAAGGGCATTAGCCTTTGCCACGCAAGAGTTAGCTGACGCGAGATCCTGCCTGATACGTTTGGTCTTGAACTTGGATGATCAGCTTAACACCCTCCAGGGTGTGTCAATGTCTTCCAAAGCTGTGTTCGTTGAGCCGCATGTGATAACCAACAAGTTTCTCATTCGTGAAGAAGTGGAAAAAGCAAGAGGAGGAGCAGGTCCTTCAACATTTTAGTTATCTTATTCCCCTGCGTGGGATTGATATTTTTGTATTTGCAACTTATCCCTTCCCTAAAAGATGTATCCCTTTGCTTAACTTTGTAATGAATTCTCTATTGTTTATGAATTCTTTTTTGGAGTGCAACAATTTGTTTTAAATGGCGCAATACATCCTTCAATTCGCTAGGCCTACCCTTGGCACAAAAGGGTCACATGCATGTTTAGGACGCGATATTTGCCTGTTTACATGTGTGTTTAACTATTTGTGTGGTACGTTGCTTTGAATGAGGATATTTTAGCCCATTCCTTGTAAAATAAAAAAAAAAAAATAAAAAAAAATAAAATAAAAATAAATATAAAAATAAATAAATATATATATACAAAAATTGAAAAATGTCAAATACAATTCACTACTAAAATGTCCGACCAAAATTCCATGTGTCTTAAGTTTCTTAGTCAGAAATAAAATCCTACTACCGAATTCTAAGCCACGACTCTATCACCTCATTAAAGGTAAAATTGCAGCTAAGATGGAAAAAGGCAAGAGTATCGACATAGAGCTAACTGAGTAGGATTTGATGATGAAATTACAGCGGCTCAGACAAGAGATCCAAGAAATCAAAGAAAGGAGAATATATAAGTGGAGTTCGCCACCGCGGTGGCACAAGCAGCAAATGCGGCACTAGACGCGGAGTTGGCAGCAAAGATGACAAAATGTGTTGTTATAGATGAAGAGACAGTTGCTGTGCGGAAGAAGTGCGACGCCTTCAAAGATATAACCGTGATGCTTCAGAAGCCACGTGGAAAGCACTCTTTCTTCAGTCAAGAGGCCACCATCAGTGATCCTAAAGGCGCTAGACCTGAAGCTATTGAAGAAGATACTGAGGAAGAAATTGTCTATAGGCCTCCTATTCAGGGACGATGGAAGGAAGGGAATGAGAAAATCACCCTCGAATATATGAGTTTACCCCCCGTGATTAATGCGACAATCAGAAAAAGAATGGCCTGAGTGGAGGCACATTTTATCTTTTAGGAGCTTTATTGTCTGCTTTTCACTTTCCTTGTAATCTTCAAGAAATGAATGAATGAAAATGAAATTTCCTTTTGTTTTCGAACTACGTAGGGCCTGAATTCTCCTTGGGAGATACGTAGGCAGCCTTTCAAGGCCCGGCCCCTATCTTTTAAAATTTTTTTCCCTTCATTCTACAATGAAACATTGAGTTCAGATCAACAAATGCCCAGAGATGCAGCAAGAAGACCTTAGCTCAACGCAATTTAACCTTTTTGAGTCACCTACCTCAACATAAAAACGAGCAAATTCCTGCTTGTTCAAAAGTCAGTCCCCATTATTCGTGGGTTAACATGTTCTCAAACAAAGCAACTTTTATGTGTTTATCTGCTTTCTATATGATATTTTGCATTATTTGTGCCGAATCAAAACTAACATATTTGCCTTTGAGTTGTTTTTCTCAACAGGTAGTTAGAACTGGTTTGTGTCGATAAGCTGGCTGATCATCCTTATTTCACTAGATCTAAAGGTCCGACAGATTCCTTCCCCAATCAAAGTTCACAAAAGGAGAAGCAACAATGAGTGATAACAACGAAGAAATCAGCCTTACTGATGTCGTGGTGGCTCAACCCGCCCTTGCTGATCAGAAAGAACTGATCCTGCAGTTGATGCAACAAATTGCTGAGATGAGGGTCGAGATGCAGAGAAAGAACGATTTGCCTCCTCCGATTTTTGCTGTCAACGCTCAACCAGACGGAAGACCTCCAGCTCAAATTCCCCCTCCTAACGTGGAACAAGCTCAGAACCCGCTTTTAAGCTCTCTCGTAATCCCTTCATCATTGACCTTACCACCCAAAACCCCCATTACCCCTCAACCTCTTATCAAACACCACCCCCTCCTCAAAATACCAACCTCCAAGCACCACTCCCTCCCCCAATGCAAACCACCAAACTGGCCTACCCCCTCACAATCAAAACGCTAATAACCCACAAACTTCCATCCTTCACCAAAATCAGTAAACCAGCCCTCAGATTTTCCCCCACAACTATCACGCCCCTTTAAATGGCCAGAGTCCCTCTATTGCTCCACCACTACCACAAAAAGCCACTTTCCAATATCGGTCCCCAATGAGCATGACTCTCATGGTTCGGAGCTCGACCACTATGAGGAGAGGGAGAGAGAGTGGAGGTCAAAGGAAGAGACCACCAAGATAGATATGAAGGAGGAAATCAGAAAAGCCTTGAAGGAGTTGAAACTGCATTCCTGAGGTTGCCGGGTTGAGTTTCGAAAGACCTGTGCATTCATCCAAATTTGGACCTCCCTGAAGGGTTCAAAGTGCCAAAATTTGACATCTTCGGAGGAACAGGGAACCCTTAGCACACCTGAGGGCCTACTGTGACCAACTTGTGGGAGTTGGAAGAGACGAAACTTTGTTAATGCGGCTTTTTTAGTCGAAGTTTGAGCGGAAAGGCTTAGAGTGGTTTACGTCTCATGAAACGAGACAGTGGTCTTGTTGGAATGCTCTGGCTAAGGACTTCATCGAACGATTCGCCTACAATGTGGAGATCGTTCCTGACCGTTACTTCTTGGAGAAGATGAACAGAAGCCAACCGAAAGTTACAGAGAATTTGCATATAGATAGCGGAAGGAGGCAACTAGAGTTAGACCTCCTATGTCGGAAAAGGAAATCGTCGAAGTGTTTGTGCGGGTGCAAGAGCCCGAATATTATGACAGAATCATGTTGCTCGTTGGAGCAAAATTTGCTGAGATAGTCAAGGTAGGTGAGACTATCGAAGATGGATGAGAACCGGGAAGATTGCCCGTGTTGCTGCCTCGCCCGGATCTTCGGGTTTGTTGAAGAAGAAAAAGAGGATGTGTCCTCTATCTGCTATGAGGGGAAGAAGACCCCAATGAAAACCTCATCATACCAAGGTCGTTCTCGACCTTCACAGAGTTCGTAGCAGACTTGTTATACACAGGCCCAAAATAATCCTCCCCCCTAGTTATCAAAATACCCCTTCTCCCATTTACCAAACTCCCCCTACTATCTACCAAACTCCCCCTCCAGTTTATCAAACCCCATCTCATCACTTCCGAAATGCCGCCCCCAACTGTGCTAACATTCAGACAAATTACCCAACGCCTCCCCAATGTACCAAACCCCAACTCCACTTTACCAAAATACCCCCCCGAACTACCAAGCTTTACAACCAAATTACCAAACCAACTCGTATCCTAGATATCAATCCCCCGTCCAAACGCTCCAAACTAATCGCCAGATGCCTCCTCCACAACAAGGAAATTACGATCCCCCCCATCCTAGATTTAAGAAGAAGCCTGCCAGAATTTTCACTTCCGCTCATTGAAAGCCGAACAAAGTTGTTCGGAGCGATTAACCGCGGCAGGATATATTCATCCAGTGGGGCCCAAGCCGATTGATAATAACTCAAAGTTTTACAGACCGACCAGAGGTGCAACGTATCACTCCAACAGTGTTGGACATGATACCGAGGACTGTATCAACCTGAAACATAAAATCCAAGACCTGATCGATCAGAACGTGGTCTCTCTTCAGACCGGTCGCGACAGATGATGATTGGTGCATGTCAAAAGCAATAGTTCTGATTGCTCCTATGACCTGGAAAGGGCTGTAGCTTCGTTGAGCATCAGAGAGAAGAAAGAGTTTGTGATTCTAACACCGAGAAGGCTGTTGCCTTGGTGCCGAGAGAAACTCCTTGCCCGACCAAAGTTCGTGATTGAAATGGCTGTTACCTAGGGTATGACCAGATCTGGCAGGTGCTACACACTAGAACAGCTGATCCAGGTGTGCGCAAAAAGGGATCAGACTAAAAGGCCGATTAGTGAAGCTGAAGCCGAAGAGTTCTAGAGGAAGATGCAACCAAAAGATTATTCAATTGTGAAGCATTGGAGAAGACACCAACTCAGATTTTTGTGTGGGCTTTATTGATGAGTTCACAGTTGCATAGACAGGCTTTGATGAGAGTTTTGGATGACACTTATGTGCCTGTGGGTACTAACAGCGACAAATCTAGCAGCCATGTACACCAGGTCATTCGGGGACATCGAATCAGCTTTTGTGATGAAGAGTTTGCCCTTTGATGGCAAAGTACACAACAAGGCTCTGCATGTCACCATCAAATATCGAGATAAACTGATAAATTGCGTATTGGTCGAATGATAGGTCCGGTCTCAACATCTTCCCGCTTTCAATTCTGAGGCAGCTGAAATCCGATTTAGGAAAGCTCCACCAGAATTAAGTCAAAGTGAGGGCCTTTGATGAGTGCAAAGA